>NC_079412.1:7595968-7875029 GCF_026213295.1 Gadus chalcogrammus | reverse complement strand
ATTAAAATCATTTAATTAAATGTTTTGAAGGTAGAACAGCAACATTCAACCCTTTTAGCCCTAGTGTATTTCCTAGAATTTTGCTGCATAAGCTAATCAAAATTTTGGTTATGAAAGGTTATTAACATTATATGATAATATATTCATACATTTATTTACATACATTATTTATATTGTAGGTGTTTGTGTTTCATTATTCGTCTGTCATCTTGATAAAGAATCGGCCGATAAAGATTGCTTCACAGCTCCGGACATCATCAGCAGTCATGGCATGGTGCTAAGTCTCAACTAACGGTCAATTACCCAGAACACTTCTATACATAAACAAAATAAACAACCATCACATCGGTGTCATAAGTTGGATACAAAAATAGTCATAATCCACATATATAGGGGTATATTATTAATTCATTCATTCATTCTTCTAGGTTAAAGAGCCATATCATAATTCGGCTTAAGTCACAAGTGCTACTGGCTTGTTTTGTAATTTCATGAAATTGGTTAAATACTTTCTACACAATGTCCTTAACTGTTTCTCTTTTTTCTTGTCACTCTTTACTAAAACAGCTTAACAAAAATGTTTGTGAGGTGTTGAACATCAAAAGGAGTCTTTGTGCTCCATATCATCCACAAACCAATGGTTTAGTAGAAAGGACCATACAGAGTATGATCTGTATGTTTAAATTGTAATAAAACTCACTATAAAATAATGTGTTCTAATATGGTACTTTATTATGCTATATCTTTGAAAAGATCAACATATGTAAATAACTTATCTTTAAAATACAGCAATATTGCAAAGGTGAAAAACTACCAATATTAATAAATCTTTGATGGTATCATCTCTTCAGAGCACTTTGTAAACTGGTCGGAAACAACCCAAAGGAATGGGATATGCATCTTGATGCTGTGATGTTTGGCCTAAGGACCAAAAAACAAATGACCACAAATCTCTCACCATTCTACATGATGTTTGGAAGGCGCGATATCCATCACAGATCCCAGAGCAGTACAAGGTTAGTACCGGGTTTAGCTGCTCAAAATATTCAATACTACAAAGACTGAAATACTACTAAATGTAACCTTTTCTATAAATCACCCTATAAACTTAAATACATTTCAGATTGACAGCAGTGTCGAGGACACTGTGGCCAAAGACAACCTGACTGACTCTGCCCTCAATATCGGCAAAATTCTCTTGTGTGCTGAGGGGAACACCAAAAAAGCACGAGAGAAAATGAAGAGGATGTCCCTGAAATCATCTATTCAGAAATGTAATGTGGTGACGTGGTCTGGAGGGTGAGCATTAGGAGCCGGCAAAGGAAAGGAGGCAAGCTGGACCCCAATTACCTGGGGCCATACACTGTGTCATCAGTGGAGAATAAAAGTGCTGACTTGGTGGATGTGAATGGTGTTGTCCTCACATCCCCTTTGAAAGGAAACCTCAAGCCAGCCGGCACCACAGTGGCAGCATCCAAACCCAGCGTCCACCGCTACAGCAGCAGCTCCACCCCAGCAGCCACCGCTACAGCACCAGCATCCACCGCAGCAGCCACCGCTACAGCACCAGCATCCAACCCAGCGTCCAGTGCTAAAGCACCAGCATCCACCGCAGCATCCACCGCTACAGCACCAGCATCCACCGCAGCAGCCACCGCTACAGCACCAGCATCCACCCAGCGTCCACCGCTACAGCACCAGCATCCACCCCAGCGTCCACCGCTACAGCAGCAGCATCCACCCCAGCAGCCACCGCTACAGCACCAGCATCCACCCCAGCGTCCACCGCTACAGCACCAGCATCCACCGCAGCAGCCACCGCTACAGACCAGCATCCACCCCAGCAGCACCAGCATCCACCCCAGCAGCCACCGCTACAGCACCAGCATCCACCCCAGCAGCACCAGCATCCACCCAGCAGCCACCGCTACAGCACCAGCATCCACCCCAGCATCCCCAGTCATAGACCCAGCAAAATGTACGTTAAATGCATGTTTGGAATTTGCTGAAGTTGATTATATATGTATATACATTCTGGCAAATTTTCTATGAACCTCATGCTATTTATAATCTAATGTTATAGTTTTCTACATGTTAATATTATGTGGATGCTTCCAGTATTTTATACCTTAATATTGCAGGTGTAAGAAGCTTGGCAAGGAACAGATGCTGTCTCAAAAATAGGGCCATACCAAATCTTCTTTGCCGACATCACAAGAACCGCTCCAGATAAGGAGTTTGAAAGTGAGGTAAGACCTTGCTCATAGTAAAGGACTAAATACTTTCTGGTTGTTATATATGTTGTTAGAGCATAATTTTGACATCACTACTCTAGTATCACTTAGAGTATAGTTAAATTATGTCAGGATCATTAGCATTTTAGTACTCTTGTTTTCCATTGCAAGTGTTACATTTTACCAACCAATGTAATTGAACAGCCTTCTTATTCATCTAACTGATTATCTTCCTTGTCTTCTTTCTTTCAGGTCATGAATGCCTACATGCATCTACTGGTGCGAGACTTCAATGTGAAGTCCACTGACAGGGCTATGGCAATCGACACATTCAAGATGTCCAACATATGGAAAAGAAAACAACCGAAAGTAAAGGTTAGGGAAAGCTTTTCCTGCTCCAATACTGAACTGATGTGTCCGTACAAAGTTATGAACTCCATAAATAATTGGAACTTTTTATTATTTTAGCTGGATCCACACATGTACAAGTACATCATTGGGATCATCAACGAGAACCACCACTGGAAACTCACTAAGTGAAATCTTGCGGCATACTTATATTTTACATACTTATATTCAGTATAGTCTACTTGCCATAAAGTAAATGGAAAATTCCAGTGTTGCCATGTGTATGCGTAGGTGAATTGCAGTGTTTCTTTAGTAGCATAGATCCTCGCTAATTTATTCTTTATTATTAAAAAAGATAAAGGTTATGATCCCATCACAAAAAAAGGCTCTCTTCCTCGATCCTCTTGAAGAATCAGTGGAGGAGGTAACAAGGTAAACTTGAGATTTTGCTCTTGGTTTTCCATTGGGACGTTCACAGTGGCGGTTCCTTAGAGGAGGCAACGGAGGCAACGCCTCTCGTGATTTTCCAAAAACAAATTATTAAAAAAATTAATTTTTCAAAATTATCTATGTGCAATGTGTGTTATTACTGAATAATTACATGAAAATGTTGAAAATGTAAAAAAATGCGAAGTGCCTTGCAAGTGCGGAGGCTGTCCGACGTTACTCTCAGCATGTTGTGTCCAGGGCTAGCCACTGAAGGGAGCGGAGGCAAAGAGGCCAAAATTCACTTTTGCCGCCTTTGAGAATAAAAATAACCAATCGCAATTCAGTTTCACTGTTGCGAGGTAAATCATCTATACCATGTTAAACATAGGAAGGGAGGCTAGTCTCATCTATTCCTTGCAACCAATCACAAATCAGCATTTTTTTTAATAATGTTCTGAGCAAATTAGCGTTCTTTCTAGTCAGTTGCCGCGGCTAACAAAGATAACGACTACGATATAAACATGGAGGAGATAATTCAAAATCTACAAGAACACAAATTTTCGAGGCTACAGTTTGAACAACAGCTGAAGATAAAAGAGATTGGAAGACCAACACCGAACCGAACTTGATCCAGACAACAAAGCAGGTGGCTCACGAAGCTTCAAGGAGAACTAAGCTCGGACGGAATGGCTAGCTGGCTCTGATCTGAAATTATTCTGCTGGCCTTGCATTTGTTTGATGAATCACCTACTACCTAACCCAGGATAGCAGTGGATTTGATGGCTTAAATAACTTGCAAAGAGCCTGGAGAGACATGGCAAGTCCAAGAGCCCATTAATTCAAACTTAAAGTTGAAACTGTTTGGACTTGTGCGGATTGAGGAAGCCCAGCCAGGCAGCTAGCATCGCTACCCTGCGCCACAATGAACTTGTGAGAAGAAATCGGGAGATACTACGTAAAATGATTATTTCAGTGGTGTATCTTGGGAAGCAAGAGCAGGCCTTCCGTTGGCACAATGAGTCAGCGTAGCCTTAATAAGGGCAATTACGTTGAATTGGTGGAGTCTTACTGTGAGGTAGATCCTGTGCTGGCTCAACATCTAGAATCAGCCACAGTTTTCAAAGGGACCCCAGGGATCCCAGGGAACACCGGGTGAAGTCGGCTGAAGTATTAATCGCGGCTGTAACTGGGCACCCGGTGTTGTACGACCCTTTTTCAGTTCAGAGATCGAAACGTCAAGGCTCTGGCCTTGGCGGAGGTGTCACGCGTGGTTGGTTGGTCTGGTGAGTGAGTTAATGAAACGTTTGAGATTATTGTAAAATAGGCGCCATACATGCCTGCTAACCGAGATCCTAGCATACTAATCTTCCTTGCTCAGATTGGGACAATATCGTTTTCAAATATCGAAAATACATACGGTGCAAAGGAATAATACGTTGTGCAAAGGAATAATGCACGCATAATAATGCAAATTAATAATGCACGGAACAAACGTGTCACTTCAATGCGGTTTAATTGAGGATAGACAGCTGACAAATGACCATTTAGCTTTTATCCAAAGCAACTTACAATAAGTCATTTGACATAAGAAGTGAAACAATATATTGCTGTAAGTGACATATATAATGATAATGACAGCTGTGTTTTCTGTTTTGTGTTCAATAGTTAATGAGTGCATCAAGAAATGGAAGGGTCTCAGGGACACCTACAGGAAGAATAGGAAAAAGGAAAGGAGGAGGAGTGGTGCAGGGGCAGGTGGAGGGAAGCCATGGAAGTATGCCCGCATAATGGCCTTCATAGATCCATTCATAGAAGACCGCCATAGCCAGACCAACATGGCAGGGCCAGTGAGTGAGAGTGAGGAGGACACAAATCAGGCAGCACCAGGGAGAGCAATGGTCGAGGACCAAGGCACCGGTAGATAATCAGGCAGCACCAGGGAGAGCACCGGTCGAGGACCAGGACGCACCATGGAGAGCACAGGCCGCTGACCAGCTAGCACCACAGGCCGAGGAGCAGGCAGCAGGAAAGAGCAGGAGAAAGACAGGACGAGGCAGAGACCAGACTCGTGATGCTCTTGATGCAGAGAGGCTCATCACAGCTATAGAGGCTGTTAGCAATCGAGTAGTGAGTCAGAGTCCTCCAGAGGACTCTGACTCACTATTCTTTCGAAGCCTCCAAGAGGATTTCAAAAAGCTGTCTCTTAAGACTAGAGAGGGTCTAAAGTTCGAAATGTACAGGATGGTGTACGAGGCCAAGTGTCGTGAGGTTGACATGTGGGATGAGGGGACCAGGTTGCAGCTCTTATCTCTTGTCTTTTATCCCTCTATTCACGGAGCCTAAGGTGAATAATTGTTAATTAAATAGTCTAGATAGATATATAGCCTAGTCAAGTCTTTATTAATACCAAACGACACAAATCGTCGGGAATCCATTTAGGTGGTTCGGCCCACACAGGACAGTAGCCTACAAGACCACACAGAACAAGTCTGACATAGCGTCCAAGTCTGGACATACACACAATACACATTAAAACTAGACACGCGTTGATAGATAGATAGACAGATAGGCCTAGATAGATAGCTATGTTCCATTATTTGCCTTGCGGAGCCAACCAGTCCTGTGCACGTATGCAAATTAGCCATGTGCGCCAATGTCTATTTGTCCTGAGTGCGGATCATGATTTGCAGATGCAGATCAGTGAAACATATTTGAACTAGCCTACTACAGCACGCAGGGTTTTTTGTTCTCGGTTGTAATTAGCCTACATTATAGGAGGGTTTTTTATATTGGGGGGAATCACTGTCCTACTTGTTGTTGAAGCACTTTATCCAACAAGCAAAACTGTCTCGGCAATATGGCCAAAGTGTATGGGAGAGTTCACTCTTTGATATGGCTGTCTGTACTAAAAGCATACAGCTCCTTTAAATGCGTCTGCATAATTGAATTGTACGTCAATGTCATGAGCGACCGCCCCTGGTGTGGACGTACGGTTAGATATGTGAATGAGAAAGGGAATGTGTGCGAACGATTCTTCATGAATAGAAGAATCGATTCTTAGGATATGAGGATGTCAGAGTGCCACACAAATAATCTCTCCTTAAACAAAGAGAAGACTAAGGAGTTGATTATTGACCCAAGGAAGAGGAGTGACCAGCACAGTCCATTACACATCGGCGAGACTCAGGTAGAGGGTGAAAACCTTTAAATTCCTCGGCACCTACATCAGCGAGGACCTCTCCTGGTCTCACAACACCCAGCACATTGCCAAGAAGTCTCAGCAGCGGCTGTATTTCTTAAGAAAGCTGAGGCAATTTGGACTGTCATCCAAACTCCTCAGCAACTTCTACAGGTGTACAGTGGAGAGCCTCCTGAGCAACTCCATCACAGTGTGGTTTGGAAACTGCACTGTACAGGAAAGGAAGGCTGTCCAACGTGTGATTAAAACTGCACAATACATCTGTGGAGCAGCCTTCCCATCACTTCAAGACATTTAAAACACCTGGGTTACAAAGAGGGCACACAACATCACCAAGGACACTTGTGACGGTTCCCTGTATGTTGTGCCTTCCATTTGTTTCTAGGACTGGGGAGCAGAGACCTACTTAATTGGTCATTAGGAGGGATTGGCGTGCACCTGGGCCCGGTGCCAACGCCCTATAAGAGTCTGCTTCCCCAGTCCTTCCCTCGCTGTTCTTTTCAGCTCCATAGCCATGCACACCTTTCAACACTTATGTTGAAACAACACACACACCTATAATCCACTCATGCATATACACTCCACACTACGGACATACTGACTTCCACATCCCATACTTTTTATAATGTGAGCACTTGGATTGGTTGGTTTGTTTGATTAAAATACTTATTTTGATTGGGAAACTGTTGTCTCCCGTGTTTTTGTTGTGTAGCCTGGCGCCCCTAGGCCAGGTGCGTAACACACTACACACCCCCAGCACACACTGTTCACCCTGCTACCATCTGGCAGACGCTACAGGAGCATGAAAGCCAGAACAACTAGACTTAAAGGTTGCGTAGGTGATTCGCTTTTTTGGCCATTTTTGCAAAATTACTTGAAATCCTTATCATAACCCGCTTACAGCCACTGAGTTAGAAGTACTGACATGAAAATTAAACTTGTCAATCATCTGTGGAACGGGCAGGGCTCGAAAAACTCCAGCCAATCATTTCCATTGCCACCGAGTTTCATTGGACAGTAAGTACGTCAATCAAACGGTCGTACTGCACTCCCCCTCCCCCCTCCCCCGCGCCCGACCCCTTCGTGCAGTACTCGTGACCCAGAGCTCGGGACGCAGAAGCAAGCTCCTGTTTGTTGTTATCCTGGCGGTAGCTACGTGTAACTAAGTTAAGTCACATTGGGACCTAGCAGTAAAGAACATTTCCATGGCAGACAAGATGCCACCATCCCCACCACCCCACACCACCACGCAGCAAAGAGAAGGAAAACTCTTTTCAGAGAGTAATTGATAATAAAAACGCTGAAAGAGAAAACTGAAATCAAGGAATAATCCTAGGCGCTGGGCCTTTCGAACGTTGGCGGCAACTGTGAAGGACGAGAAGGGTCTAAAAACCGATGCTTGGTGTGGGCGGTTGACCTAGGTTCAAAGTTTATACAGTTTATACTCGGTAATAACCGGTGTGGAGACGAGTGTCTTACTCGGTGTGAAAATGTCCAACACCGTCGGCAACCCTAGTGAAAAGACGCAGGACTTCCAATACAATTATAGTAACAAACAGACAGTTGTCCTAAACAAAGAGTAATGATTTAATGTGTACCGTTAATGTTGTAATAACAGATGGTGCAACCAGTAGCCAGCGAGACACGTAGTCTCAGCAGGGGGTGCTGGAAAAAAAAAACTCAGCCTGCACTAGACTCGCAACTCGTTACATTGATAAAAAAGATAGTATAGCAGCGCAGCGCTCCAAGATATACACCAGCTGGCATGCGCAGCACAGTGGAAAATCGATCGTTGTGTTCACTTCCTTCACACCATGGTTCACATCCAGCTGCTCACAGAACAAGTTTAGCGCACCACCGCTACCCTCACACTTTTTCATATAACCTTTTTTCAGCACTAGGACATATGAGCATTAAATAAATGCTGCGTCTCAACATGCCTTGGACAGCAGCGAGGATGACTCGCTTTGCCACGGGCCGAAACAGTTCGGAGCGACCACAGCCAGAGCGAACACAGCGGGGCAGAGGAGTGTCAGGAAGTCTTTGGTGTACACATCAGTACGGCCTATTTGCACTACTGTTTAGTGGCAATGCAGTGTTTTATTCTATGCCTTTTTATTTTCGTATATTATTTCAATTAATACAATTTATTTATTCATGAAATCAAGATCTGGTCTTCAAATCTTTTTTCCAAATATAGGTCGTATTACAATGGGGTTTGTGTTTATATTCGGACCATACGGTACAGCGGACGCTCACATGACGTTAAGCATTTCCTGGTGCATAATGTGACGCTTCAGAACCTAAAATCCCGTTTCTCCCCGTTGATACGACAACACATAACCGGCGTTTTCAGAAATCTCCACTTTGGCCGGAGTTTTTAGAAATGATCGTTTTCTGTGATAAGACAGGGCCTCGGACAGGGGGTGTTGCAGCACCCCCAAAACCCCTACTTCCCGCGGTACTGGGTGCAATTTACAGCTGAATGTAGTGCCATGTTGTTAAACGAAAACCTACGCTAGCCTGGCTCGCTCTCGTGCATCTCTGTTCGCGCTCGTGCATGATTGCGCGTCCAGGTACTTGGAATGGGTGGAGTCAGAGTCAGCGTTGAAGGAGAGGGGGTAGGACCATTTGAGTTGTGTATTTTCAAAATCTGCTGGCGTTTCGCAAATCGCGTACCCAACCTTTAAAGTAAGCCTATTTCGGTATGGTAACTATGAAGCAAAAGGGAGGGAATTGTATCTAACGCGTGTGAGAGAAATACCGGGAACTACTTCGAGACCCGGGCTTAGGCCCGAGTCTCTCCGCGGGTCTGCCTATCAACTCTCTGGTCTCAATCTGAACTCCGCGCTGTGATATGGTCAAGTGGGCGTGGCCGGTGTGACGTAATGGCGCCGCCCTCCTCACCTGTCTAAAGGTGCTGCCATCTGTGGCTGGAGTGGTTATTGCAGCTTATGTGTTTGATCCTGCTTCCTAGTGGCTATGTGAGGGTAAAGCAGCTTGTGTGTTCGATCTTGCTTCCTAGTGGCTATGTGGGGGCAGCCTATTTGCTTAAAATACGTAACAATGGGAACATTAAGAAAGTACAATCCGGAGGAGAACTTAATATAATCTACACTATTGTATGCATTTAGTTTACTCTGTCTTGGTTGTTCAGGGATCGCTGTCTAATTAAATGTTAGTTTAATGTTTTGATTTTCTAACTAAATAAACGAGTCACGCATTTGTGTGCCCAACGTGCGGAATTATCTCTATCCATTTAATGCAATTTCCACAATATTATATTTATATGATTGGAAGATACGTGTCGTTGACCCTGTACGCTGCCATGCATTACATTTAAGCAGCACGCACCATGAATTAACTTAACTTTATGAAGTTGAACTTTGTCTGCACTCTGCACGTTTGATTAAACGTTTAGAAGCATTGCACTCTGCTGATACTGTTAAGTGTCTAGTTTATTTTAGTTATTATCCTCTCTAACGGCGCCTCCAAACGACGCGTCACGCGAGTATGTTTTTTTTAAAGTTGTGTAGGCCTACGCTTTAGAAAAGACATGCATGTGCGGGTGCACTGCGCGCGTTCATGAATGCGTGTTCATGTTTGCCTCCCTGGTGAGCTCGGCCAGGAACCGCTACTGGACATTCATACAGTGTATAGCAATCCACTAGAGTTACTTTTCATATATTTCAGAGCTTTCATTAGACTTAGGTGGATCAATGTGTCCAGATGGGGATGCGACACAGTCCCACACCCTCGTCAGACTGACAGTACTTCTTGTGGGCCCTTTGTATTGAAAGTAAGTGTTAGGGGATGGGACAACTATGATTTAAATAACATTAACACATTGTCTGTCAGTGACAATGTCCAAAGCAAGTGTCATTCTTAATGGTAACATGACAGTAATTTGTCACATTTAGATCAAAATATTCATTCGTCTTAACTTGTGCTTTTTTCCAGTTTGCTGAATGTATCCTTAAAGATGAAACATGCAAATTTGATACATCAAGAAAAGGTGTAGAGGAAATGCGAAGGGCAATCGCAACTGCTCTCCTTGAGAATACTGGTAACTATTTATGTAGTTATAATTCTCCTTTTAGGGCTGTTTTGCAAAGACAATGTAAATCCTTGATATATACACCTAAATAGTAAATAAGAAGCACTACCTCAAATAGAATGAGGTTAAACCCTGGTGTCCTTTTAAAATAGAAGAACCATACGAGCATTGCTACGGTAAACAGTGTATCAGGTATGTACGGCTGTTACACTCTGATATAAGTCTTTTTTCTTCTGGCAAAAGAAGGGCCAGCTACCCTCCACTGACCATGCCATGATGTGATTGGGCAGGTGTTTTCTTTGAACTTGCGCCACTGCTGTCTTGAGGATGCAGGGAGAAGGTGTCCATGTACTGTAGATCTTCAGTCTCTTCGTTACAACGGTCAAGGTTCACAGACTTAAACCCGCACATTTGTACACTTTTTTCTGTAACCACGTTGTTGGATTGATTACGGGTCATAATTCTTGGTTGGTCGGGGTAGCCAACTGTAAACACATTATTTTCATGTTGGATCGATTATTTTCATTGTCAAACCGTCCTATTAGTTTGGATTACTTTAAATTGCCTAAATTGTCTGTCAATTTTATTAAAAAAGTTTCACCTCCCCATTCAGCTCCACTCATTGAAATTAATGTTTTAAACTTTGTAGCCTACATATCGCCCTGAAAATCTATTTAGTCAGAAACACAAGACTGAAAAAAGGGAAAAACCGGCAAATGATAAAGTATTCAAATTGATACTGAGGTGATGGACAGAGAGATGATTGAAGAGACCATTAGCCTACTACACTTTAAGCATCACGGACAGAGTCAGCGCGGCTCGGATTAGTGTTAAATGATTGTCATTTGAAGATATTGTCCACTTTTCAAGATTGGAAATATCCTACATGCACGAAATGATGTCCAACATGTGTTCCTCTGTTGTTATTTAAAAGCAACTAACGTGCCGGTTTCTCATGGAAACTGAGCCCAGCCTTCTGTCCGCTTCTGTCCAAAATATTGGACATTCTTCAGCAATTTTGAAAGAATATTCATACAAATCATTGAATAAAAGTTGTCACTATACTAAAACTCATCTTTCCGAATCCCCCTCGCCCCCCACCAACCAAAACATTATTGCGGCACCATTACTTTATTCAACATAGGGTGGTACCAGTATAAATACAATTCGGTATTATTTGCTATATTGTGCGGGGTACGTTGTGGACAGTCTCCACGTCCCACGTGTTAAAGGGCCGGATTGAAGGAACACGTGGGGCGCATGGAGCCTGGTCACGGTGTACCTTGCCATCTTATTTTTTAGACTGTGAAATTAATGTTTTAAACTTTGTAGCCTATATCGCCCTGAAAATCCATTTAGTCAGAAACAAGACTGGAAAAGCGGAAAAACCGGCAAATGATAAAGCATTCAAATTGATACTGAGATGATGGACAGAGATGGTTGACGAGACCATTAGCCTACCACACTTTAAGCACCACGGACAGAGTCAGCGCGGCTCGGATTAGAGTTAAATGATTGTCATTTGAAGATATTGTCCACTTTTTAAGATTGGAAATAGCCTACATGTACGAAATGATTTCCAACATGTGTTCCTCTGTTGTTATTTAAAAGCAAGCAAAGTGGCATCCTGCCAGAGGCATCCTGAAGGACACCACCCACCCCGGCTACCATCTCTTCAACCTGTTGCCCTCTGGCAGGCGCTTCAGGTCCATATATGTCAGAACAAATACTCAGGAACAGCTTCTTTCCCAAAGCCGTCACCATACTGAACTCAGATCTGCACTGATGTTTGTTGTCTGTTTGTGGTCTTTACTGTGCAGAATAGAAACTTTCTATTATATTCTGTTCTATTCTCATAGAAACTGAGCCCAGCCTTCTGTCCGCGCGTTCCATATCCCATGAGGCAGCTCTGATGATCTGGCTTTTGAAAAATATTGGACATTCTTCTGCAATTTTGAAAGAATAGTAATACAAATCATTTGATAAAAGTTGTCACTATACTAAAAGGCGTCTCATCTTTCCGAGTCCGCCCCGCCCCCCACCTCCAAAAAAATAATTGCGGCACCATTACTTTATTCAACATTCGGGTGGTACCAGTATAAATACAATTCGTTAATCTTTGGTATATTGTGCGGGGTACGTTGTGGACAGTCCCCACGTCCCACGTGTTAAAGGGCCGGTTTGAAGGAACACGTGGGGCGCATGGAGACTGGTCACGGTGTACCCTGCCGTCTTATTTTTCACACTGTTAGACTGTGAAATGAATGTTTCAAACTTTGTAGCCTACATATCGCCCTGAAAATCAGTTTAGTCAGAAACACAAGACTGGAAAAATGGAAAAACCGGCAAATGATAAAGCATTCAAATTGATACAGAGATGGTTGACGAGACCATTAGCCATACCACACTTTAAGCACCACGGACAGAGTCAGCGCGGCTCGGATTAGAGTTAAATGATTGTCATTTGAAGATATTGTCCACTTTTTAAGATTGGAAATAGCCTACATGTACGAAATGATTTCCAACATGTGTTCCTCTGTTGTTATTTAAAAGCAAGCAAAGTGGCATCCTGCCAGAGGCATCCTGAAGGACACCACCCACCCCGGCTACCATCTCTTCAACCTGTTTCCCTCTGGCAGGCGCTTCAGGTCCATATATGTCAGAACAAATACTCAGGAACAGCTTCTTTCCCAAAGCCGTCACCATACTGAACTCAGATCTGCACTGATGTTTGTTGTCTGTTTGTGGTCTTTACTGTGCAGAATAGAAACTTTCTATTATATTCTGTTCTATTCTCATAGAAACTGAGCCCAGCCTTCTGTCCGCGCGTTCCATATCCCATGAGGCAGCTCTGATGATCTGGCTTTTGAAAAATATTGGACATTCTTCAGCAATTTTGAAGAATATTCATACAAATCATTGAATAAAAGTTGTCACTATACTAAAACTCATCTTTCCGAATCCCCCCCGCCCCCCCCCAACCAAAACATTATTGCAGCACCATTACTTTATTCAACATATGGTGGTACCAGTATAAATACAATTGGGTATTATTTGTTATGGGAAACCGGGGATGGAAGTAACACGGGGAGAGTTGTAACACAACCAGTTCGACCAATCAGGGATCATAAATGAGGCATGTGACACTGCCAGTCTCTTCAGAACTCCTCTTTGATCACACATGACAATTTTCCAGTCTATGGAGCTATTTTTCGTGGATCTACGGGGAAAAAACTAAATTTGATTTAAGATTTTTTTTTTTTTTTTTTTACTTTTTCTTCTAGTACTTTTACCGTTGTAGATAAAGTTGTATCAGGTTATATCAGGTCAAACTATAGATTCTGTAGTCAAGAATGGTGTATCTATCTCTTGCTAATGTCAAAGCACCATGCTAATATAGCTAGCTAAACATGCATGACAGTGGTGGGGGAGGTTGTAACACTTTTCTTTCAAGGTGTTACAACCATACCCTTACATACAAAGTAGATATTTCTTGTGATTTTAATAATCCTACAGAATGCCTAGAACATGGGGGAGAAAAACTAATCGTGGCGTGGAAGCAAAGTTACTTGAGAGAGCAACAGAGGAGGTCAGAAATGGATCATCAGTCAGGGCAGTGGCAAAAAAACATGGCATCTGCCATGTTACCCTAAATAGATATTGGCAGAAGCTGAATCAACTAAAAGCCCAGGGATCGCAGGAGCTTCCCCGAGTAGGGTACGTGAGTCCAAACCTGGTCTTCGGCAGAGAGCAGGAGGACTTATTGGCCGACTATATATGCCAGGCCGCTGACATTTACTATGGGCTAACTCCACGTGAGGTAAGCATGATAGTTGAGAATAGGGTAGGATAGGCAAGAGTCAAGACCTCTTAATTTGTATTGGACCTTTCATGCAAACTCAATTAAATGTTTAATAAATACCAACATATGAATTAAGACAATCAACAAAAATGTGTTTCCTAACTATGCTTTTGCATAGGTCAGAAGGTTTGCCTTTCAGCTTGCAATACATTTCCAAATTTAGCATCCGATAACCTGGGATAACAAGAAGATGGCTGGGCCTGACTTGTTCAGCACCTTTCTAAAGCGGAACCCCAGGCTCTCAATAAGAAGTCCACAGGCAACAAGCCTTTCAAGAGCCACGCCATTCAACAGGGCGAATGTCATGCTCTTTTTCAGTAACCTGGCCGAGGCAATAACAAATAACAACTTTGACGGTGCCGACATCTGGAACATGGATGAGACAGGCGTCACAACAGTGCAAGCACCATCCAGAGTGGTAGCGCGCCGGGGCCTCAAACAGGTGGGAGCCATGACGTCGGGAGAAGAGGGACATTAGTGTCAGTTGCGTACGCTGTGCAAGCTCTCGGGAATTCAATTCCACCACTCTTCGTGTTCCCACGACAGAACTATAAGCAACACTTTGTGCAGTCCGGGCCATTGGGTAGTGCTGGCAGTGCCAACAAATCAGGCTGGATGCAGGAAGATGATTTCTTATACTTTCTTGGTCACTTTGCAAAACACACAAAGGTTAGTCCAGAAAGAAAAGTGTTGCTCCTGCTGGACAATCACTCGTCTCACATCTCTGCGAGCCGTGGATTTCTGCAAAGGTCAGGGCATCGTTCTGCTTACCTTTCCTCCACATTGCAGCCAGAAACTCCAGCCACTTGACAGAAGTGTGTTTGGTCCATTTAAAAGGAACGTGAACAAGGCAAGTGATGACTGGATGCGGATGAATCCGGGTAAACCAAGGTCAATATATGACATTCCATTGATTGTGATTGCCCTACCCACGGCAGCATCACAAAGGAACATTCAAGCAGGGTTCAGGTGCGCAGGCATATGGCCTTACAATCCTGACATTTTTCAGGACAGTGACTTTGCGCCCTCCCAAGTCACAGATCGTCCTGACCCATCTGATCTCCTGCTGCCAGGCACCTTAGCCACTCCACTGACAGGTTGGCTTGATTGAATGAATGTTTTGATTGTTGTTGCTCTTGTATTGTCTTATATATATTGTTGTTTATTGTATTTAAATGTATTTCTGATTGAAAAATGTCAAACTGATTGTCAATTTTGGATAACAATAGCTCTTTATTCTGATTCTGATTTCAGCCACTCACCTGCCACCCGGCTCCTTACCAGCTCACCTGCCACTGGGCTCTGCTCGAACTCACCTGCAGCCCTCTGCTCCAGCTCACCTGCAGCCCGGCTCCTCAGCCACTCCACTGACAGGTTAGATTAATTGAAAGAATTGTTGCTGCTGCTATGTATTGTATTGACTTATATATTGCTGTTTATTGTATTTAAATGTATTTTTGATTGAGAACTGTCAAAATGATTGTCAATTTTGGATACTGTCAATTTTGGATAAATATAGCTCTTTTTTTCTGATTCTGATTTCAGCCACTCACCTGCAGCCCGGCTCCTTACCAGCTCACCTGCAGCCCTCTGCTCCAGCTCACCTGCAGCCCGGCTCCTTACCAGCTCACCTGCAGCCCTCTGCTCCAGCTCACCTGCAGCCCGGCTCCTTACCAGCTCACCTGCAGCCCTCTGCTCCAGCTCACCTGCAGCCCGGCTCCTCAGGCACTCCACTGACAGGTTAGATTAATTTAATGAATTATTGCTGCTGCGATGTATTGTATTGACTTATATTATGCTGTTTATTGTATTTGACTTATATTATGCTGTTTATTGTATTTAAATGTATTAAATATTATTATAATCTATTTGATTTCAGCCACTCGCCTGCCGCCCGGCTCCTTACCAACTCATCTGCAGCACTCTGCTCCAACTCACCTGCAGCCCTCTGCTCCAACTCACCTGCAGCCCTCTGCTCCAACTCACCTGCAGCCCTCTGCTCCAGCTCACCTGCAGCCCTCTGCTCCAGCTCACCTGCAGCCCGGCTCCTCAGCCACTCCACTGACAGGTTAGATTAATTGAATGAATTATTGCTGCTGCTATGTATTGTATTGACTTATATATTGCTGTTTATTGTATTTAAATGTAGTTTTGATTGAGAACTGTCAAAATGATTGTCAATTTTGGATAAATATAGCTCTTTTTTTCTGATTGCGATTTCAGCCACTCACCTGCAGCCCGGCGTCTTACCAGCTCACCTGCAGCCCGGCTCCTTACCAGCTCACATGCAGCCCTCTGCTCTCGCTCACCTGCAGCCCTCTGCTCCAACTCACCTGCAGCCCGGCTCCTTACCAGCTCACCTGCAGCCCTCTGCTCCAGCTCACCTGCAGCCCTCTGCTCCAACTCACCTGCAGCCCGGCTCCTTACCAGCTCACCTGCAGCCCTCTGCTCCAGCTCACCTTTCGTCTGGCTCTGCTCCTCCTCTAGAGATGCCGAGCACCTCTGAGTCCATCCTTGGTCAGTTCAATCCATCAAGCTTTCGGCCATTTCCAAAAGCAGGCCCAAGAAAGGAAACAGGCAAAGGCAGAAGTAAGAGGCGCTCCGCAATACTAACTAATACACCAGTCAAGCTGGCATTGGAAGAGGGAGGATCGGCTTAAAGGGAAAAATGTCAGAAAGAAACTCTTGGGGGCTGATAAAGGAAAGCAGAGGAAGGCAAAGAAAGCACCCAAGAAAACGGTGAAAGCCAATAACTCCTCGTCAGAGGAGGAAGAAGATTTTTGTGTGGTGTGCATGGAAACTTTCCGTAATTCTAAACCCAAAGAGGTGTGGGTTAAGTGCGTCCTATGCAGCTTTTGGGCCCACCAGGCATGCACTCCAGGTCTGGCCATTTGTCACCATTGTGACTCGGATTAAGGATTTGTTTAGTGTAACCAAAGTTAGCCATGTTTGCTAAAAAAAAAATTGTTCTGTGGAATGGGGGTAGTAGACATGTCCATGTTTATGCATTTCATGTTCATGTGTGTGACTGTTCAGCTGATTCTCTCCCCGAGAGACACAATTACACACACAAAGTATACACTTTATGCTTTTTATATTTTGTTTATAACATTAATAGGATTGTCTTTCTCTATGTGAAGAATGGATTGTATGTAATACAAAAATCTAATCAAACACAGACACACACAGACGCGCACACACACACACACACACACACACATACTGTTTGGTGAATCTATTTTCAAACCTACCCCCTTAATGCTAATCAATAAATCGATATATCAAATGGAGTCTCATTGTTTTTTTGCATTTTGTCTACCTGTTACAATCTACCCCAGTAGTTGTTACAACCTACCCCGGTAGTGGGATGGTTGTAACAAATGTACACATTGTATTTGTCCTAATCTCACAAATTCTGTGATATAGTTAAGGAAATTTAAATGGTTGCCACTTGTAGTAGACACATATGGGTACTTTGCCTAAAAAATCCAGAACTGTAGCTTTAAAAGAAATGGTAGTTTAAGTGCTCTGAAAAAAAGTGTTACAATCATATCCGGTCTCCCCTACTTACTTCAGTGCTACGAAATAAATGTCCGTACATGGCAACCATGTATCGACGGCGAGCTGACTCCCTCCTTCGTCTCCGTGCTGCTGCGGCTCTCCTACGGCTGGTCAGGTACATTTTACGAACGCGATGATAAAAAAACAATAAAATAACGAAAATCTATCAAAATGATTGGAAAATATATAAAATCTAAATCAAAAATGGAAATATAAAAGGCTGTGTCTAATCTAACTAAATCTATCTATCGGTCTATTTATCTGTAGGCTATATATTCTGTATTAACTGGCAATCTAGCATTAGGACAAAGAAGAGGAAACGCGGGAAAATCTGTCAATAGACAATTAATCATAATTAATAAATGTTTTTTTTAATAATAGTTTAATAATTGTTTTTAACATATCACCGCAAATCCTTATGTTGAAGATGTACTGTGACGTTAAATGTGACGTTTATATATTTATTTATAATATTTATTAACGGCGCCCGGCCGGTAGGTTATTGACACGTCATTTGATTCACGTTATCTGAGGTGGTTAAGTAAGAACGGTCTTCCGAACGTCGATTACTCAAATGGATTACTCAATCATTATTTAAGGATTCGAGTAGTAAGCCAAGTATTGAGTAGGTAGTAAGTAGTAATTAGTAAGTCATTTCGAACAGACCCATAGACCCTATGAAGCAGGACCAAACATATAAGCCGTAAATACTATACATAGCCACAAGGGGAGCAAGACCTTATTGAAGGCTGCTCCACCACAGAAGGCATCACCTTTAGTTAGGTGAGGAAGCCGAAGCCATTACGTCACCCCGGCTACGCCCACTACATAGGACACGCCCACTTGACGTGCTCTAGCGGGAGATTCGAAGGAAACAGCCCCAGAGATTTTCACCCACACCCGCGGAGAGTCATGGGCCTTTGCCCGTGGCTCGAAGTAGCTAAAGTTATATCTCTCACACGTGTTTAACACGCTTCCTCTCCTTTTGCTCCATAGTCATAGTTACCATACCGAAACATGCATACTTTACCAAATAAAGTAACTGTTAAGAGCTATCCCGGATTTGAACCCTTTCCTTGAAGAACTCTGCAAAACGCACATCCGCAATGAAAATGATCTCCGTCCACACTATCGTTTTCAGTTTTGCATCCGAGTTCCACACTGAAATTATTTTGATAAACAGTTGTTTTCATGGTTACGTTACTCCACCACGCCTCTCTGTTTAGATTACAGGCGCGCGATCAGATGATATTTACAGTTTATCAGCTGGTTAATCATTTTCGACCCGGTCTTGTCCAGAAACGCCACTCCAAGTAGGCTACGGTTTGAACTGTCGTCTTTCGTTGTTTTACCATCACATGAACATTAAGTACAGCGCTCGCCTCCGGCGTTGGAGCAACGAATAGGTTTGACTCAATATGTCGAGATGTTTTTGGAGATAAACTAGTGCAATGTACAGAGAGATCCTCATTTGCATTTCACCTGCCATTCTTTTGATGAGCTACTCGGTCTATTGCGCAAGCTTGTGGCAGTGTCATGGCAATCGAACGTCATCGTTTCTGAAAGCCTTCGTCTGTCCACACTACAACGCAAACCCAGCGTTTTCACATTTATCCACCTCAGCGATTGTTTTCAAAAAGCATTGTTTTCAGCGTCGGAATTCTCTGTTTTAATTTGGACGGAAGAACTAAACGGATGAATATTGATGCATTTGTAGATTTACCCGGGTTAGTGTGGACGGGGCTTCAGTTTGCCGTGTCCTTTTTGAAAAAGTCTGCCAAGTCAGGATCGCTTTAATTCACTTTATTTAGCAAAGGTTTGGACTAGCATACTATGAAGCAAAAGGAGGGGAATTTTACAAACACGCATGGAGATACAGTAGGGCATTCAAAAGGATGCTTTACCTGGAGCGTTCTAGCCCTCTGGGCTATGGGTTGTAACTTTAATACTGGGCAGGCGTGGACTTAGTTATGTGCTCTGATTGGCTAAGCATGGTGCTGAACTCCCGCCTCTCTGGATGTTGTATGTGTCTCTATGCTGCTCCCTTGTGGCTATGTGTTGGCATTACAACTTGCTTTGTGGTATGGTGCTGACCCCTAGTGGCTATGTGTTGGCATTGCAATTTGTTATGTGGCCCTGAACTTCTGAGTTCGCCGAACACCTGGGCCGCTCGTATCTGTAGAATCTGTGTGTGTGTGTGTGTGTGTGGTGTGTGTGTGTGGTGTGTGTGTTGTTGTGTGTGTGTGTGTGTGTGTGTGTGTGTGTGTGTGTGTGTGTGTGTGTGTGTGTGTGTGTTTGATTTGATTTTTGTATTACATACAATCCATTCTTCACATAGAGAAAGACAATCCTATTAATCCGTATTCGAGCGCCGCAGACGTTCTGATCGTTGATGACGTACCGTTGTCGTATGTTATGCTATGCTACGTTCGACGCATGATACTAGCGCGTATGTAGCTGTGTTAAAGGTACTGATCGGGACCAATGAGGTATAGACTACATCGTGCTTCACCCTTTAACACAATAGCGATAGACTTAAAAGGCGAAGCCTATACGACATAGAACGTTACACCTTTAAATAACTGAAGAAAAGCTGTTTATTGGGAGAACAACGTCCGCCGGCTCCCGTTTATATGTGCGGACTGCGGACGTGATTGAGGCCTATGCTGTTGGTGGGCGGGTATTAAAAATATTTTAGTGCTACGGCTCGCGCCCAGGGAAAACCCAATAGCAATAGCCTTAAAAGGCGAAGCCTATAGTATACGACATAGAACAGCGTTTGCACAGTACACAGGAAGTCTAAACAATTTGATATTTGATATTGACAATATCAGTTGAAATGTTGGCAAGTAGATTTGGTAAGTGGCACCAACTCCTGTGCTATTAACACTTTTTAAGAACTCCAATACACCTCTCCACCGCATTGCTGGTTTTTATGTGCGCTAGTTGTGGATTTAATGATTCGTTTCCGTGACCCAGTTCGCGTGATTCAGTTCGCCACGAGGAGTCGTTCGCGAATCGTTCGTTCAGTCGAGATTCCGGTAGCACTAACTCCACTGAGTCTGACCAGAGAATGTCTAATATGAGGAGACACTGGCACTCGCGGGTTAGTTCCGGTTTTCTGGACTGGTTGCAGTAATATCTTTGACCCCACGCGGGGCGCTCGTAGGCGATGTCCAGACATGAATGGAGACAACGGGCGTTTTATCCTCAGAATCCACTTTTCTCACGATGTAATTTTTTTGTCAAGTAATTTTAAAGTTGCTATCAAACGGGTGGGCCTTAAGATAATAAACTCAAGCTGAATATTGCATTTTTTAAGGTCACGTATCTGTTCTAAAAAGGCTGTTTAAAAACATGGTCGATGACGTCACAACACTGTAATACATGTCAGAGGTACTGCTTTACCGGCAGAGTTTTCTAAGCCATTAACCTTTCCGCAAACAGCTGTTGGAGGTAAGGCTTTTTTTTTTGCGCTAGTTAGCAGAGTTTTAGTGAGCTAATGTAAAAAAAAAGAAATGACTGCGGAATGTTTTACATATGTCTGTTACTACGAGAGTGTGTTTTTCTAATCCTCACTAGTGCGATGATAAAGCTTTTTTTTTTTTATAACGATTATGAGCCCTTCTTTCTCCTAAAATCGAAAACCTGGATTAGAATCATTAATTTAAGACCTGCATCAATTTAGTTTACATCAGTTAACAATCTGCTAGAGAGGCAGTGTTCTGTGTTCTCCTCCTGCCTCTTCCTTTCTTGATCTCTTACAGTCGGACCTGATGCTGTGACAACGGACAAGTCTTCTTCCTCTGTCCTTTCTTCCCCCTGCCTCTGTTCCCGGTATGTTCAGTGTTTGTTAAATCATTTCTCTTTTTTTTATTAGTTACTGTTTTATTGTGTTCTTGTTTAGTGTGATGTTTGAATAAACTTGCCTGTTCGCACGTGGTCTAATGTTTGTATAATTGACTGTTATACACACTGTACTGTTTCAATGGACCCAGACCAATTTCTCATTTAACAAACATGTGTAGCTATAATGTGTGCATGGCGAGCCAATTCGGTATATTCAATGGCTTAAAACAAAGCCATCTGTAAAGATCAGTGAATGCATAGAAATCAATGACAAGTGGTGTAGATGGTTTTCCCTCTGTGCAAGGTCATTAGCCCAAGTCCTACAAAAAAATAACGACTGTAATAGCAGATGTTGAAGTTGTTAAATCGTTAACTAACCATTTGTATGGAACAATCGGTTAAGGTAAGTTAAGTGCTTGAGTCTCGACACTTTAGAGAATGTCTAGCGCGCAACTTGAATAAGCCATGTGCGATATTACCCGGGCTCCAGCGCAACTTTCCTTACCAGGTGAAGCCTCAGGTAGCCTAGCCTAGGACCATTCATACAGGAGCAAGCAAGAACGTTACCTTTTTCTGTCCTTGGTAAACGAAAAGACGGACAATCCGTTTCCACTGTAAGTGCAGTTTATCATTGCACATTTACGAGGCATTCCTTTTTTAAACTATCTTTATTTTCGAAAACTAGACAATGACAGATTAAATAATATTGAGCGGGATATTGACTGTATTATTTAAGGTGGTCATACCGTACCTACCATGTAGACTATATAACACATTGAACATTGAACACAAGAAATGGAAGAAATTCCATTTCTGCCCATGTACTTTCACCATACATACTATCTAAAAAATAAAAGGACCTGCAGGAAAATATAAATACAGTACTCAAAAATTGAGTTAACACGTTTCTGATTGCTCTTCAGCTTCAGATGCCGTCTGGTCGTAATCAGTCCATCCCTGACCAATCAGCATTCATTAGCAGAATGCTAGCGTGTATGGCCAACAACGGCCCAAACTGTAAGAAATCGAAGTACTCAATCATTTGACTTTTGAACCATAATCTATATTGAACTTGCGGAATCTACAATAAAATTTGCGATATTTCAACGACAAGCAGGTGAAAGAGGCATAATTAGCCGTTCAGCCCCATAGACTCCCATTCAATCTGGACTCGCCCGCGATCACCCCCAGTGGATGTCTCATGGAACTACAACCAAAATCGGTACAATGGGGCGTATAGGGAGTGCCCAGGCTCTTCGTAGACGGGCTCTGGTCTGACTGACTCAGCTGAGAACCGTGCAAAGGGTCCATTCCATGATGCGATTTGCCGCTACCGGAAACCAGGCTGAACGAACATACGATTCGTGAACGACTCCTCCCAGTTCAGAAATTTGACTGAACGTGAAGGAGTCGTTCGCGATTCAGCCTAGTTTCCGGTAACTGAATCGCATCATGGAATGCACGCCATTGCACGGTTCTCAGCTGAGTCAGTCAGACTCAGTGGAGTTAGTGCTCGAATGGTGAACGAGACGACCGAAATGAGTCCTAAAGACTTGTTCTTTCGAACCGGTTCGCGAACGAACGTGCCAACACTAATGTGCGCTGAGTAGTAGCGCTCTTCGTTTAATTGGCTGGGTTGAGATACGGAGTCATCAGCCACGGCCTGTGGATAGCCCGAGTCCCCCAGGAGACTCCCTGGATAAGTGCCTGCCTAGAATTCCCCCCAAAGCTTGGATTGCCTTAGTTGTAACTGTCGTGTTTAGACCCAGGCCACTTGATAACGCAGTTTGTTATTTTCAGGTATGCGTCACACACTATCTGGGCATTGATGGAGTGGTAGCCTTTTCTATTGACAAATACATGTTCATGCTCCGTGGGGGTTTTAATCCTTATGTGAGTCCCATCCACACATAGGGTTGCCACCTTGGATTTGGGAAAAAAAGGGACACTCGATCAAATGTTTGGGGCGGAGGGCTCGGCCATTATTACCAGTTCAGACTGACCAATGAACATACAATTCGGACAAAGGAGACGGAAACAAAGTCATGTTAATAAATGTATTCGTTCAGGGGTCACCAGGGTGGATGTACACCAGCAGATTAATTATTTTTTTCCCGGGACAGCTGGTGAGAAAAGAGAACAATTCTGGGAAAAATGGGACGGGTGGCAACACTATCCACACAGCCCAGGGCGACAGGGAAGCCAGCGATGTTAAAATACTTTTGACGTGCGATGTTTTGTTGGTCAGGTTGTGATGGGAAACCAACGAAGGTGTTTATTCGTCTGCAATGCAGATGCATAAACACTGTCATTATGCAGACTCTGCATAATGACAGTGCCACAGAGCGGACTGTCCTACAATCAGTGGACTTGTGTACCTGAATCGAGTCCCTAACAAGACTTTGAAATTAACCCGTAGCAAAGTATCGGAGCACTAGACATACTTGTAAGGATGGAGAAAGGGCCCCGTTGCTCTCCATGTCATGTCTTACGTCATTAGCTAGTAGGTCTGTTATTCGCATTATTTCTGTGCGACGAAATCTAAAACGCATGTACGAATCAACGTCGTCATACATGTCTAGTGGATTTAACCTATCGCGAAGAACACGTTGTCTCCGTTGTTACGTATTTTAAGCACATAAGCTGCCCCCACATAGCCACTAGGAAGCAGGATCGAACACAAAAGCTTCATTACCCTCACATAGCCACTAGGAAGCAAGATCGAACACATAATCTGCAATAACTACTCTAGCCACAGATGGCAGAACGCCCACTTCACATAGGCCACGCCCACTTGATAGAAACCAGCGCAGAGTTCAGATTTAGGCCAGAACGAATAGGTAGCCCCGCCGAGAGGACTGAGTTGTTGTCCGTTGCCAGGCAGGTTTCAAAAACATTCAGCTCAAGTTACCAAAGACGAAATAACATAATACAGATTTCGGATCGCTAGATAACACTTGTTTTTACTTTATATTTGTATTGTATTGAATTGTTTAATCGAATTTAGCTAGTAAACTGAGTGTTTAAAGCAGGTTTCAAAAACCATTCGCGCTCATGTTGCCAAAGACCAAATAACATAATACAGATAACGGATCGCTAGATAACACTTTTTTTTACTTTATATTTGAATTGTTTAATCGAATTTAGCTAGTAAACTGAGTGTTTAAAGTGTATCATAGTCTAGCTAGCTGGTGTTAATTCAATTTCCGCAATTTAATTTAGATAATAGATAGATAGATGGGTAGATAGGTGAGCAGGCATTTAGTAACTTTTGTTTTTTTCACGTTACCCCATAACATTTAGCTATTACTGTTAAGAGAAAGAGATAAATACATTGATAATGGAAATAAATACGTTTATAATATATGTATAGAAAAGTAGATAACTTAAAATAATATCCTTGATATAGTGGGTTTTTGGGCTAAACCTTACCATTAATTTGAGTAAGGTAAAGTTGAAAATGAATACAAAACAAGCACAGGCCACATATGAATAACATTTAATTATTTGCCTCAGATATACAACTATCATTGTCAACAATCTTATATGTAATGATCATGCTTCAATATAAAATGAAAAAGGTGATAATGCAGTTTCTTGATGCATGTCATTTATAAGCGCTGAGTGACGGGTCTAGCTTGTTCCAGGTTCAGGTTGATGCACCACACTTCCAGAAGATGCTGATTCTTGACGTCCCTGGTGTTCTTTGGCCTCTGCATGGTAAACTCTTCCTGTCACAATGTATTTGAGATAAGGATAGACAAAGAAGGAAACAATCCACAATGAAAAACAGAAATGGTATGGAAAAATGTCTACTAGTAGTAAGCCTTCTCACCGACGTCAAGGTACAGACCTTTAGAGAGGTTTTTTTTTTTTTAAGGCTGACTCAACTCAACTCAAATCTATTTATAGAACACATTTAAAAACAACTGTTGACCAAAGTGCTGTACAACCAAAAATAATAAAAGCATTAAACATATTTTATTTATTCCAGAAATTAATCATTTATCAGGCTATATTATACTGTTTAGAAGATGCATTAAATAATACAATATCCATAACATACGAACAGCAATATTGACAACTATTAAGGAAAATCTGAATATTAACAAGAACCAAATAAGTCTCCAGCAAAGGGACTCATACCTACCAGTCCTACGAAGGAAAAAAAAACTGAGCAGAATAGTTAGAATATGATTTGACAATTTGGACAAATGTATTCATAAATATTCTGTACATGGGAAAGACAGGACTGGTGAAAGGGCCTATCACACCTTCTGCATGGGACCAGAGGTGCTTTTCCTTGCCCGATGGTCCGTCTGCAGAGTCTGCACATCCACATCAATGGCGAATGGCTCGGCAGTGGGGGACCTCATGGCTCTAGGGAACAGTTGCACTTCTCCAGCCTGAAAACAGGAAAGGAGATGACTGCGCATTTGTCCTTGATGGTATTGGACTGTGGTGGGACCCTCACCACTGCAGAGAGCAAAACAGCTGGCAATAGCAAACAGTCCACAATCTGAGCCACCTGCCTGTTGCTGTATGTCAGGCCACTGCAGTCGGACACTCTTCCCTGGAAAAGCAAGCAGACTTGTGACCTGTTCAATAAAGACCTCTGTCCTGGTGTGTCCTAGGGAGTCAAAAATGTTTACCGAACCACCCGGGCAGCCAATGTCACTTACCGTAACCCAGTGATATGCAGAAACATTAAGTATCTACAAACCCTTGTGCTGGCTTGGTAAAAGTGGACAGCAAGGCTAGGGAGGTGGTGGCGTAGAGCCCGTTGATATTAGGATACTGAACCTTAAGCAGGGCCTGAGCATGGTCCATAGCATGGTCGTCCAACCAAGTACTTGGGTTGCTGATGATGCGTTATTTCTTGAAGAAAGTGGTCCAATCCTTGGTTGCTTTTAACTCACTTTATTTGTTAAAGTAGGCATGTTTCGGTTTGGTAACTATGAAGCTTAAGGGAGGGAATTGTATCTAACGCGTGGAGAATAATATCGTGAGCTTCAAGCCCCTTGCGTTAGCCCGGTTCTCTCCGCGGTTACCTATTGATCTCTCCCCTCCAGTCTCTGTCGAGATTGATAGGGTCAAGTGGGCGTGGCCGGGGTGACGTAATGGCTCCGCCATCCTCACCTGTCTAAAGGTGGTGCCATCTGTGGCTGGAGTAGTTATTGCAGCTTAAGTGTTCGATCCTGCTTCCTAGTGGCTATGTGAGGGTAATGCAGCTTGTGTGTTCGATCCTGCTTCCTTTTGGCTGTGTGGGGGCAGCTTATGTGCTTAAAATACGTAACACTGAGCATGGCCCTGAAGTCCTCCACCCTTTTGCTCAGTGAAGCTGGATAAGCCGGGCATGGCTGGACACTAGCGATGACAACAACAGAGTCCTGAAACAAACAAAACAAACATCTCACTAATTTAGCAACATTGTGAGCATGTAATAGAGCAACCAAAGTAATTATTGAGTGAAATTAAGACTGACTGAAATATTTACCTCTAGTGGGTCCTCCTCCAACTCTGAATCTGTTGGCTCAGATAGATTGGACACAGTCTCCTTGGTGGGCCAGGCAGCCTTGGATCCTAAAGGGGAAAGAAGCACCTTATCAAAAAGCTTCATAATCCTTCTCCGCACAGGCTTCAATGAAGCATAGGGTGTCCTGGTCTTCAATGGCTTTCCATCCAAGTTATTTATTTATATATATATATATATATATATAAACATTAATTTAATTTATTTATTGGCAGGATAAGCCCCTTGAGATGAAGCATCTTGTTTTCGAGGGGGTCCTCGAAACGTGATGCCTCTGATGTCCGAACCATTTTTGGGTATCTTAACCATTTACCTGTACACAGTTGGCCAATCTTGGTCCATGGTTTGACCATGCCTTCCACGATTCCTCTCATTCTTCTTCAGGACCTCCATGCCTGGTGTGATCCTGAAGCGCTTGGTCCTCCTCTTGTATGCCTCTTTCTGTCTCCTGGGCCTTCTCTATGTTGGCAGTCACCTGATGCAGGATAGTTAATCAATATATGTTGCCTTTCTGTGCAAGGCAACTAACTTAACTAATGGTGATGTCCTCAAATATAAAGCAAAAAACATAAATACATAATGATAATAATATAAATAATGATTTGCTTCCCATTTATAAAACACATGCCTTGTCAATAATAATAATACATTTAATTCAGAGGCGCCTTTCAAGACACCCAAGGTCACCTTACAGAGCGTATAGTCATCATAAATCGTTTAAAAAACGACATTGTGGAAAAAAAATAAATAAAACAAAACAAGACAAAACAAACAATCAAAACATTGATCAGTTAGACATTGTGTGTGAGTTTGAACAGGTGAGTTTTGAGTTGTGACTTGAAGGTTGTAATGGTGTCTGACTGTTTTATGTGTGGGGGGAGGGAGTTCCAGAGCCTGGGTGCTGAACAGCTGAATGACCGGGCACCCATTGTAGTGAGTCGTGATGTGGGGATACATAGTAGGCCAGCAGAGGTTGAGCGGAGGGAGCGGGAGGGAGTGTATTCTTGGAGGAGGTCGCAGAGGTAACTGGGGGCTAGGTTGTGGAGAGCTTTGTAGGTGAGGAGCAGGGTTTTGTATTGGATGCGGTAGTGTACTGGGAGCCAGTGAAGTTGGATGAGGACAGGGGTGATGTGGTCAGATGATTTGGTGCGGGTGATGATCCGGGCGGCTGAGTTCTGAATGTTCTGCAGTCTGTTGATGAGTTTGGTGGGGAGTCCGATGAGGAGGGCGTTGCAGTAGTCTATGCGTGATGTGACAAATGAGTGAACTAGGATTTCAGTGCTGGATTGGGTCAGTGATGGACAGGAGTGGACCCAAGAATGACCCCTGGGGGACACCCAGTGAGACACCTGAACACTCAGACTTGTGGTTGCTTAGTTGAACAAATTGTTGACGGCCGGTGACTCTCCTGCAAACCAGGAGAGTGCAGCACCAGTGATCCCAATGCCAGCCAGGCGGTCCAGGAGCAGAGGGTGGGAGATGGTGTCGAATGCTGCGCTGAGATCGAGGAGGATGAGAATGGTGAGTAATCCAGAGTCGGCTGCAAGGAGGAGGTCGTTGGTGATTTTGACTAGGGCTGTTTCAGTGCTGTGTTTTGGACGGAAGCCAGATTGGAACGGTTCTTGGAGATTGTTTGTGTCAAGGTGGGACTGTAGTTGTGCGGCAACCACCCTTTCAAGTGTTTTGGAGATGAAAGGGAGATTGGAGATGGGCCGGTAATGGTTAAGGTCAGTTGGGTCAGCACCAGGTTTTTTCAGGATGGGAGTGATGGCAGCCAGCTTGAGAGTGGGGGGTACAGTACCAGTAGTGAGGGAGGAGTTAATTATGTTGGTGATCATGGGGGAGATGGACGGAAGACATGCTTTGACAAGGGAGGTGGGAAGAGGATCGAGCTGACAGGTGGTGGTTTTGGCTTTGCGGATGAGTTCTGAAACGGTCTGTTCTGTTACTGGGGTGAAGTCAGAGAGGGAGCTGATGAGAGGTTGGCCAGAGGTGATCATCCAGGGTGGGTCATCAGAGGGGGTGCGAGATGAGGCCAGTTGTTGGTGAATGGTGTTGATTTTAGAGCTGAAGAATTCCAGGAATGCAGTGCATTGGGTGGTGGAAATGTCTGGAGGGAGGGTTTTAGGAGGCTGAAGTGTGGCTGACTGTTGAGAAGAGGACTCTGCTGTTGCCTGTACCAGTGTTGATGAGGTTGGAGTAGTATGAGGTTTTGGCAGTGGTGAGGGCATTCTTGTAGTGATGGAGGTGGTCCGAATACATTTGGCGGTGTACAGTGAGTTGAGTCTTATTGTCGAGTCGCTCCAGTCGACGACCAGTGGCTTTGAGCTGGCGCAGATGAGGAGTGAACCAGGGAGCAGTGTAGGTGAATGAGACTGAGCGGGTTTTCAGGGGGGCCAGGGTGGTAAGGGAAGAGGAGAGGCAGTTATTGTAGTGAGTCACCAGGTCAGTCAGGGAGGAAGCTGGGGGAGGGTTGGGGTAGGAGCTGATCAGGGTGGAGAGGTCTGTGGTGTTGATAAGTTTGATGTTTCTGAAGGAGATGGTCCGTTGTTCCTTGGTTTTGTGTAGTTGGGTATGAATGTCAAAAAGTAAAGCTTTGTGGTCGGAGATGGGGAAATCAATGACATCAAGGTTAGTGGGAGTGATGTCAGTGCAGCAGATTAAATCCAGAATGTGACCTTTGTTATGGGTTGGGAGGTTGACATGTTGTGTGATGCCAAGACAGTCCAGAAGTGATGTGAAGTCATTAGCAAAAGTACAGGATGGGTTGTCAATGGATGTTGAAATCACCAAGGAGGATAACAGTGGGGGACATTGCACATACAGATGTAAGTAGTGATGAGAATTCATTGAGGAAAACGGCAGAGGGTTTTGGTGGTCTGTAAATGGTGACAATGATAGTGGGTTTCGGGCCTGAGAGTTTTACAGCTAGACATTCAAAGGAGGAGTGATGGGGGACTGTGACAGTGGTGACTTTGATGTTATCACGATAGAGGAGAGCGAGGCCATCCCCCCTCCCATTAACCCGGGGTTTACTGATAAAAGAAAAACCTGGTGGGACAGCCTCATTTAGATGGGAGAAGTCATTTGGTTGTGGCCAGGTCTCAGTGAGGCAGAGAATGTCTAGGCTCTGGTCAACAATAAAGTAATTGATCAAAAGGGCCTTATTACTGAGGGATCTGGTGTTCAGCAGACAGAGTTTCAGACAGGTGAGTGGAGTGTAGCAGGTTGCTTTGAGCAGAGGGGACAGTACACTGTGATTGACGGGACTGACCGTACGGGCTGTGCGAGGAGGGGGGCGGGGCCCAGTGGACCAGAAGGAGCGGATGTTTTTGTTGCTGGTGTGAGTGTACTGAAAATTCCGTCCAGAGCCTCGGTGGATGTATTTTGGTCGTTTAAGAATGTCGTGGTGGGATGCAAGCTGAGGTGGGGGGTCCTTGAGAAGATCCGTAGACGTAACATCTCCGTTACCGAGTAACGGAGCGGCAGAGATGCGCTCGTTACGTGAGAGTCAAATAGCGCAATCCAGAGGAACAGGTTAAAAATCCACAGGTTGTGAAGTCGGAAGAAGCCAGCGGTAGATCCAGGCGATTATGGTGAAGCCACAGAGCCAGCACAGCGGAGGCAGAGGAGTGGAATAAGCCGGTTGTAGCTACTCTGGAGACGGGGAAGCCAGTTGGACGGCGCCGGGGGTTAGCAGCAGTCTAGCCTGCCAGCAGGTGTCATCCACCAACAGCTGCACGACTCCACGCACAAAACACAAAACAAAACACGCAGACGTTTGACGTTCAGAAATAAATAAATAAAGAAAACTGACGCACTTACTTGACTTAACTTTTAGTCCGATCCGAGGTCCAGAAGGGTTTCAGACAGAAGGTGTTGAAAGTAAGCAAAAGAAAACTGATAAAAAGTTAAAAGACTAGTAAGAAAAAGAAAATCGCGAAAAAATAATGTTCAGAATGACGTTCCGGTGAGCAGCAGAAGCAGCAGCGTTCAAAAGGCAACAGCGTCCACCAACTGTACGACTTCACGTATATAAAACACGTAAAAATAAAGAAAACTGGCGCACTTACAATAGCGAAAAGTGACTATATATAACTAGTCACTATTGAAAAAATTGAAAATACTGAATAAAAAACAAGCCATACAGAGCGGCGTTAGACTCGCCAGCGTCCCCGCTACTAGGCAATGACCTTTCCATCGCTCTCAGCCCTTGCCTTGATGTACTTCTCAATGTCCTCGTTATCTGGAGAAGCAATGTCCACATCATCTGGAAGATCTCCAGTGGTCTTAAGTAACATAGGAAAGGCAAAGGACAAGCAATAAAAGTACGTTCCAATCATCCTCATAGAAATTATTATTTTGACATGTATACTTTTCATGTTGATTCCCCACTGTTAAGTCGTCTCCTTACACCATACGAAGTGTAACTTCCTCCCCGAAGAGTAAAAATGTTGTTTTAGAAATTGTTAATATGGGAATGAAAAAGTCAACCACTACACACCTCTGAAAACAGACGTGGCTCCCGTCCATACATCAGACGATAGGGCGAATACCTGGAAGAGGCTTGGACACAAGTTATTTGAAAAAACAATTTCTTTTAATTTGTCTTCCCACCTCTCCTGTTGTCTATCAAGGGTCTTGCCAATGGACCTCCTCAATGTCTGATTGGTCCTCTCATCCAGTCAAGTACAAGCAAGGGGAATACAAATATGTATAAGTTAATAGTAACATTATTTCGAAGCTTATCGATCTTTCTTTTATGTCAGTTATATTTCTTTATTACACAGCTTTGTTGAATATTCGATTCTGATTGGTCAATTAGGGGCATTCTACGGTCTGTTATTTCTGTATAGCAGACCGCTGCTATGAATCACAGACTTTTGCTATGGACGCAGTTCTGATCATTTTCGCGTCGGTGTCCTGCATCACCCTGTTGGGGTTTATTTCTCAATAATGACTGTCTCACTGTACATTATCCCATACATAATATACACTATACCTGAGGATGGTATGCTGATGTGATTCGGTGCTTGACACCAAACTCCTCAAACAGGGACTTGTTTACCTGAATTAAGGAATTCAAGTTATTAGGTTTCTTGTTTGCCAGTGTTAATCAATCACTGGCGGAGTGGAACATCAAAATAAACTGAAATCATTCTCCACCCCCCCCCCCCCCAAAAAAAAATAAGCCAAACTTTTCTGTCAGTTGTAACATTCTGCATTCACAATATGTGACTATGTGCTATGATTTACACACCTGTGATGTGGCAGTTGCATTCTTGTCTTTGATGGGCCTGGCCTCCACCCACTTGGTGAAGAAGTCAGTTGCTGTCAGACAGAAGCAGTTCCCATTCTTTGAGGCTTTGAATGGTCCAATTAGGTCAACACCTAAGTAGGGACAGAAATAAACACATGCCCACAGGCCATGACGTTATAGAGATATAAAAGGCAATACAGTACATTAAGAAAATAATACAAATTAAACTATGACTTCGAGAGGTTGTAGCCGTTTCACAGAACCCAAAAGCAAGATATCTGACCAATCATATGCCATGGTGACTTTGGTTTGATGGGCTTCAACTCTGGTGCCTCCGTTTTCACTTGCTCAAACCTCTGGCATGACACACAGGTTTTCACCTTTACAACACAAGGAGATTAAACACAACAGATTTAATAATATGCTCTAGAGTAGAGGCGATTTTCTTTGCGTGTCACAGTAGTTTGAATGAACAATGACTTGTATAAGGCAATCACCATAAATTATTCTTTAAATCTCATGTGCATGCGGCATCAGCGTATAACAGGAAATATTAGAGCTGATCTGGATCAAACACAACTTGAACAAATTCATCACTTGCCCATTCCCGCGTATCTCTGGTAATTGTCTTCCAGTAGAAGCGTTGGCTGATCTTGTCCTGCATCCTCTTGGATCCAAAGTGGCCAGCATGGACTTCTGTCAACATCTCATCCTTCTCTTTCTCAGTGAGGATCACCCTCCTCCTTGAAAGGTAATTCTCCCCAAGGTAGTACATAGAAAGAGGGAGAGAACATACATCAGCAGCATCAGCTGTAGATTGCTTATAACCTAATTCAGTTTCCTTTGCAGGGCCTACTAATTTGTGAAAAATGGAAGATGAATTAATGGACTGCATAAAATGCTATTTATTTAATTACAGAATACCTTTAAGAGTACATTTTTTGCATCCCTCCGGATCTGCCGTTTCTCCGTGAGAGAGAGCCCTGCTTCATACATCTGAGACGACAGATACAAGAAAATAGAATTAAATGACACCATTTTCAATCAACAAGAAAAACCTATAACCGTAAAATCTATCTATCCATCTATCTATCTATCCAATTAAATGAATAAAGTTAGCAACGCAAAGAACTCAATGAAGGAGTGCGAATGAACGACCGTGGATGTTCGTAAATGCGATTAAACAATTAAATACAATACAAATATAAAGTTAGCAACGCTAATAAATGTAATTTGTAAAATAAGTGTTCTGTCTTGTCACGCTCAATGAACGAGCATGAATGTTCGCGAATGTTCAAGAACCTTCCAACGTCATTCGACGCAACGGGCGACGCGATCATCTGTTGCCAGGCAGGTTTGGAATGGATTACGTATGGATGACGTATGCCGGTACAATTTTCGCCGCCGGTACAAATTTAAATTTAATTGAAAGCTGCGTTCAGCTTTATAGAGTCCTTAGGGGGGTTTGGGGGCCAGAAGACTTTATCCCCTTCAAACCATGTGTTTGACACAATTTCAGTTGCACCACTGCTGAACTTTATAACGCACCACTGGGTCATTTCTTATTTTAAGCCAGGGGATTTCAAAGACTGTATAGAACACAAAGCACACCAAAATTAACTTATGAACTGATAAACCGATGAACAGATTAACTAACGGCATGAACTGATTATATGAACTGATGTGGACATTTTAATCGGTATGAATGATGGGAATGGCGATGAACTGTAATTTGTCAGGGTAAAGTATGTACTTTTTGCCAACGTGCTGAAGCCTCATCACACTGACCTTCTTGCTCAACCCCCAAACTGTATGTACCCCAATGTTTGCAGATGGAAAGGGATAATGGCCATAGGACTTTTTCTTGGTAAACTTTCGAAAAAAGATGCAAGTCTCCTGAACTACCCTGACAATGTTTTCAACAATGGTAATGTCATTTACAATTTGAAAACAGTTATCCCCAGACCTAGATGATAACGTGTACTTTTCCGTAACAAGCTTACGGTAATGATCTCCATAACTTAATGAAGGAATCAACGAACCATCATAATGAGGATGCATGAATTTTTGTCCCTTCTTCACAATGTCCGAGGTCGGTGCAGGTCATTCTGACGGCCCGATTCCACCGGACGCGTTACGGCCGCGGTCACCGCAGCTGATCGCTGCCACTCTAATCAATGAGACCATTTCCACCGAGCGCGCTGCGGAACGTCTCAGCAGCATGAGCGGCGCTCGCGCCGCGCCGCAGCGCTATCATTCCGTAGCATTTCTATTTTTGACGCGAGTCGTTGCTGAACAGCGTCAATTTCAACAGAGCAGATCGAGCCGGGCAGGAAGTGAAAAAGTAAAAGCCATAGAGCATCCGGTCAATTTTCTAAAAAAAACAATACTCAGCTCATGTAGTCTATCACAACTTCGCATCAACATTACCGGTGGAACCAGGTCAGCAGTCAATCAATCAGAGGGTCGGCAACATTGACGACGAGAGACTCATTGTCGAAGTGGAGCAACATAAAATAATTTATGAAATAAATCATCCTTTTTATAAGGGATTACGCGTCCGGTGGAATCCCGGCGTAAGAGCCATTTTACTACTTGCTGTAAAGGCAAGTGAGGCTTGCGCAATAGGCGCTTCAGTTGTGCTCAATAATTCTCATAGAGAAATGCAGATGCAGATATGTTGTCCAAGGAACCAAACAGGCGGTATTCTGACGCCAAGTGTGTCAGCTGGTGGACATTGTAGGTAATTTCACCTTTCCCATATAGCTGCCCAAAGTGAGTTACGAATGAAGTCAACAATCCCTGAGCACAATCAATCAATTCCTCTGATATACCAGGAGACAACAGCAGATGCCACAGAAAGTTACAAAGTTTTCCTAGATTCCAAGGGCAATGGTATTTTCAGGACTACTGGGCCAGCATAAAGCATGAAATATCGCAGCTCTGTAGCCTTCCACCGATCCATTTCAAGAGGGGTGCCTGGGTTTCCGGCTGAACTCAGGAGGAGTGTAAGCAGCTGCCCGGGGCCCAGACGGCGTCAGGGGCCCATGGAGGAAGAAAAAATAATATCGCCCAGGGCGGCAAATGTGTCGGGGGAACCCTCTGGTGGCGCCGTTAATTAATTAACTAAATTATACAAAACCCTCACCGCAGTAAGCAGGACAAGGCGACTAACCCCCCCCCCCCTTCTTGACACTCAAGGTCACCTTACAAAATCAATCATTCATAAGAGCAAACAAAAAACATAATAAAAAGTGTACAAGAGAAAAACTGTGGGTTCATTCTAGTCCCAAGAATGCAACAGACTTAAAGGGAGTAGGCTTGGCTGAATAGATACGTTTTTAGGTGAGATTTGAAAGTGATAATGAAACTGGAGTGTTGGATTTTACTTCACCAGAAGTAAAATAATCTCTATCCACTTCAACAGAGAAACACTCTGAGCATGCGCATTCAATGTTTTAAGTCCAATGCAAATTACATTGGGCTGGTGGGGCTAGAGCCCCTCTTGCCCCTTCAGATGAACTCAGCCAGAAGAAGCAAGCCAGGCTCGAAAAAATGAAATAAAAGCGCCAAACTTATATTTTACAGTACTTTCTGGGGAGATTAGTTTTTAAATATATTTTAGCGGGCCAGTGGGTGTGGGGTTTCCACGCCACCAAGTTAAATGACAAACCCAACACAGAGAGCAGTTCAAACGGGGGATTTATTCACATAGTAAATAATTGTCACCAGGGTGGGGACAAGGGTAATTTAGCGTCTGTAGTCCGTGTCCAGGGGTCGTCACGGGAGGGTCCTCATACAAATCGGTCGGTACACAAGTAATCGATCAAGGTCCAGGTCTCTTGCACTCTTGGCCGTACAAGGTTTACAGAAGCTCACGCAGAGGCTCTCTGTAGTCGGCCTCAGCTTCCAGGCGATCACACAGATCCGGCCTGCTAGCTAGCCCTAGCCCTAACTTTGGCTTGTGGTAGCCTGCTATCTTAATGGCCTTCAGGCCTGCCTCGTTAATGGGAGGAAGTCCATATATGGCTTGGGGGGAGCTGGCAGGTTGCCAGACCTACCACTCCACTCACCCCTCCCTGGCGTCTGCCACAATATATATGTATTAAAAAAATATATATCATACTTTTTCTTTTCTTGTGAGAGTAGGTGGAGCCGAGCCCCACTTCCCCTAATGACCAGTCGCCACTGCAAGTAATTCCCCCTTTGGGTTAAAAGAAAATTAAATAAAAATATAAAGTAGCACTACCACTACTAGTATAAACTACTAATTTAACTATACCTTATCGAAAATAGACCCCACGTCCCTAAAAGAGATTAACAAAGGTTAAAGAAAAAAGTTTATTGATTTGCCACCTACAGAGATTAAATATCTCTTGACGGACCACAGGGCTGGGCTGGGGAACACCAAAAATGCCCTGGCTTTTTTTTGCCATGGCAGCCCACCATGATTGTTTATACGACATGTGGAGGCACACAACATACCAGAGGATATATCTGCATATTGTGCTGTTTCAACCGCAAGTAGTCTACATGGAAGAGAGTAACCATGTTAAAAATGTATACGCTCTTTTCACTATACTTGCAGAGATTTTTGCCGCTAGGTCAACTCTCTGAAATGACCAATGCTTATAATATGTACAGTTTCAACCGTCTCACAGTCAGCAAAAAATACAAGAACACAGAACAACGGGAAAGAATACAAAATATATGTATTATTTTATTTACACTAACTAAAACACAACAAATTATAACACAGGAAGTCAAAGTGGCCTGCATGGACCTTGGGGCTCTAAGGGAGACAGAAAGTTGCGGTCAGATATGCTAGATTCATCTCATACTGTCTCTTCTAGAATTGAAATAAGCTATTTAGTAAACTCACAATGAAACAAAATAACACATGTGAACCAGGGGAAGGCAAACCTTCACTCCAAAAAAGACCTAAGGGGGGGAGGGGGGGGGGGAAGAGAGGAGAGGAGAGAGAGAGGAGAGAGCAGAGAGAGAGAGAGAGAGAGAGAGAGAGAGAGGAGAGAGAGAGAGAGAGAGAGAGAGAGAGAGAGAGAGAGAGGAGAGAGAGAGATGAGAGAGAGAGAGAGAGAGGCAAGGTGGGTAAAGAGAACAGTGAAAATTAGTGTTTTACAAAATGTACATTGATAGTATTGGTTTCTTTAAAGTAATGCAATAATGGATAGTTGCATTCATTACAGTCACTCTGTAAAAGTAGTAGACTTTATGACCGTCCAGGTGGATGTCAGCAAGAACACATTACAACAGTATACAGCATAGTAAACTTACAAATGTGAAGAATGCCTGGGAAGTCCACACCAATGAAAGGCACATCCCTGGGGGACAGGGCAGCCTTAAAGAGAAAGAGTTTGACAGACAAAAAAGTGAGTGATACACACCAATTGCATTATAGCAGGACTAATGACTAAAAAAAAGAAAAGGAGCTAGACAACAGTCTGATATACATACTGATTGAGAAAATGTTGAATGGCCCCCCCCAATAGTCCACAAGAACGAATCTGTAGCAAGGCAATGAAATTGGATGATTACGAACTTGAGCAACTGCAAACAGCAAGGGCACCCTGAGAGAGGAGGAGAGAGCAAAGCAATAATAACATTATTTTCTGTCAAAACATTTAATTAAATCCACTAATTTAACACAAACGTATTTATTCATCATAAATCTCACCTTATAAAAGCAGTTTCTTCATTGATTCGCTCTTCTCTGCAACTCTGTCAATCACTGTGTCAGTATCAAGAGACACAAGGACATCCTTTTCAGTGGCCATCAACAAAAAGGCTTCCAGTTTGCTGGCAGACAGGCAACTCATCAGTCGGTTTTTGATGTAGCGAAGGGTTGAAAATGACCGCTCACAGGCTACCTGAGTTATTGACAGTGTCAGCAGAAACTTGTATGCCAACCCAAGTAGGGGATATGCGTGAGTCAGCATGTTAAATCTGAGAAGGATTTTGTAGCAGCACAGGGGGCCCTCTTTGCAAGAGACACAGGTTTTGCTTATTATTCTATCTCTTCTTGGTCATCTAATTTCTCTTCAACTGCTCTAGTTGCGTAGTCATCCAAGTGCGATTTTATCAGTCTGTCCCATTGCTGTGCCACGTTTCTCAGTTCAATAATTACTGGTATTGTGTTAAGTCTGATAGGTTGTTCGTTTATGCCATTCTCTCTCAGCAGCCCATGAGGTTAGAGCGCATCGATTTAAGGGAGTCGTTTATCCAAGGAAGGGGCCTAGAGGGTTTGGTGGGTCTGGTGGATAGCGGTAATGTGTGGCCTCATTCACCTCTGGAGAGGATTTTTTGTTTTTGTTTTTTACCTTCTTTTCCTTCTGATAGGGTCTTCAGCCTCTGACTGTATGTCTGATGTTAAGCACTGTAAGGACTTTTTCAGGTAGTCCTTTACCTTAACATATGTTGCTGAAAGTGAATGGCATGCATTAGTGAAATCTAGCAAGTTGAATCTTATAAAAAAGTTTTCATATGCAGCATTTTTCCTTACCACATCTAACCAAGACCCTCACTTCGCCGTGCACGGCCCACGCTGCACCTGGAGGAATATGGTGCGCGACTGCCTTCTGGAGGCGGATGTGATCATAAGAACTAGGAGGCCAGAAACAATTTCATGACTCCCCTGCCTCCTCCAACCAGCTGCTTTGCACAATGGTAGTGCTGCTATCTTTGAATTTGACGACCTTCCACACCTGTGCCATCTGTCAATGAGGTGAATGAAAGAAAATAAAAAATCGCTGTGTGTGGAAAAAGAGGCCTTAGAAATATATTTGTCGTATATATCAGTGATTATTGTTACATATAACATACTGTGTATGTTGCAAGATCAACAGTGATCACAGTGTCAAATATTTGGCCTGTCTTTTGTCATATGGATAATTTAAACGGTTTGCCTTCTTATTAATTCAATAAATTAAATGTAGGCTATTTTCATATTTAATTAATAAGAAGGCAAACCTTTATTAGCAACTGTGCAATTCTTTTTTGTTTTCTAATTAACTAATTAACAAATACTGCTATGGTGATCCAATACAAATTTTAATAAGGTAATTACATCATCATATCGTCATTCCTTTAGCACAAGCTCAGTCTTATTCACAGCCAAGACACTAGAATGTTAGGGTATGTTTTTAGCATATGTTTTAGGCTACTAGCTTTCGTTATAGGCCTACCAGTAGCCTACCTCTCGTTGGGGAGACATCATGGGCGCTAGCAGGGCCAAGATCTCCGGTGCTATCTCCTGGCTATCCTGGCTATAATCTCCCTGCTCTGAATCCATATTGCTGGATGTCACCCTCTCCTTAACATGGCGCTCCAGGAAGCCCATGATGGCCATATACTTCCACCTCTTGAAAGAGGTGGCACCGGTCCCACATTTTTTTCTGTCCCTCTCTGCCTTCCTCTCCTTCAAATATTTGTCACGCAAGTACTTCCACTTCTTGCGGGACACTTCAGCTGTTGATACAAGATTATGTCTCTTGAAATTAGCAATTCACACAACCTACAAGGTTAATATCAAGCCTACCTATCAGTAACGTTAATGCTAACTGATATTTTAGTTAGCTTACTTGACTACCGTAGTTTGTAAAACACAAGAGCAAGTAAACGGGTGGCAGTTTGTAATTAACGGCTAATAGTTAAATGCGATAATATCATTAATAAACATGATAATAATATAAATAATTAATTAATAATTCTCACCTGTAACGCCCAGCACAGCTGAAATGTCCCGCCAGGCCTGGTTGCGCTTTGTCTGGTCATGATACGCCTTTAACGTGAGGTCGTACAGGACCGGACACTCACTCACAGCTGTTATTAAACTTTCGTCCGACATGTTTCAGTTTGTGTTCTGTTGATACTTTTAGCCTTGCCTCCTTGTCGATTTTGATTGGTCGTTCGAAAAAAGCACAGATGACGTGGAGCGCTTTTCTTCAAAAGTTCAACTGTTTTCAACTGGGGCGCGCGCCTCGAAGTGCGAGGCGCGCGGAACGTTTAACCGCCCCGGGCGGCTTTTGAAAAGGCGCGCTGCATGCGCGTCCTGCCATAGAGAATGCATTACAGACAGGCGCTCCGCCTTTTAAAAACGCTTTTGGTGCACACGGCCCCTAACTACTCAGATCATTCACAGCTGATTTACAGCAGTTTGTCACCACTCATATATTTGGAAATGAGGGCTATCTGGGAGGCATATTTTGGTATACTTTTAGTATGTTATTCTGCACACTAAATACTAGTAGAATCCATTGAAAAATCTTTTGTGTCAATTTGGGGTTAAGCCCTTTTTTTTCATAGATTGACTCACCTATTCCTTAACACATTACTTTGACCTCTGACAGAAATGGTAGCCATCTTGAAAATGGTCGCCATCTTTAATTTTTGAGTGGCGCACACCTTTTTCCATGAGAATGTTCCTTGAAGAATAGTTGTACCAAATGTGATGATAGCATCACCATTTGAAGAATTGATGTAAGGGTTCAAGAGAAATGGCAGCCATCTTGAAAAATGGTTGCCATCTTGAATTTTTGAGGGACAAGCACAGTTTTAAAAAAAAACATTCTTAAGAGAGTATTTTCACTAAAGGTTATGCCTACATCACTGTTTGAACGATTGACATAACGAGCATTTTACAGAAATAGCAGCCATCTTGAAAAAATGGCTGCCATCTTGAATTATTGGTGGCCAACGCCTTTTTTTCCAAAAAGTGACCCTTAGAGAGTATCTGCGCCAAATTTCATGCTTGTATACCAATTTGAACGATTCTCTTGAAATATGCCATTAATCTGCTCCACTATCAGGCTCACTTTCATCAGAGCTGGATAACCCACTAAAATCCTCTCTTTCACTGGCATCACTGTCTGTAGTGTTTTGGCAAGGACTGTTCTCGAATTCTGAAGTTGTCTCACACAGTGCTAGATCTGATAAGCTTTCACTTAGGGGGGGGGGATTTTCAGCCTGATTAACTGTAAAATGTAATTGCTGCAAAATCTCGTTCTCTGTCTCCCTTGCTTTGGACAAGACTCGCCTCCTTTTAGTCCAATAAGAGGCCATCTCTGTGTGTATGGGATACAATTATGAAATTCAAGTTTGATACCTTTTCTGCAGTGAGCTTTGAATGGTCTTCAGTGTCCCATAAAAAAAACAAAGTTAGTTTTGATGGCACAATGAACAGTTGCATTTTACCCTTCACTTGCAAGCGAAGAATACCCCTTCTAATAATGTATAGCCTATTAAGGACCTATTTCAGGATAAATATACAAATACATTCACTTTGAAGTGTAGAAGGTCCTACAGCTGTAATAAACTAAGATATACTATTTCTGAGATGGCTTGCAGTGTGCTTATCTGAAAGGGTTAAAACTGCATTCTGTGTGAATGTGTATTTGAATGTTAACATTGAATAACATGTTGTTTTTAGTTATGTAATATTTTGAAATGGTATTGCCCAAGTCCATTCAAGTTGAAAAAGCACATGCATTCTTATTATGGCCACACCTGTCATACTAAATCAACTGCGATCAGATTGGTTAAAAAATAGAGGCTGCCTGTGATTTCAGTTCCGGTGTAAGTACCATATTGGCTCGGCTACCAGATCGGCTCGGGGTCCGTCGTCTGCTGATTACGTTACACAATATCATTGGCTGTACGCTTGAATGGGCGTAGGCTACATTGTGATTGGCTGCTAAGGGACAGTTGTGATTGGCTGTTTTGTGCTGTAGCTCTGGCTGTCGTCATAGCAACCACAGCGAGCACATGCGTGAGCGCGAGTAGGTCTGTCTAGTTTCGGTTTGTGTTGCCAGATTGGGCATATGTCCCGTTTTTCCAGCCTAACGTGATTGAAAGTAGCCAAATCAGGCTGAAAATTTGCCCAATCTGGCAACACGGACGGCTTATCTTAACAGCCAAGATGATTCCGAGGGATGTTTTGTTTTTAGAAGAAAACTATCCATACAGATAGGTTGGGAATGGTCTATGTTCAAAATGAAAGATCATTACAGGCTCTTTAATTTAAGCCATAAAAGACCTTATTGCTGTAGATAGCGTATTGTGTGACGTAATCAGCAGACGACGGACCCCGAGCCGATCTGGTAGCTGAGCCAATATGGCACTTACACCGGTTCAATGCTTTTGTAATGAGGGGGAACACTTCTGTGCGCATTGGTCGTCATTGCCAGCAGGCTGAATGCACCCGACAGCCAAGGGATTTACATGTGGAATAGCAAGGTAAGCAGCAGAATTGTTTCCCAATTAAGCTTAATTTAGAAATGGAGTTGTAGTATTGATTTCATGAAAGCAAGGACAGCACTCGAAACTTTGAATGGCCAACAACGGACGTTTCGGGCCGCGCGCCCTTCAGCGTGTAGTGGCTTGTTCACGGCCATTATACCCTCCTGAGACCCCGCCCATTGGTTCACATGCATATCATTCAGCTCTTTTGAGCTACTCTACCAAGTCCTGTTGTATTGCCAAGAGGACATTCAGGGCTTTACAGTGATATGCCATGTGATTGGTTGGGATTCTGGGAACTTCCTCTTCCTTCTCATCCAAAATGGCCAGCATAGCAGCGAGCACATTTTATGGAAAGAGGAGCGGTAAGTCAAATATTGTTTATCTATTGTGTTTTTTACTGTGATAATCATATATCTCCTTGTTCAGTAACATCTCAGGAATTATATATTTAGTTCTGAATGTATTTCAATCATAAGTGTTTTAAAATAATAGCCCCTTTATGAATGTCAATTATAGTGGATACCAAGACCATCTTCATGTACTTAATGACTCAACATTGTTGTAGGAAACAGAACTGAAGCAGAGAAGATTCTCTACAAGATAGTTGAAGAAGATTCAGATTTGGAGCTTTCAGATGATGAGGGAGATGGGCATGAGTTTGAACCTGGGGTAGAAGAAGACCGCGAAGAAGAAGAAGAGGAAGAAGATGCAGGAGGTTCAGATGAGCAGACAGACACAGAGACAAACAGGGATAAGCAGGAAAGGCGTCGCCCTCTGTGCGTCAAGAGTAGCACGTAGGTTTTATTTAGTATGAGGATAATATAATCAGTGATTCAGTAATTAGCCATTGATATTCATGGTAACAATACTATAAATTATAATTTTGAGAAGTTCCTATAATTATGGTCAATAGGATTGCAGATCTATAACACTGTAATTGTCCCACTGATGCACTACTACCCGAGTGCATGTAATAAAGTAGATTTCTGCGTGGTTTAATTATTAATTTTCTTCATATTAGGTTCACACCTGTGCTTCCTGACTGTCAAGATGACCCTACAACCCGAATCGACTGGAGTCAAATTCAGTACTTTTCCCAATACATTGACAACAGAGTCTTTGAAGAATTGCAGCATTCACTAGTCAAAGAATTCGCAGTTCGGTGGTCTGAGGATCTCGTCACTGCTTTTAGCAGATGATGTGGTCCTCATTGGATCATCGGCCTGTGACCTTCAGCACTCACTGGATCGGCTGGCAGCCGAGTGTGAAGCGGCTGGGATGAGGATCAGCACCGCTAAATCTGAGGCCATGACTCTTAGCAGGAAACCGGTGGATTGCTTACTCTGGGTAGGAAATGAGTCCTTAGCCCAAGTGAAGGAGTTCAAGTACCTCGGGGTCTTGTTCGTGAGTGAGGGTACTATGGAGCGTGAGATTGGCCGGAGACTCGGAGCAGCGGGGGCGGTATTGCGTTCGCTTTACCGCACCGTTGTAACGAAAAGAGAGCTGAGCCGCAAGGCAAAGCTCTCGATCTACCGGTCGATCTTCGTTCCTATCCTCACCTATGGTCATGAGGGCTGGGTGATGACCGAAAGGACGAGATCGCGGGTACAAGCGGCCGAGATGAGTTTTCTCAGAAGGGTGGCTGGCGTCTCCCTTAGGGATAGGGTGAGAAGCTCAGCCATCCGTGAGGAACTCGGATTAGAGCCGCTGCTCCTTTACTTAGGAAGGAGTCAGCTGAGGTGGTTCGGGCATCTGGTAAGGATGCCCACTGGGCGCCTTCCTTGGGAGGTGTTTCAGGCACGTCCAGTGGGGAGGAGACCTCGGGGAAGACCCAGGACTAGGTGGAGAGATTATATCTCAACACTGGCCTGGGAACGCCTCGGGATCCCCCCGTCAGAGCTGGTCAATGGCCCGGGAAAGGGAAGTCTGGGGCCCCCTGCTTGAGCTGCTCCCCCCGCGACCCGACCCCGGATAAGCGGATGACGATGAGGATGAGGATGAAGACTAGTCAAAGAATGCTACAAACTCGAGGAGTGTCTCTGAATACTACTCCACAAGAACTTACGGTGTTACGGTTAGCGGAAATGTTAGTTTGGACCCCGGATGCAGAGACCGAGGCAGTTCGGACTATCCAAAGTTTATTGTCAAAACGGAACTCAAAAGATATCCAGCGGGCAAGGCGAAGACAGGAGCGGGTAGGCGTAGCTGGCGGAGGGACCGGAGAATGCTGCGGTCCTGTGGTTATCCGCTGGCGAGGAATTGGCTACTGGCGAAAAGATCACACGACGTTAGGAATGAAAAAGATCAGGTCAGAGTATTGGAGGTAGATTTACACTCGTCAGCCAAAGTACCGAATGAGATGGAATAATCTGGCGCCGACGAGCAGTCCCCGCCAGGCTTAAGAAAGGGTGTGTGATGAGTTGATGAGGTCCAAGTGTACCCCGTTGCGGTGCCCGGCTCCGCTCGCCACGCCCCGCACCTGTCTGATGCGTTATTTCTGGAAGAAAGTGGTCCAATCCTTGGTCGCTTTTAACTCACTTTATTTGTTAAAGTAGGCATGTTTCGGTATGGTGACTGAAGCTTAAGGGAGGGAATTGTATCTAACGCGTGTGAGGGACAATATTGTGAGCTTCAAGCCCCGGGCTTAAGCCCGGTTCTCTCTGCGGTTACCTATAGTCTCTGTCCTCTCCAACTGAATCACGCGCTATATGCCCGTCAAGTGGGCGTGGCCTATTTGAAGTGGGCGTGGCCTTTTTTACGTATTGGCCTCGGCCAGGCCCCCAGGATAGGCGCATACTTCCGCAATCCACCAGTGCTCAGAGGCCAAGCCTGGTATTGCAGCTGTTTAAGCTGGCTGTGGACGGGGGTCCGTCATTTCATGTGGCCCAGAAGTAGATATCGCCGTCCACTCCAATACAAGTGGGGAACAGGATCGTGTCTCCGCAAAAAATGTCTGGATATCAATCAAAGGCTCATAATTATATTTCTACCCTGTTCTAAAAAAAAAATTAGTTTTTTCTTTTCAAAACGCCTCCTCAAGCGTTTTATTAGCAGTTTATGTTGGGTGGGCAGCTGAAAGGAGTCGTACTGAAACAAACGGCTCCTTGCTATGGACCTATTTTGAAGTGCACGGCTCCATTAAGTTCCGAATTAAATTAAATTCCGAATTAACTTCCATTAACTCCATTAACTTCCAAAGTCTGAGATTTGTCCTTTTACTTAACATGAATGGCGTTGAACACGGATATATAACAAACATATCATTGAAATAGCTGTAACCGGCACGGACGTATTGATTACCTGAATGATTATGGGAGACCTACGTAATTTTCATAATATTGTTAATTGTCTGATATTAACATTTCAGATGCGTTGGTAGGTATTTCATTTTCATTTGCTTGTTTAGCTATGTATGACAGGGTTATGGTTAGCTATGTATGACAGTTGACAATGTTGGTGTATTACAATTCATTATTTGGGTAGGCTACTCCAACTTCGTTGCTGGTCGATATGTAAACATTTACTTTTATATAAATTATTGATTGCATTTTTCGTAAATAGTTAGTTAGAAGGAATCTGTTTAAGCAATAACATTATACTGAATTTCTTAGGCCTACATACGTTTACTATGTTACTATGGTATTATATGGAGCAATCTTACATATTTATGAAGTTTCCAGATCAATAAAGTTCTATCTCTTTTTATTTGAACTGCCTGTATGTCCTCTTGATTATAGTATTACAGTGTGTACCTTGGTTATCAGCTATCATATAATGGTGTCCAAATGGCTGCATGTGTAAGAAATAGGATTTGAAGTGTTACAATAAAAAAAGCTTTTATTACAAGAGCCCCCACCCCAAATTTTAACAAAACACTTTTTTTGGCTGTTTGGCTGGGGCAGAAGAGTGGAAGGGGAAACAAAGACAGGTAGCCTAAAGAAGAAGTAAGGAAAGGAATGAGAGGAAGAACAGTGAAATGAATGAACAGTGTGATAAACGCAAATGATTACCAAAAAGGTTATAATTACTGATTTATCAAATACGCAGAGAAGAGCATCATCGAATAAAGATTAAGGACCTGGATTATATCTTACAGTATTGAAAACTGTTGAAATTACAATTCAAAGTGGAGAAGGCTGAAGGCATTGGTCCTAAAAGTGTCAGTTTCACCCACTCCGGATTATCGCTTCAAGAGACTTTGAAATGCTTTTTAAAAAAATGTCATTTCCCCTATTGGTGAAATGAACCTTGTCTTTTAAGTATAAACCACAGCAGTTAAACCTTATTCCAGGATGCTCTACGCTGTTGCCTCCTAGCTCTACACTAACAAATGCGTTCATCACACTGTTCACCCATTTCCTAGCGTGATTTAGCTTCCCCGGATGGTCAGCCCTCCACCGGCGTCTCTCGTTGATGTTAGAGTAGACGATCTGCATTGCTGGGAACTGCCGGTGGAGGTACTGCAGGTCCTGCTTCATTGCGGCAACAACCTCAACTCCCTCCAGGCGTCCGAGGTCGTTGCCGCCACAGTGGATGAGCAGGACATCCGGGGCTGTTCTTCCTCTCAGGGACTGCAGGAAGAAAGGGATGAGGGTCTTCCATCTCAGCCCGCCCCAGTCAAACCAACTGACCCTGGCCTCTAGGCCAAGGTGGGGGCCACAGGTTTCCTTGGCTCTCTCTCCTCTCCACGGTGGACGTAGCTGTCCCCGATAATCCACACTTCTGGCCCTAAAGATTACAAAACACAGATTACTATACATGTAAATACAGAGTGAGGGGACTGTTAACGTTTATAACAATATAGCTTAATATATCCTATTCATACAGTCATTAGCTTATGTCATATGCAGTATTTGTATGAATTCAGTAAACATGTAATTCTAATCATTTGTCATATTAGGGGACACACAGACAATACAAAATTATGTTCTGTGAATATATTCTCCTTAGTCAAGCTAAATACTTACTTTTAATAGGGGGTTGCCCTGGTACTCCAGCCCTTGTCTTTTCCATTTGATTTGCAATAGCTACAATATAAATATAAGAAAAAAGGATTAAGGTACCTAGCAAACATCCACTGTAGACATCCAATGGTAGCATACTTTAATATTTCTGGATAGCTGTAATGTTTTACATTATTTAACATTATAGATGTCTATTAAGAAATATATTTTATGCAAAACTCATAAGAAACTTTAAAATGTTAAGCCTAAACTTACGATTTCGATGAGCCGATGCTGCGCACATGGAACATGGACCTATTAAAGAGACGGTAGATCGGAGTGGGGGATGGGCAACCCTACCTCTATACATTGATGATCATGCGAACATTCTCCCTTTTCCACCGAACTCACTTGAAGATAATCATCGATTAATACGAAAATGCCCGGTGGTGGTTGTGCTGCTATCAACTGCGTGCATCGAACGGGTTCCAATATATCACGTTACAGGTATGTGAAAGATTATTTCTAAACGAATAATTTATAATAATACAATTAGTAAAAAAGTGAATTGGCTTAAAGAGCTAAGTCATTTGTTAGGCTTAGCGATCATGTTAGCAATGCAATTTTAAACTTTAGATTGAAGTGATGTACAAATGACCATTGTAAACTATTGGGGGATTACCAGAATCATGGACATATTAAAGAATGCTGAGGAAAACTTGTGTAGTTAGCTTTATTGCAAGTGCATGGAATATTTCCATCCAGCCATCCAGCACCATGCCGTTACTTCCTCATTACAAGCTGATATACATATGCAATTGAATTGTCGAATTGAATTGTCCTTATACTTAACTTTATTTATGTAGCACCTTTCATGACATAGAATGCAGCTCAAAGTGCTTCGCACAACAAGAGACGGGTATCTTTTTAGAGGAGGCAGGATAAAAAATAAAAAAAGCAGATGATTATTGACTTGAAATTGCACTAATAATATTTGTACTACTATGTCAATGACCTCAAGCTAAGCTACTACTAACTAACTACTAACTACATGATAGTATTCCTTCCTATTGTTTTTTTGACTTTGAAATATCCTTGAAGGTAATAAACATAATTTCTCCACAGCTTCCTGCTCCGAAAGAAGAAAAGGCTCAACAAGTGGTTGAAAAACATTAACCGCAAGAGTTGGGTACCAAATGCCTGCAGCAGATTATGTGCCAGGCATTTCACAAATGAATGCTTTACCATCGACCGCAGCCTCAAAGCAGATGCGGCCCCCACACTTTTCGGCAACCCTGGAGCACCCTGTAAGGTAAGGGCAGAGGTAAGTAACATGAATCAAGAGCACAATTACAGCCTCAAACCAGATGCGGTCCCCACCCTTTTCGGCAACCCTGGAGCACCCTGTAAGGTAAGGGCAGAGGTAAGTAATGAATCAAGAGCACAATTACTGCCAAGTCTCTTTAGATGTTGATGAAGCTGATGAGGTACAGGTGAATGTTTCTGAAGCCACAGCATCAGACAGTGCTCAGCATAATTATGCAGTGCAGGCATCTCCTCTATCCTTCAAAAGGCAGGCTGAAAATAAACTGGGATCTATTAGAAAAAAACTTAGATTGTTGCAGCAGAATCGTAGGAAATTGAAGATAAAAGTTTCCTGCTTAACTCAGGTCATCACTTCTGTCAAGGAGAAGCTGCTCATTTCTAGTGGCTGTGCAGAGATGCTGGAGAACTCCTTCAGTGGATTCCATAAGACCTTGCTCACCAGAAAGGTGCAAGGTAAAAAATCGAAAGTGTCAAGAGGAGTTGCGTTCATTTGCGATGACTCTGCACTTCTATTCCGCCAAAGCTTATAGTTTTGTGCGTAAAGTTTTTGACCTTGTACTGCCTCACCCCGAAACCATCCGAACGTGGTACAGCCACATTTCTGCAGATCCCGGTTTTACAAAGCCTGCTTTTTCTGCTGTTGCATGTCATGTGCAGAACAGAAAAGTTGAAGGAAAGGAGACCTTGTGTGCTCTCATGTTGGATGAAGTGGCCATTCGAAAGCACGAATATGCAGCTGTAAGATTCCATGGATATGTGGACCTTGGCTGTGGCACTGTTGATGACAGTCACCACCAGCCAAAGATGCCTTGGTCCTCATGGTTGTAGCCATCAACGACTCCTGGAAAATCCCTGTTGCCTATTTCCTCATTGATGGAATGAATGGTGAAGAGCGTGCCAACATCATCAGGGAATGCCTTCATAGACATAGTTCGTTCAGTCTCCTTGACGTGCGATGGACCATCATGCCACTTTTCCATGATGAGAGCCCTGGGAGTAAAATTGGATGTCAATAACATGAGATCCTCTTTTGCACATCCTGCTGACCCATCACAATTGGTCCATGTGCTGCTGGATGTTTGCCATATGTTGAAGCTGATCAGAAACACATTGGCTGACGGGGTTTACTCCAAACTCCAAATGGAGAAATCTGTTGGAAATACATTGAGGAGTTGAATAAACGTCAAGAGATGGAGGGACTACGACTTGGAAACAAGTTAAAAATGGCTCATGTACGGTGGGAGAAACAGAAGATGAAGGTGAAGCTTGCAGCTCAGGTGTTCAGCAGCAGTGTAGCAGATGCTCTTGAGTACTGTAACACACAGTTGCATCTTCCACAGTTCAGCGGGTGCGAGGAGACAGTGAAGTTCCTGAGAATCATTGATGCCGCCTTCGATGTCCTTAACAGCAGGAACCCTTTGGGGAAGGGGTCCAAAGCCCCAATGAGGACATCCAACAAAGACCGGGTACAGGAAATCCTGCTAAAGGCTCAAAGGTCACTCTTGGAACTGAAAGACAGCAAAGGCAAGCTGGTGCATTTAGGCCCCAGGAAAACGTGTGTAGTTGGCTTTATTGCCAGTTGCGCAAGTGCATGGAATATTTTCCTTGAAGTGGTCATCCAGCCAAATGCACCTTGCCGTTACCTCCTCCCCTACAAGCTGAGCCAAGATCACCTTGAGCTGTTCTTCTCCTGTCTTAGAGCACGTGGTGGATGCAACAACAATCCCACATCAAGACAGTTTACAGCTGCCTACAAGCGTCTTCTTTTGAAGTCCCAAGTAAAGACAGGTACAGGCAACTGAATCCTCCGTGATAATACCACCATCATGGATGTCACACCTGCTGCAGCAAACACCTTGCGCAGGTTTGATCTGAATCCTGTGGAGCCTGTGGAGCTTTCTGACCATGAATACCAGCTCTGCCCAAGTGTTGATACTTTGTCTGACTACAAGGATGCGGCAATCAACTACATTGCTGGGTTTGTGGTCAAAAAGCTAAAGGAAAAGCATACCTGCATGCCTTGTGCTGACGCTCTTTCTTCCACCGTACATCCCTTCATTCTGTTGAAGAATCGTGGAGGTTTGTCCAAACCATCTGACGGGATAGTTGCTGTGTGCAGGGAGTCGGAGCGTTGCTTTCAGAGAATTTTGAGAACAACTTCCGGCAAACTCCCCCAGGGACATGGTATAACAGCAGCCATTGTCATTCGAGTACTGGAATACAGTGCTGGTAAGACATTGTTCCCAGACCTGCACAACCACATGTTCGAAACCACTGTTGAGGACAATCACGTACATCTTCTGGTGAAAATGGCATCCTCTTTATATTGTAAAATAAGAATGAACCATCTGGCAAGACGGGCAACAGAGAGTCTGCATAAGGACTCTGTTAGACATAAATTCACAAAGCTAAACCACATTACTGGGAAGGATAGATAGATAGATAGCAAACATACGTAATACCAAAAATTCCCCCACCCCTCATTTTAACAATTGGAATTAAACCATGTCAAAATATAAACTATTTTATACTATAAATTGAAACCTTGCAAAAAAAAATTTGTAAATAAGATTTAGAAAACAAGATAATTGTTGTCAACAGTGGAACACGTAGAGCATATCTCAAACCACCCTCCAGCCAATAAGATCTGTATTTGTACAGTTTAGTGTTCAGTGTAATACTTGGAGCTTGCATGACTTGGCACAAAGCACTCAAAACTGCACAAAGACATTGTTCAATTGTAGACTTGGAGCTTGCATATGTTACGTATTTTAAAGAATCTAAGCTACCCACACATAGACTCAATGATGCAGGACCAAACATATTAGCCGTAAATACCATACATAGCCACAGGGAAACGGGACCTTACTGAAGGCTGCAATAACAGCTCCATCCACAGAGGGCAGCACCAGACAGGTAAGGAGGCCGAGGGTAATAGTCACCCCGGCTCCTCCCACTACTTCCGGGCTTGTGGATCCATACCATAACAGACGGTTGGAGCCAGAGCAAGCCAGAACTCTCCAGGCAGCGATTAGACATACGTGGGTTGATGGCTAGGATCAGCTAGGAGAATACTCTTGCACGTGCTTAGAATACATCTTCAACCTCTCTTTGCTTCAGAGTATCAGTTTACCATACCGAAAATACTTTATACAAATAAAGTCTCTTTAAAGCTATTCCTTTGGATTCGAATACTTTCCCTGAAGAAATACGTAATACATAACGGAGCACAAGGCATAGTTGAATAGTACATTTCTTTTTGAACAGCACCTCCGATCAGTGACCTCTGTAACCTCTATAAAACAAAATAAATTATATTGTCTCGTATTTATATACATGTTGCATATATTTATATGTTTTTTACGTGTTGTGATTGTCTGAGTTTGTGATGTGAGTCTATGGTCTCGTATGTATATGCATGTTTCATGTATTTATATTGTTGTTGTTGAGTGTTTGTCTGTAACTGTGGTTCTTTGTGCTGCTGCCTGCCTTGGCCAGGTCACCTTTGAAAAAGAGATTCTTAATCTCAATAGTTTTTTCTCCTGGTTAAATAAAGGTTGAATAAAAAAATAAATGTTTTTTACATGTTGTGACTGTCTTAAGTTTGTGATGTGAGTCTATGGTCTTGTATATACATGTTTCATGTATTTATATGTTTTTTTACATGTTGTGACTGTCTGAGTTTGTGTTGTGAGTCTTTGGTCTCGTATTTATATGCATGTTTCATGTATTTATGTTTTTTACATGTTGTGACTGTCTGAGTTTGTGATGCGAGTCTTTGTTCTATTGTGTCTCGTATTCATATACATGTTCTGACTGTCTGAGTTTGTGATGTGAGTCTTTGTTCTATGTTCCCACTCTTGGCCTGCACCTTGACGTGGTGAGTGGGCTTTAAACTAAGCCAGGCCTTTTATATTTTTTCGTTTGTTATATACAGTCTATTTTATTATTGATACAAAGCCTTAATTAAACCCCTTCTCTTCTGTTTGCAGAAACTGGAAACTTCAGAGTATATTTTATCTTAAGTTAGATAATCTTTTTTGTATCCTCATCAGATCCCAGTCCATCATGCTCCTCTACTTGTCTGCCGTGCCACCATCATGCCTCATGCATCACCTCTCAGCGCCTACCCAGCTGCATCTTATTCCATTTCGAAAAAGCGAGTATCTCACCAAGCAAAGTTTTGCTAATGCCTGCTCAAGTTATTTAAATACTTCATTCTATGGATATCTGAAAATATTTACAGATGGTTCTAAAGATCCCAAAGGACAATGTGGTATTGGCATATATATTCCAGAATTTGAAAAAGGATATGGATATAGAGTGGGTGACTTTATCAGTATACTCAATCGAGATGGCCACAATAATAACCGCTCTTAGATGGGTTGTAGATACTAAGTTTTATAACAGATAATTCAATACGTGAAGATTTGGTGATAGAGGTAAAGCATCTTCTTTTAAATATTATAAGCCTTGGTTTAGTTGGTTTACCATGGAATATATGGCAATGAAATTGCTGATAAATTAGCTAAAAGATACTAACCTAATTAGAAGAATTTAACCTTAAGTATATATATATATATTTTTTTTTATTCATTTGTTTTATTTTGTTTATTTTGTTTCGTTAGTTTGGTTTTTTCTTTGAATTTATTTTTATGATTGAAAGTATCATTTGCCAACGTCCTTGTGACAAACTCCTGTGTAGTAGTCCAGTAGGTGGCGGTATATGGGGAAAAACTATGATCCTCCACTAAACTAGAAGAAGAAGAAGACCTCTGCATCCGGTACATCACGGACTAGGTCACGTGTCTTGCCCCATAACGCGGAAGCAAATCGCTCCTGTATGTTACCCTGCGCCACTGAGCAGTTTGTATAGGAATGAATGGGCGGCCATTTTCCAGTCTGTGGTCCATCCTTTATTATGTCCATGGCCTAGGCTGAGGTGCTGCCTTCTGTGAATGGAGTAGCTATTGCAGCCTTCAGTAAGGTCCTGCTCCCCTTGTGGCTATGTACAGTATTTACGGCTTATATGTTCGGTCCTGCTTCCTAATGGCTATGTGGAGGCAGCTTATGTGCTTAAAATACGTAACATGTCTAAGACCCAATGTCTGTGGAGCAAATCATAAACAACCGTGACATTAAAGGAGCATTTCACCGGTGGAGGCATGAATATGTATTGAAATTGGGTCCTATATGTAGTCGAATAATAAAATACAATTCTAATTTGGTGCCGTCTTGACCGAGAAAAGGCAGAAAGTGACATTTTGGCGCTTTTGGATTGAAGACAACTCCCACCATGCACCACGATGCACAGCTTCGCTGGCCACTCCCGCTGATCTAGATCTCCGCCTATCGGACACCTCGCTGTTCCATCTACCAAGCTGATACTGCAAGACTGCTTGAAAATCATTTCACACAACATTTCTAGTGAAGAGTATTAGTTGGTGAACTCAGTGAATTAGTCCTCGTTTGTATTTCTTTCGAAAAGGTGAACCTTTGCATGGTGCCATCTTCTATGTCAGATCAAATACCTTCCGCAATTGTACTTCAGTTTTATCAACAGCCTCTGTTAGCTTAGCTTCAGACGCTGTGGATGTTGGTTTCTGCTGGTGTAGTCCCACCCACTGGCACTGCTCTAATAGGTCTGTAACGTCAGTGGGTCTCACCCCCTATAGAGGGGTGGGACTAATGCTTGTAGCCTTACGAGAATCCTCCCCTCTTACACTTCCTATTTACTTCTACGCAAAAATCGTCATATTGCGTCATCTTAAACAGGATGTGTTGGAGATCGATACGGATCTCTCCAGTCTCTCCAGAAAATAAGGGAATGATGCACAACCATTCAAAAACATGAGTTTCTAACAATATAAAGCTTAATGGAAATGGGTGAAGTTTCCCTTTAATAATACATTTTGATGACCCTGGTGTGTGCTCGTAGCAGCCCAGGTGTGAAATAAAATGCATTTTTTTCTTCATTTAAGGCAAGGCAACTTTATTTATATAGCACTTTTCAACACAAGGCAGACTCAAAGTGCTTCACATATAAACATTGTCACACAATAAAATAAAATAATGGATAAGTAAAAGAAAACATATGCAAAGAAATGGGTAAAATAGAAAGTTAATAAGGCATTTTATTATTAAAATAGAAAATAAAGGCAAAGTTAAAAAAGCTTTTTAGAAAGTGCAATGTATTTAAGATTTAGCAGAAAGCTAAAGCAAACATAAACGTCTTCAGTCTTGTTTTAAAGGTGCTCAGAGTTGGGGCAAGTCTTAAATCCTCTGGGAGTTTATTCCAGCTATTTGTTGCATAGTAACTAAATCCTGCTTTCCCATGTTTCGTGTTTACTCTGGGGATAATTAACAGATTGGTCTCAGAGGATCTTAGTGGTCTAGAAGGCTTATGTAGTGGAAGCATATCAGTTAAATATTTTGGGCCTAAACCATGTCGGGGTTTATAGGTTAGCAACATGATTTTAAAATCAATTCTCTGACCTACAGGAAGCAAATGTAACGATTTCAGAATTGGTGGAATATGTTCAAATTTTTTGGTCTTTGTTAGAACCCTAGCAGCAGCATTCTGAACAAGCTCAAGCTTCCTCACGCTACGGCTACACCAGACGCGGAAATTTTGCTTTGCGGACACGGTGTGAACGCAGCAGAATTTGAAACCGTTGAAAGCAATGAGAGTGGCTACACCAGACGCTGAAACTGAATGTACTGCGCAGACATTTCCGACATTTCCGCGAGGAAAATTAAGACATAGACTGGTTTCTATTTTTATTATTTTCCGCGAGGTTTGCGTGGGCCTTTTAACATAGAGTATGGTAATAAATCAATGTAATGAAAACCATTATATATTTTCTGTGAATAATGAGGGAATCAATAAATCTGATTATTTCCCAAACCCTCGAGAGCTGTTACTATGGAGATTTAACGTTTTTAACGATTAAAACATTACTTTTCTGTTTGAAGACGACAGTGTATCAGATAGATAGTATACGTAGACAGTGTAAGTATATAGATGGCAAGTAGGCCTAGATAGTTGATAGTTCAAGAATGGATGATTATATATTAATTCATGAAGTTGAAAAACGAGTACAGCTTTACGACCACAGTGACCCGAAATATAAGGATAAACGTCAAAGAGATGCCGGATGGAGAGCTGTTTCGGAGGCAGTTGGCATAACTGGTGAGTAACTTCTATACTATACTTCTATACTATAAGCAGCTATTGAACTGGACCATAGTAATACTAATTATTCATAATAGTGGTCATTATGTCTATAGCATTACTTTAAAATTGTTTTACTTAGTCTATAGTGCTTATTCTGATAAGGTATTTTTAAGTGGAAACAGATTAAAATGAATCATGGTGTCAACAAGAACGTTTTAATCAACATACATTTGGAACCAAGAATGTCTAATGAGAGAGAGGGAAACAGACAGAGTGAGAGAGAGACAGGGAAACAGACAGAGAAAGAGAGCGGGGGGGGGGAGAGACAGACAGAGCGAGAGAGAGAGAGATTGATAATCAATATCTATTTACAAAATATCAATATCTATTTACAAAAAGATATATATACAATGATCATCATGTTATCCAAACCTATTAAACTACATTATTTACAAAATTATTTACACATTATGTGCACTACTTAAAGCTCCTTCTGGGGAGTCAAAGAAATTACAGAGGAACTCTCGAGTCTGAAAGGCTTCCCTGGGTCCTCTGTTACCCCCCATGTGTCTGACACTTTGCAGACCATGTTCTCCATCCCTTTGACCCTCTACCATATCTCTGTTCTTAGGCTTGATCAGATAATTATGTAGCACACATGCTGCCATGACTACCATGTCTATATGACACGGCAGCATGGATATTCTTGACAAAAAAAACCTCCATCTGGCCGCAAGAATGCCAAAGGCACACTCCACTGTCATGCGAGCTCTTGACAGCCTGTAGTTAAAGTGACTATTATGCCTTGACAGGTTGCTGCCAGGGTAGGGTCGCATCAGGTACCGCTTCAAGGGAAACGCAGCATCACCTACCATCATGTATGGCACGTCACCTTGCTGACCATAACCTGGCAGGGGGGTGTCTTCTGGCACATTCAAAGTCTTTTCACTCATTCCCCTCCCCAGTGCTGAATGAGCGAACACCCCACCATCACTTGCACGGCCAAAATCGCCAACTTGTATGATTATACATTTTTGAGTCCGCATCCACCAGGGCCAACAAGATTATTGAAAATGTTTTTTTATAATTAAAAAACTGGCTGCATGATTTTTTGGGTGCTTGAATTTGAATGTGCTTCCCGTCGATGGCCCCAATGCAATTTGGAAACTGCCATCTTCTCCAAAAGCGCTCTGCGATAGCTGTCCATGATTCCTCCGTTGGTTTCGGCATTTGGGTCTCCATCATGTGATCGACAACTGCCCTACAGGTCATGTGAACGGAGTCTGCCACTGTTTTTCTGCCCAGCCTGTAGGCAAGAGCCAGACTCCTGAAAGACTCTCCGGTGGCAAGGAATCTGTAGGAAAATATATAATTTGTTAACTGGTGTACAACATACATGAGTTATTGTTACTTTAAAGAAAAAAATCTGTTATTCAATTATCTGGCAATTTATGTCAACAGTTGTGAAGTGCCAAGGTCGCTGGAGGACCTAAGGGACCAATTTTCCAAAAACAAAACAAAAGGAGTGGAAATACACCCAAGCCCTGTCTTTTCTTATTCCCCACCTTCAACCCAGGAGGTACAGTGCAAACACTGAAAGGCAGTGATGGCTCACTGATTCCCAGCGCACTATTTTACATATAGCACAAGTTCTAAAATAACTGAAATTATTTTCTCATTTTAAGAATCAGCATACATTTACCTAGACTATAAATCATTGTGCATGTCATTTATGCTTTAGCTCTAGAAGCAACCTAGACCAAGTTGAAGATTGGGAGGCATTGGACCTGAGCCATGGAGAGGATGTGCGGGAGGAGAATGACCATCAACCAGATCAGCATTCTCAACCTGGTTCTTCAACCAACAGGGTAGGGCTGTGCAATTGTTTTCCTAACCTAATAAATATTTGTGTTAAATAATTGTAATTTCAATGTTGATTCAAATAATTGTGATTATCATTCTTTTCCATAATCAAACAGCCCTACAGCAGACCTGCTGCACGAAAGAGGGCCTCAGCACCTTTGGAGTCTTTGGAGGATAGGCTGCTGGCTATGGTCCAGGAGCCTCCACAGCACATGCACCATCGTGTGCCACAGGAGGAGGATGAGATGTTACATTTTGCCCTCAGTCTGGTGCCCTTGCTGAACAAATTAAGTGGCTGGGGTAAGCTGAGGGCAAAGATTGCTCTTTTAGAAGGGCTCCAGGGTGTCCATGATCTGGACCAAGGGCACCAGCAGGCACAGATGCAGGGCCCTGGTCTAATTAGGCCATGGGATCAGACATCCCAGCCATCCCACCAGAGCCACCAGCCATCCCACCAGAGCCGCCAGCCATCCCACCAGAGCCGCCAACCCCAACTATTATATGCACCACCCTCACATGCACAGGCACAGAGGTACAGACCAAGTGAGGAGACTTGGGGGGAATGTGGTGAGAGTACTGTGCCCTCACCCATTCCTCACTACACAGACTTATAGTGTATTAATAGTGCAATAAATTGTCTATTTAAATCAATATTTCCTTCGTGTTTCTCTGTAACTTGTCAACACCTAAGCCCATGCAGTTTGTCTGAAATTGATGGAGTAAGTTAAGGCGGTGCAATGCCCCCCTGGGCCTTGAGCCTCCAAATAGAGGCCCATTGAGGACCACCCTGCTCTCTCCCCAAAACCATAATAATCATTGCAAAAGCTTGTGTGTTGGCCTACCTCAGTGTAACCACAAGTCTTTGCTTGGGTTCGACTGCCAGTCTGTAATTGGTGTCCTGTCGCTGGAGATCTGCACCAATCACTGACAGGATGTGGTCCATCTGCGTTGGTGTCATACGAAAATACGATCGATGGGTTGCAGCGTTAAAACGCAACTCCTCCGCCAGGTTGTAAAATACCCCTTGCTGTCGCCTGCGCTGGTTGATTGCAGTCACCCAGGTCCGTTTCCTCTTTTTAATCCTTTGGAGGATAACAAGTAAGGCAAGTGCCTTCCTCCTTTTCACTGTAGGCACTGTAAAACAACTCTCTTGTGGTTAGATTGCACATCTGTCATCTATGCTAGACTATCTGCAACTAGCCTGTCTGTCATTAACAAATTAATCAGTTAGTTAGTATCACACAAACATACGTTTAAAACAACTCTGTAGAGGTTAGATTATTCACAGCTTTTCATCTATGCTAATATGTCTGCAACTAGACTGTCTGCAATACCGAAGTTTTACATAACTTGCTATATATCAAACCTACTTAGTCAGACTAATATTATATTGATCTTTGACGTGGAAGCTGGTTACCCTAGCTATTTCATTTGCAACTAGTTCGTTTGTATCAAATTAGTTAGTTGGTCACTTACCAACGTAACTTTGTATCAATGGTTTATGGTTTATGTCCGTTGATGGTTGCTTGGTAACTATGTCTAGCTCAAATTTAACCTTATACGAATGTAGTTTGATTTACGGGTTGCTGTAGACTTAATACTTACCCATGTTACTCTGTTCCAGATGAACTGGTGCCGATGAACTGTGGTTTATAAAATATATAAACACAGATCAAAAAAGATAAAGGAGCCATTTTTAACGCGTCCAGTGTAGCCGGTTAATTTAAAATTTCCGCTTGGTGAACGTTCTATTTGCGCACGGCAGAATTTCCGCGTCTGGTTTAGCCGTAGCGTCAGAGTTTGTTTTGGGAGATCTGTAAGGAGACCATTGCAGTAATCAAGCTTACTAGTGATTAAGGCATGTACAAGTTTTTCTAAGTCTTCGGTGGACATGAGCCCTCTAAGTCTTGCTACATTTTTAAGGTGATAATATGCCGATTTTGTAACTGATTTGATATGACTGTCGAAATGTAAATCTGAATCCATGATAACCCCTAGATTGCTGGCTTTGATTGAGGTTTTCAGGGACAGAGAGTGAAGGTGTGGGTTACTTTAAGCCTTTCCATTTTAGAGCCAAATACAATTATCTCTGTTTTGTCCTCATTTAGTTGAAGGAAATTTCGGCACATCCATTCTTTCACTTGCTCAATGCACTGGCACAGCAGATCTATGGGCCGATAGTCATTTGGTGATAGCGATTCATAGATTTGCGTGTCATCAGCATAGCAATGATGGTCAATATTGTTATTTTGCATGATTTGCCCTAGTGGGAGCATGTAGATGTTGAATAAAGAGGGTCCTAAGATCGAACCTTGTGGGACTCCACATGTCACGTTGGTTGATTCTGATACAAAGTCGCCAATGGAAAAAAAAAAAGTACTTCCTATTTTGTAGGTAGGACCTGAACCAATTTAAGACTGTGCCGGAAAGCCCCACCCAGTTTTCTAACCTGTCCAGAAGTAATGTATGGTCTACAGTGTCGAATGCAGCACTGAGGTCAAGTCGCATTAGTATTGAGGTTTTGCCAGAGTCTGTGTTAAGACGGATGTTGTTTACAACTTTAATATTGGCGGTCAGTGCTGTGCAGTGGTCGAAATCCTGATTGGAAGGTATCATAGCAAGCAGTTGATGCCAGGAATTGATTAAGTTGCTGGAGGACAACTTTCTCAATGATTGTACTCATGAAGGGTAGATTTGATATTGGTCTGTAGTTGTTAATAATAGAGGCATCTAGGCTCCGCTTTTTTAAAAGGGGTTTAATAACTGCAGTTTTCAAAGCTTTTGGGAAATTGCCTGACTGGCGAGAGTTGTTAACTATCTGCAATATGTCTACTGCTAGGCAGTCGGAAAACATTCTCAAAGAGGTTGGTAGGTAAAGTATCAAGGCAACAGGTGGATGGCTTTAGTTGTGTCACAGTTTCCACAAGATTTTGAGTCTATAACATTAAAGCATGCCATCCTTGTCTGATGCCTTCAATTTTATCTGTATAAAAAGCTGCAAACTCATTGCATTTCTGCGTAGAATGGTGATCAGGTGGAATTTGTGTTGGGGGGGTTGGTCAGTCTGTCAACAGTTGCAAATAGGATTTTTTCAGAGCATGCAGAGGAGGGGGGTGGCCGTTCCTCGCCAAGCCAGCATCAGCAATGGGGGAAGGCACAGTGTTGATGGCGTCGGGCGGGCTGTTGTCTCTCTTCAAGGTCTGTGGGCTGTCTGCTATCTGTGTGTCAGATATTTTGAGCCATTTTGTAAATTTAGGGGTGAGCTGAGCCAGCTAAATATCACCACCTAAATACAGTAGGGTAGTGTTGCCTCTTGCTGCACCAGTAGTAGTAGCTGCTAGCCTATAGGTCAAACTACTGGTTGTTCTTCCCGAGGACAAATTTGCGCGATAAACACCACAAAATGAAGTTGTTGTATGTCTCCACCTGTCGTCTTCTCCCATGCGAATTATCCTGTAGAAAAGAAATAACTCTGGGTGAAAAGAAGACGGAGCGCACAATCATTAAGTTATTTTTCTCTAGTCAAAGCGTATATCTACTTGGCTCAGTTAAAATGCAGGGGCACATTAATTGAAGTTTGATTTTATTTTGTAGAACAATGTAGAGCAATGTTAAAGGACAAATTAATAAACAACATCGTTGCATGTAGTAAAAGAACAACCTCAAATTATCATTTATATTTATAGCGTCTTCCAAAACGTATTTCTTTACTTGTATTCAAAAAAATCTTTTTTTAATTTTTTTAATCTTTTTTATTAGTATATTCTCCACAGGAATAATTGGAAGACCGCTCCATCTAGCTCCCCTCCACAGCCAGACACAGCAACGATCCTCCAGCTCCATTCAGGCCGTGAAGGTGGACAGCTTTCTCTGAGCTGCTTTGGCCGTTTGCTGTTTGCTCAGCCTCCTGGGTTGTCCTCACTTGTGGCGTAGCTGTGGTCCTGATGTCTGGCACCCAACAGTAGCACCTCACAGTGTGGACAGGCCTGAACAATTTCCTCCTTTTGAAGGACCCGGACAAGCCAGCCAGCAACGTAGAACAGGCCCTCCTCCTGGATGCAATCGCCAACAGTCTACAAGTAAGAGAATATACAGTGTTACATTGAATATGAGCATGATCATATGTGAATGTCTTTCATGTGATTTATGACTGTAGCGGTGTGTCAATGCAGTAATTTGTCTTGTTGAGATGACCTGATCTTCCACAATGTCCGATACCACTAGTTCCTCAATCTCTGTTGTCAGGGTGGTCAGGGAGGGCAATCGAGGTCATTGGAGCTGTTGAGGTGGAGGGGATTGGGTCCTCTGAGATACTGGCTAGGAGGGTTGTCCCGTCATCCAGCTCGCAGTTTGATGCAGTCGATGCAGAAAGAGCAGGTATAATGTTTGATACACTCAAACCCCTGAGTGCAGTGGTGAATTCCCTCGCACTGGGATTGTATTTGTGCCCCCCTTTGCCCCGAATCAAGGAGAATAGGTTCTTTAAAAAACAATCTTCCGAATGATGGACCAGAGAAAGGTTAGACATAGCGACCTTTTAAAGGTGTGCATCAAAAGTTTACAGATGCGGGCTATAGTCGCTCAATTGAGCAGATGAAAAACCGTTGGAAGGTATTGAAGGCATCTTACAACAAGGCCAAACAAGCAGTTGACAAGAGTGGTGCGGCTCCAACCAATTTTCCATTCTATGAAAAGATGAACAGTTTCATCGGAGGACGGCCAATATTCAATGTGGAGGAAAATGGAATTGATGTTGGTTTTAGAACGGACGAGGACGTGAATGTAACATCCTCTGGTAAGTTGTCACCGTTGTTATAAGGTTTAGGATAAATTCATGGCTACACATGACTTATTGCTTGCTTTTTAGCGATGGTTTGAGGTTGGCTGATAATACATGAGAGTAGCCTACTTAATGTTATTTCAAGTATCACATACATCCCATGTTAGTTCTTAACACGTAGGCCTATGTATTCTGTGGTAGATCATGATGATAGTGACGGCAATGACACTGTTGGCAACGCTCCGGAGTCAATAGCAGAGGAGACCTCCAACGTTGCCCTTCCTGCGTCAAAATAAGAGTAAGCCACTGCTTCGGTAAAAAAAGAATGAGCCTGTTAAATGTGGGGTTAGATAAAGTTAAAGGTGTGAGCTAGGCTATGAGCTAAGTCCTGTTGCACCCTAAAAAATACTAGTTTACTACAGCATTTACTACAGTATACTATAGATTACTATAGAATACTATAATATACTACAATATAGCGTGGGATTTACTATAGTAATATTCCAGACAGTGTAGTGTACTATGGTAAATACTATAGTAAAATACTACACAGTGTAGTATACTATAGATTACTATAATATACTACAATATAGTGTGGGATCTACTATAGTAATTTTCCAGACATTATAGTGTACTATGGTAAATACTATAGTAAGTCACTACACAGTGTAGCATAGTGTACTATAGTTAACTATAATATACTTTTTTTAATACATATTTTCATCATTCTGTAATTTGTCCTAAAATGAATAAGTGAAACATAAGCAAAATATTTGTATTATGTGCAGATTTTATTGTAGGCTATGTCACTTTGAATAAAAGTGACATAAACATAAACCACACATAAATATAAAACATAATGCACAACATGCATAGGCTACAACAGCCAGAATATAATAACAATGAAAGAGTACAATTGAAGCCTTAACTTTAAACATTTTCTAATACAGGCATCTTAATAAGAATAATTTACTCATCGTGTACGTAGCAAAAGCATTTGCATAAAATATCATTAGGTTTGCAAAGAAGTATTTCATGGGTCTTTCTGAAATTCACAATTTGCTTAGCAGTATTCACCTTAGCAAAATCATCATAGATTCTTAATTGTCTGGAATCCTTTTTTAATCTAAAATGTTGTAGGTACACCTCTTCACACTTGCATGCTGATAAGCAACCACAATTGAGCTTACAAAGAAGTATGGATTTAATGCTACCATGCTCTCCGTTTTTTAGAGCCACACAAGAATTATTGCGTTTAAAATTTGCTGCATACATTTCAGTTGTGTATAAAAGTGTGGTGGATGAAACATCTCTTGAATTCTTCTGACAGTGGCCTATATATAATTTCCAAAGAGAATGGACTCCCCCAGTGTAATTACTCTTGTTGTTAGGGTTAGGGTTAGGGTTAGCAGAATTTGGGTTAGGTTTTTATAACAACGTTCGGCTCTTGATGGTCATGGACCCTGGGTGCACTGGCACACCATCTCCCAATCCTTTCATATAATTTTCTTCGGTTATTTCTTTTTTTGTTATTTTTCTTTTTTTGATTTATATTTTTTTCATTTTTTTGTGTGTTATTTTCTTTTTCTGTGAAGAATAAAAATAAAGATAAAAACAGAGGAAGGGAAGGAAGAGCAGGGGGACCAGCAGCTGGGGTCTGAGGAGGCGCGGAACAGTCTATTTTGTACCCCCAGGGGGATCAGAGGGAGCAGGGTGCCGTCATCGCCAGAGTGCCCAGGGGGCCGGGGCCCCGAGAGACCTCCCATAATGGGGTAGTCGGCGCAGCAAACGGGTCGATAAAAACACTTCTAGTTAAAATGGTGCATGCTAATAATAAAAGTGGGGGATCAAAGGATCCTGCCCATCAACCTTTCGTATAAGTATATATGCAAGAATAAAAATAAAGGAAAGATAAATATATAGATATATAAATAAATACGCACTCATACGTACTAGTTCATTCACACTAATATTGTCATCAAATGTGGAAACATGCGCATAAATAAAAATATATATGTATATATAAAATATAAAGATAAAAAGGAGCAAGCTGCAGTATCGAAAGAATTCATTGGTGAACTGCAGGAGCCCTTTTAATAAATAAAACAATCCGCATGCACATATAAAACCATGGTAGGAACATATAAGACATAAATCAAACTTAATAAATAAAATAAATAAGATGAATAAATAGGATAAAAATAGATAAGTGAATAAATAACAGTAAAAGAGACATAATAAAACCATTCAAACATTCAGAACATCCTGTTGTGTGAAGGAGAAGACATAAAATATTATAAAAGAAAGCACACAGAAGGGGTAAAAACATGCAACACATTAGAACGCACAGTCGACCCGATGCCGCGCAAGAAGAAAACCCAGGGAGGAATCCCGAGACAATCCAGTGCCCCCAGCACCGGACCAGCGCGGACCCTACTCCCTGATGTTAAGGCCCAAGGGGGTAACGGTCCTAAGTTTGGCTATCCATCTGTGCTCCGCTGCCTTCCTCTGTCTGTCCGACCAGCACGCCTTCATCTCCAGCCCGGTGATGAATAATGAAGTAATGGGGTGTGTTTGGAAATGTTTGACTATTTGAGTGTTGAGTGTGCCTATGTGTATTGTATATAAATGTTGTTTTAGTCTGTTGAGTATGGTGTGCTTTGTTTCGCCGACATAGATGATGTGGCATTCGGAGCATGTAATGGCGTAAATGATGTTTTTGTCCAGGATAGTGAGTTTTTGTATGATAGGGCTGGAGGTGGAGGCGAGCCGGTTGCGGATGACCGCCAACTGCTGGAAATGGCCTCGGTGTTGAGAGGGGGCGCCTCCAGTGTCCGTGGAGAAGCGGGCCCGCACCAGGACATCCTGCAGGTTCCGGTTTTTCCTAAAAGCTGAGATGATTTTGTGATTTTGAAGTGCGGGAATGTTGTGTTGTGCGTGTGTGAATGCGTTTTTCAGTTTGGAGTGTATGTGTATGATGTTTTGTGTATATGTGCTGATGAGGGGTATGATGCGTGTGTGTGGCTGGCGCCCCTGATCGTCTCCGCTCCTGATGGCAGGGGTCCCCTCAGGGAACCTGTTTGGGAAGACCACCTGACTCAGGGATCCAGGCACTCCTAGTGGAGGCCCCACCTCAGCCGGGCTGTGGAGGAAAGGGGCGGACACCAAGTCCGTCCCTCCAGTGTAAGGGAGCCGGCTAAGGTGAGGCATAGAAGAAGGGGGCTGGTTAGGGTCAGGGAGATGGTGGGGGCCCACAGTGGAAGCCGCAGGCTGGTTAAAGTGAAACGGAGTGGGTGACGAGGGGTTATGGTGAGACGTGGTGATTGTGCGCTGACTAGAATGTAACGTGGTGGAGAAATGGCTAGGGTGAGACGGGGTGGGTGGTGAATGGTGGAGAGGAGACGGCGCGCGGAGGGTTAGTGGGTTGGGGTTAGGGTTAGGGCACGGGGTGGAGGGGTTAGGGTTAGGAATTTTTGGAATCACACCAAATACTGACAAATTGTTTTGTTACACCAAGGCAAACACTATGCATATATTCTGGCACAAAATGTTTGATAATGTCGAAATTAGGAAGTAGCAGCAGTTGACGAGGTCCCTTAACCCCATTAACATCTGTGTCTGATTGTATTGCAGCAGATGCCTGATGGGTAGTCTGATCATGTGTTCTTAGTTGAGGATACTCAGTAGAGTGAGGATATACATGTGTAAAACATTTTCCCTTTGGTTCTATTTCTCCGATATGCAGACAAAACCCACACCCATATCTGCCGTTAAATTGTTTCATGTCCTGTACCATGGCAGGGGTAGGCGTATCACATATGCAGACACGTTTATGACCAGTGTTGTCATGCCAAGAAAACCCTTCTGTGAATAGATCTTGTAATTCCTTGACAAATGGCCATAACAGTGTTGGCATTTCGGGTTTAGGACCAAACCAAAGGGAATGTAGAAGAGAATACTTTCCACGGATAGTAAATGGAAGTTCATTGACTGTGCAGATAATTGGCCAAATTGAGTAATTGGATGATTTAAAAACTGAAGCCCCATCAATGATAAATGAAAGTGAAATGTTGCCAAGGGTATCAACAAAAGTTTTACGTTTTAAAGTGTACATACTTCCACTGTAAATGTCCCCCATACCCATATTGGTTTTGTTGTCATTTAAGTACTTGTAGAAAGTAGTGTTTTTTCCATAAGGACATTACGAGAAAATAATACCCTTCATTTTTGTTTACTCTTTCATCAACATTTCCGTCACTGCAGCAAGGGTTAAACAACTTACCTATATATTGCGAGCAAATTTTACCGTAATGGTGAATTTGGAATTGTTTTGCCAAATTAAAGAAAGATTTGTCAAAGTAGTATTTACTTGTGGGGGCACATCCAGGTGCTCCAATATTTAAAAGATCCAACAAATCTTTTAATCCACTGCCACTAATGCTGTGCTTCAAGATGGAGGCCAGAATGAGGCACAGTAGCTGTCCACGGTTAATTAATGCACCAGAGTAGATGGGTTGCTCTTGGATTTCAGGATCGTTGAAGATGTTCTGTGCAAAGAGATGCAGACAAACACAATGCATTCCATTTCGTAACTCATGATTTTATTGTCGTTAGTTAGTCACACAGAATAACATCTCCAATCACAAAAATACTCACTGTGAAACAATCATCATCGTCATCCATTTCAGCGGATTCTGTTTCATTTTTTCCATCCTCTGGTATCAAGTCGGGCTGCGTTAAATTTAAAATGAGTGTCAAAGTTCTGTGCATGTTCAGACCCAGACCCACGGTTCTCGAGTTATTACGATATATTATATATTATATACAAGTATGTTATATTTGTAATTTTAGTAAAAGGTTGGACACACAATTAACCTTACTTATAAAGTAGGCTATTCAATCAGTGGACATCAATGCAGAATTATGTCATAATCTCTTATATGCCACTCCATTCTCCCTATTTCAACTAGCTGTGTTTTGTGTGTGTACACACTTGATCAACATGGTCTGGTGGATCATCACAGGGGAATTCAGCTTCATCTGAAGAGTCAATCTGGAAAAGCCAAATTTAACAATGAGGTTAGGATAGCCACAGCAAATAGAAAGTAGCTGTTTGTGGCAGCTTAAACTTAAATCACAATTTTACAGTTATAATTTCTTAACATCCATTCTCTTAATGAACTTTGTTTAGTGTGTACACACCATAGACTGTGTATTCATTTGATCATCAAGGTCTCCGTCATCAGAGAATTCAGCTGCAAATGAAGGCCTTGAATCAATCTGGAAGCCAGTGGACAAATAGAGGTTAGCCTAGCTGTAGGGAATTACTTCGTGTCGCAAGGAGGCGCTCTTATTCCAGTTTTTCTTACCTCCTCGGTCGAACTTGCTGGCCGTTCCTCTGTTCTCAATTGACTTCTGTACCATCTTGTAGTTTTTGGCACAGGTATGAGAAAAAATCGGACAAATATCGTTTATAATTTCGTGACATTTTGCAGTTAGACGACTGTCAATGCAGACAACTGTATACTGAAAACAACTGAACAACTGAAAAAGACAACTGTAAACCTGCGAGCGTCTCACACGCTGCGAATGCGGTTGTAAACATAGTGCTACGCATTCGCAGAGCGTGAGACGTCAGTTGAATATTTGACAGTCGAGTCGTGAGTTTTAGTCGTGAGTTTGCAGCTACGGAAAAATAAAGAAAATGGCAAAATATGAACTATTTGACTTTCCGGATGAAGGGGCTTTGGACATAGGCAAATATCATTGGTGGTAGGGGAAGTAAATTTAATTAATTTAATGACTTTATATCAGTCAGTGGTAAGTAACACAAGTTTTTTTCTCCTTTAACTATGTTTACATAAAATATGTGCATAACTACATACTTATGGTAATAATTCAAATATCATGGTAAACGTTTTCATTTAAAAAACGTAAATTGTTAAGCTTACCTAGCAACGGTAAGGCCCCCTAGCTCACGGCCTATAATGTGGGGCGCCGGTAATGTGGGGGGCACGGCCTGGATGTATAGAGAGAAACTTTATTTTGCCCAAAATAATGATAGCATTATAAAACACACATTATGTCAAACAATTTTGACATTGTTTTCAGACAACAGAGTTGGTTTGCAAGAGGAGGCATTATCTTGATTGTGTAGACAAATTGTCGAGCCCGGAGGAGAAAGGGAAGGGGAAAAGGAAGAAACTGAAGAATGGTCGATATTCTGACGATGGCGACGACGTAGTATCGCTAGTAGATAACTAAAGTTTTATTACAGAAATGTAATCTATAGGCCTTGTGGATGAGTTAAATTAAAATCGTTGAAAAACTAAACTTCATTATGATTTACAGGATCCTCAGTTAAGTCAATGTAAGAAGAAGAAGAGAAAAAACACAGGTCATATCGACTTAATGGAACTGGAAAAGCGAGGTATTGGTGCAGTAATGTACAAATATTCACCATATGGAAGTGCTTCATCAGTGAATTATTGTATTTTGATGTAGCCTAATGTTGTTTGTCATATTGTACACCAGGGGTCGCCAACTGGCCTGCTTTGCCTGGCCTGTCAGATCATTTTGACTTTTTGCTTTCTGTCAACTTATTAAGCATATTAGCAAGATTAGATTTGAGTATTCATCTCCTGTTCCGCCTGCATTGTCTACTCGCTCAGGCTCATCCCCCCTGCTGACCTCTGTTGTACATTCTAGTCTTGATGTAACCCTTAACACTATGTACATCTTCTGTTTTTCATAGGATCATGTCAGCTGAACTAAATTAATGAAACCAGGAATGAAGTAAGATCCACTAATGCAATAAACTGTCTGCACTTCATGTTCTACCTACAATTAAAGTTTTTATTTCCTAACTCTATAGTATATGGGTAGATACAGCAATATATTCCTGTAATCTATGAGCTGTAAGCTTTGTACCCTCTAACTGGCTTCTGTATTTGCCCAGGTGTATTTGAGAGTCAGTTTTGTTTTTTTAATGGAATTTTTATTTTCAGTGCCATCACCCTTCTTGTGATTTGCGGGAGAACAACCACAGGCTGCAGAGGGAAAATGATTCTCTCAATGCAAAAAAAGCAACTTTGAAATGTAATGCTATTGTTGAAAACGTTGTTTTTTTTTACAAAAGGGTTTTTCTGTTTTACATGTTAGCTAAAAGTCTATTATGAATCCTTTGCTCAAACGTTTTGCAGAAGATGGAGGAGTTTCTTCACTCAACACCAAGACCAACGACAACACCAATACCAACACTATCACCAGACAGCATCACCAGCATTTCCACCACCAGCAACAGCAGACTAGGGATGTAACGATATACCGTAAAACGGTATATCGCGATATGAAAAGGCCACGAATGTCAACCGTACGTTTTTTTCATGTAATACCGTGTCGCGGTATAGCCGCGAGATTGCATGGTAAATGCGCACTGTCGTTTGTGGGCAGTCTGGTGAGCGACATTGTCATTAAAACATTGCACTCAACTTAACACGGTATGCCCAGGCAGCTCACACCACACATAATAATAATAAGGCAGTGACCGTACGAATAGCAATTAGGGCCCTTACATAGTCGACGCATCGCTACGCTTACACGTCCAAAAGGCTACGCGACGCGACGCTTCGGCCGCCATTAAGCGTCGAAGCGTAGCAAAACGCGCCCTCCAAATTTTTGATACGCGACGCGCCGTTCCATGCAATACCATGCGTTGTCGGTGGGGGCGATACTGCAAATATTGTACATTATTACTACTATAGGTTATATTTACAGAAGAACATATGAGAGGATGCGGGAACGTGATAAGAATGACTTGACGTCTCTTTTACTAATTATCTGTGCCAATTTATGCGAACCCTTCCACAGGGTCAAAGTGCTATTTTGATGCTCGACATCAGACAGCTGATGCGGGACTGTGAGCCATTTTAATGATCTTCTTGTCACCCGATATTCGTTCTATTACTGGCCTTATTTGTTTTAGAATTAGCCTATTTGAATTAATTACGTAATGTTTTGTGTTCACGTTCTATGTGAAACATAAATGTTCATGTTCTGTGTGAAACATAAGTTCAGTAGCCTCTTTGAGTGAATGAAATTTGAAAGCGTGAGTGTGTAGTGAATGAAAAATGTGTGCGTGTATGGTGGGACTATTTTCTGTATTTGATAAATAAACCCCTTTTCTCTAATAATGTTGCCTACCATATAATTTCTGTGGACATTATGCGCTATAGCTTAAAGCCTTTGGCTATAGGCCTACACTTAAATAATTAATTCATCTGTCAAGGCAATAGCTCGTTGTATAAACATTTTATATGGATATGAATTAATGAGTTTGACGAAAAACAAATTAGGTAACTTGTGTAACATGATAACTAATGAATCAAAAGTCATGCTTCCAAGTGACCAATGTATATACATTTATTGGTCAGTGCGCATACCCAATCGTAGCACATTGTACTGGTGGGGAAACACGCCAGCATCTGACAAAAAATAATCTGCCAGCTGCTCCCTGACAAGGGCCGGTTTTGGTGAGTCGGGAAGATATCGGATGACTCGCGAAAAGAGATCATCAAACTTTGGCGCCGACATCCGAAAATACTGGGAATGCCTCTCCTCGTCCATGCTTCGAAGGATGGGGAAACAAATTCCCCATCCTGATCTCGTGTGGTATTTAAAGGGCGCACATACCACCGCCTATCTCTGCGCTTCATCACTCTTCTTCCGTAGCCACTTTGATCGGAACGTCACCTGGAACGTCCCCCCGCGAAAACACCGGTGACTGCTGCCACCCATGGCGTGAGTGGTGTATTGCATGTCATGCATTGCCCGCGACGTTCGCGTATGCTGTGTAGACTATAGCTGTGTTCGAAATCGTTCCCTATACACTCGTTCCCTATTCCCTATATAGTGTACATGATATAGTGCACTATATAGGGAATAGGGAACGAGAATTCGGACACTACGCTAAACATTTCTAAACGTCATTTGCGTCAGTAAATGCGCCGGGTATTTGTGTGACGCAGACAGATGCGCCCACATCATGTAAACAAACCGGGCACTCACGAGAAAGCTGGAGGTTGTATTGATGTTGAATGTTACATTTCCTTGTTCAAGTTTTTTTTAACTAATTCTGAATGTTACATTTTCTATGTTAAATCCCAAATAAATTGTTGACATTTCTATACGAAAGCCGGAGACTCATCATTAAATGGATTCGTTTTCGCGGTTATTCAGCTTCTTCTTCTCCTCCGGACCGCATTGCATTGTGGTATACGGGAGTAACATGTAGGGTACATCGTATGTACCCTATTTTAAGTCCACTATATAGTGCCCTATATAGTGGACCACTGAGAATTCGAACACCCTACAAAATGGCGTGCACCCTATTTAGTGCACTACATCCATGATAGGGAACGATTTCGAACACAGCTTATGAAAGGAAGCGCGTCGCTCGCGTCACTCGCGTCGTTTACGCGCGTTGCTCGCGTCGACTATGTAACGGCCCTTAAGGCGGCTGCATGCTTCAGCGTTGGTGTTACGTTGTTGCGCAAAATTTAGTCAAAGCAATTCATGCTCCCTTTTAGGTTGCGCGTGTTGCCAAGCAATTTACCGCCAGAACAGTAGGTGGAGTAATATGTGGAGTAAAGTTTTTCGTTGAAGACGACCTCGAGAATGACGTCTTTGTCTGTGGGAGTCGTTGGTTTGTTTATGTGCCAGATCGTGTTCTCCCCATACACAGTGAATGATGGCAACAGACAGAGGAACAGGGGTGATGAAGTTGTTGATCATTGGGGTTGTATAAATGTGCATATCTCTCTACATTTTAAAACGACATAATGTGTTGGCAGCAAAGTTAACTTCACTTCACGTTAATGCTTTTGTATATGAGCCTGCCGGGTCGTCCTTGCCTTCTGGCTTTTAAAAATGGCGGTATGAAAACAGGAAATGTGATACTCCAGACAGGAAGCAGACCAATCACAGCCTTGCAGGCTGCGCGGCTCGTGTAAAAGCTTACGTAAAAAATGACGCAAGTCTAGAAAAATCGCCCGACGCACGCAAGACGTGAGAAGTCGCGCAAGGGGTGCGCAAGGGCGCGCAAGGGCCTCTTGCGCTTGCGCTTACGTAACTGAGCATAAATCGGCCTTTAGGCTATTCGTACGGCAGCTTGTCACGTGACCGCACTTGACCCTGCTAATTCCAGTTTGCTCGGCGCGTAATTTATAGGTAGTGGCTATTCTTACGGCGACCGTAAGAATAGCAATTATAAGGAGTTTTCTATTGTTACGGTTTTCTTTTGGACTAAATGGTACGGTTTTCTTTTGGACTAAATGGCAGAGGATGGTTTGTTTGTGGGTGCTACATTTTCTGCATATATTGAGTTGCAGAAGGCATTGGAGGATTATCAAAGAAAACACAATGTGCAGTTCTACAAGAGGAGTTCACGTGGAATACAATCATTCAAGACGCATTACCGTAGCAAAAGTAAATTGAACATTCCGACAGAGTTAAACTATCCTGAAATCGATTATGCTTGTATCCATGGAGGACAGAAGTTTAAGTCATCTGCATCTCAAAGGCTTAATCAGAGGTGAGTTACATTAAGACAAGGTAGTGGCTATGCTTACGGCGCGCCGTAAAAATAGCTAGTGGCTATGCTTACGGCGCGCCGTAAAAATAGCTAGTGGCTATGCTTACGGCGCACCGTAAAAATACTGCATTAGTCTATTTTCACGGCAGGTTATGGTTAGGGTTAATTACTACAATTAATTACTATAATTACCATGGCTATTTTTACGGGCTGCGCCGAGCAGACTGATAGGTCAAGTGCGGTCACGTGACAAGCTGCCGTCGGTCACGTGACAAGCTGCCGTACGAATATCCACTGCCTAAAGGCTGGTTTATGCTCGGTTACGTAAGCGTAAGCGCAAGCGCAAGAGGCCCTTGCGCGCCCTTGCGCCCCCCTTGCGCGACTTCTCACGTCTTGCGTGCGTCGGGTGATTTTTCTAGACTTGCGTCATTTTTTACGTAAGCTTTTACGCGAGCAGCCCAGCCTGCAAGGCTGTGATTGGTTTGCTGGTCTGGTTACTACTTCCTGTCTGGAGTATCACCCGGCAGGCTCATATACAAAAGCATTAACCTGAAGTGAAGTTAACTTTGCTGCCAACACATTATGTCGTTTTAAAATGTAGAGAGATATGCACATTTATACAACCCCAATGATCAACAACTTCATCACCCCTGTTCCTCTGTCTGTTGCCATCATTCACTGTGTATGGGGAGAACACGATCTGGCACATAAACAAACCAACGACTCCCACAGACAAAGACGTCATTCTCGAGGTCGTCTTCAACGAAAAACTTTCCTCCACATATTACTCCACCTACTGTTCTGGCGGTAAATTGCTTGGCAACACGCGCAACACGCGCAACCTAAAAGGGAGCATGAATTGCTTTGAGTAAATTTTGCGCAACAACGTAACACCAACGCTGAAGCATGCAGCCGCCTTAATAATAAAGCATTGACGCAACACCACTGAAATATGACGCCTAACTTGAAAATCAACGGTCCCCTCTCACGTGGACCTTTGTTTGTAAACACTCACCAGCTCAGAGTTGCACTGTCCGTTACAACAACATTATGCACACAGCAGCCAAGAAGAGAAAACGCTAGCAGAGATAAAAAGAGAAAGAATAGCGATTGAAACTAGCTTACCTGTTGGAGGAGAGAAAAAGTGAAAAAAAGTGCGCCATCAAGCAACCAGCCTAATATAAAATAATCCTTTGCCAAGGGAGCAAAATATGCTCCCAAATCAAAAGAGGCAAAGGAATTAGATGAAGCAGTGGCATTCTTTATTGCAAAGGACATGATGCCTTTCCAAGTGGTTGAAAGCCTGGATATAAGCATTTGATGCAGAAGACGGACTCACGCTACAAGCTGCCATCTCGGGTTTACTTTTTGGATTCAGAGATTCCCCAGATGTTTGAAAAGGTGTGTGCGAACCTACATCAGTTTAACCATCCACTACATCTCCCCGGATTGGAAGCTGATGTCCCACTGCTTGGAAACAATGTATTTCCTGGAAGACCACACCCACGCCCACATTTTAGAAATGATCAACAGTATTCTCCAGGCTTGGAAAATACCAAAAGAGAAGATTGTCTGTTTCACAACAGATAATGCCTCCAACATGAGGAAGGCATTTGAAGATGACCAACATCCTTGGGTGTGGTTAGGGTGTTTTGGGAACAATCTAAATTTAGCCATCTCAACAAAAAAAAAAAATTGTATCGTGATGTTAATTTTGATATCGTATCGTACTAAAAATGTGATATCGTGACATCCTTACAGCAGACCCATCACCAGCATTAGGTCGATCATCAGCATCAGCAACAGAGGCCCTGGGCCACTCTGTAAGAATCTGTTTGACTTGATTTTTATAGGTTAAGTTACTTAGTTTCAGTTGCGCTGTTTTTCTAAATGCATCAGCCGTACACTCGGAAGTAAACTATGTTCTCGCTTCTGCAGAAGAACGGCCTAGAGCTGAAGAATATGTACGACCAAGGATATGATGGAGCAGCCAATATGAGTGTTATGTATAAAGGTCTTCAAGCCAGAATACGTGCACACATTGAGAAGGCCCTCTATGTGCACTGCAAGGCACACTGTCTCAATGGATTGGATGGATGGATTGGATTCACTTTATTATCATTGTGCAGAGTACAACAAAATTAGGTTTTGTGACCAACCGGAAGTGCAAAGGAGCAGTAAAGTGCAGTTTGTACATGAATTATACAGTATCAGAGCAGCATAGAGGTACAATAAGTGCAGTAAATATAAATAAAAATAAATATAGTAATATAAATTCAAGTAGAGTCAATCTGGTCCTAGTGGAAGCTTCAAAGTCCAACAAGTATTTTGTGACATTTTTCAACCTTGTGGAGAAATTGTATGCCTTTTGCACAGGCTCCCCAAAGTGCTATGCTGCCTTGGTGAAATGGCAGCAGTCTCTGTAACCTCGACAGCGTGTTATCGAGCTCGATCAGCTGTCAAATACCCGATGGGCTTGCAGGGAGAAAGCACTGAAGGCCCTTCAGAGAAATCTGAAAGCTATTTTGAAGCTCCTTGATGACATCAGTGACAGCAAACCACCTAACCTGGCCAGAGGAGGTGCTCAGATGTAAAGAAATGCCATCAATTTCATGTTTATTCTCTGCCTGGAAATCGCCACCCCAGTGTTCGAAGTCACTGCTTTGGCATCAGAATCGCTGCAGGAAGAACACTTGCACCCCTCCACTGCCTGCAAGGTAATTGATGGTGTGCTTTACACATTGCAAACCACGAGGTCTGAGGAGAAGTTTGGGGAAATATTTGGATGTGCATCGGAGAAGGCAGAGTCTCAACATCCCAGTGCCTGGTCAGGAGAGGAAAAGGAAAATGCCAGTGCGTTAACAACAAAGCCCAACGTTGTATCCAGAAAGGTGAAAAACACACTACTCCTGACGTATGACTCCACAGACTCAAACTGAGCACTATGACTGAGGAGCTAAACAGGAGATTAAACACAGTCCCACTGCTAGAATCATTCAGTCCTTCCCCACCTTAACGGTACAAGGCAAATGGGTAAGCACGCCAAACGCAGAAGCCAAGGAAGCTGTCCACATCCTCTGTGATTTCTATGGAGAAGACGAGGACCAGCTGAAGACAGAACTAAAGGTGTTCCACTCCAGCTTTCCTGCAAAATACCTCAAAGAAATCTTTGCCATACTGAGGGAAAACAGTGACCAGCTCATCTTTCCTGCCTTTGTGAAGATGATACAATTTCTGTGCAACATGTCCAGTGACAACTGCTTCTGTGGAGAGATCATTTTCAAAGCTGAAAATTATCAAAACTAAACTAAGAAGTCTGTGTGGAGAAGAACAGCTCTCTGACCTTCGCCTGCTTGCTTTAGAAAAAGATACCAAGATCAATCATAGTGAGGTCATTAACATTTTTAAAGACATGGCACTGAGGAGGATGCTGCTTTAGAGAGTGGTAATGATCACTCTTCAATTCAAAATGACACTTTAAAACTTTCTCACACTCAGCTCCACCTCTAGACTGTGCACACCTGGAGTCCTGCCGCTGTCTGCCGTCGCCTGCTGCCCGGTATCCCTGTCCCTTCAACTGTTTAGCAGCTCTTTTGTTATTCTTTGTTTTGTGTTGAGCCAGGAAGCCAGCCATTATGTTTGTTCCCACTTCTCTCCGGATTCTGTGTTGCTAGGGACGATTAGAACTTGTACTTTTCTTTAATTTAGAAAGTTGTCTTTTGTTTCTAGTCAGGGACAGGCTACGTTTTGTTTGTTGTTTTTGCCCGTGGATCTCCCTGAATACAAGCACTTGAGTTTTGCAATAAACACCCTCAACTTGGACTACATGACTCCTACTGTTTCTTACATGGTACTATGTTACTCCCCTAGCCCACTTAGGGGAAGTAACACCTCACAAAGTGCCCTTATTTTTCACTGAGCACCTGCCCCCCAAAAATGTCTGTGCACGCCACTGGCAATAACGCAACTACTTTTTCATGTAAAAACTTTGCAATGTAATAACAATATTGAACGAGGTAATTATAACTAATTATAACTGGCCAACATAGAGAGAGAGACGGTTGTTGCGTAGCGCAGCTTTGAATCTCCTGCATAATGCTGTGTAGCGCAGCATTGTTGATTTGTTATAATTTTCATGACGAATGCAGCATATAATGCATTGTCATTGGTTCAAATACACATGAGGTGGGTCTTGTTGTTTTCTTAAAACCACGTGACCAGCCAAACCACCCATACACGTGCAATGTTGAACTTTTTTCCTCGGCAAAAATGGCTGCGTTCGACGAGTACTGTGACAGCGACGGCAGCGATTTGGAGTTGGGAGAGAGTGAGGAGTTTGAGAGGGAGGTGGAGGTAGAAGGGTTTGTACTAGGGCTGGGCGATATGGACCAAAAGTCATATCTCGATATCTTCAAGCAGAATATCGATATAAGATAAATATCGATATTTGTCGAAGGGGGGGGGGGGGGGCGCGCTCCGTGCACAGATTTGATATTAATAACAATAATAATTCATTTTATTTGTTGAGCACTCTTCATTCTAAGCAGAATCTCAGAGAGAGGGACAGACTGTTATTGGATCTGAGGGGGCGGGTTGATGTTTGGGGAGTGATGAGTTCTTGCAGGTAAGGGGGGGCATGACCGTTTATGCATTGGTGGGTGAGTAGGAGGACTTTGTAGTCAACGCGGGATGAGACAGGGAGCCAGTGCAGTGAGGGTAAAATGGGGGTTATGTGGTTGTATTTCCTGACTCTCATCAGGATCCTGGCAGCGCTGTTCTTGATGTACTGCAGCTTTTGGATGTTCCTGCCAGTGATCCCAGTGAACAGTGAATTGCAGTAGTCCAGTCTTGAGGAGATGAATGCGTGGACGAGCTTCTCAGCATCTGGCAGGGTTAAAGTGGGGCGGAGCTTGGCGATGTTTTTGAGATGGTAGAAGGAGATTTTGCACAGATGCTTTATATGATCGTTGAAGGTGAGGTGAGGGTCAAACCTAACTCCTAGATTTGTGACTGTGGTTGAGAGGGGTATGACCTGACTGTCGCAGGTGAGATGAGTTATGGAGGATGACTGACCTGGTGTGGAGTAGGGCTGCAGGATATATCGGCTATGTACGATATATCGATATAATTTCCAAGGGGATACAAGATTTGACAATATCGTTTATATCGATATGCGTTAAAATGGTCCGTTTCCCGCTCAAGCGTCTACAGCGCTTGCCTTGGAGACTGAGCGCGACCCCTCCCCCTCTCACTCTGTCTTTCCGAACGTGCCGTGTGCAAAGACGCCTCATTCCCGCCCCCGCCGCCCCCTCACAACACAACAAGCATGGATGATACCCGTAAAGAAAACGAGACGGCGGCGGGAGACAAAAATGTTTCAAAGAGGAGAAGCAACGGCTCCATAATGTGGAAATAGTTTGGGTTTAAAAAAAACAGATGAGCAGCAGCTGCAGGTCATCTGTAGAGAGTGTAGCAAAACCGTTGCGACTAAAAGTGGAAGCATGACAAATCTGTTCCACCATTTACAGCAGCGGCACAAAGTGCAGTATGAGGAATGCGTAAAACTCCGTGGCTGTGCTGCTGCATCACCGGCCGCGACAGTTTCTTCTGCCCCGAAACCAGGGCCGGCGATCGGCAAATGTGTTGGGGGCGCCCTCTGGTGACGCTCTTAATTAATTAATTAAAATATACGAAACAAGCGAAATGAAACCAAACATGTTCCCAAATGGAACGGAGAAGGGAGGGGGCGGGGGATTAAAGTTACGGCGCACTGAAACCCTCACGTAGTACGCAGGACAATGCGACGAAGCCAATGCTCTTAATGGTAGCTAATGTGTGTAACCTACAGCTTTATATTGTTTTGCATAGGTGATTATTTTGTGAAGAAGGTGAAAAACATCCCTTTTTTTTTAACATGTTCATTGAATTCTGATGAAAATAACGATACAAAATCACATGTTTGCATTCATATGGACCTATGTTTTAATATAAGTGCTTGCAACATCTCACATGTGGTTTTTGACTTACATAAAAAACATCTAACCCACTCTATAGAAAATATCGAGATATATATCGTATATCGCCATTCAGCCAAAAAATATCGGGATATCATATTTTGCCCATATCGTGCAGCCCTAGTGTGGAGTGCCAACAAGAAGGGCCCCGGTTTTGCTGCTGTTTAGCTGGAGAAAGTTGTTTCTCATCCATGCCTTTATCTCCCCAAGACAGGCAGTGAGATATGACATGGCAGCAGAGGGGCTTGGGGCAGTTTTGATGTACAGCTGTGTGTCCTCGGCATAGCAGTGGAAGGACATCCCATGTCTGCTGACAACACAGCCGAGGGGGAGCATGTAGATAATAAAGAGGATGGGGCTGAGGACAGACCCTTGTGGAACACCACAGGAGACAGGGAGCTGTCTGGAATTGCATCTTCCCAGTGAGACATACTCAGTTCTGCCAGATAGGTAGGACTGGAACCACTTGAGTGCAGAGCCTGACAGTCCAATGGTGGTGTGGAGGCGCTCTAGGAGGATTGTGTGATCTACTGTGTAGAATGCAGCAGTCAGATCCAGGAGGATGAGGAGTGAGGGTGATCCTGCATCGGCTGTCATCAGCAGGTCATTCGTCACCCTGAGCAAGGCGGTTTCAGTGCTGTGGGCTGAACGGAATATTACTATTTCTACCGTTCGGAATTGAATACAGTTTGATGGTTGAATAAACCGTGGACTAGACACTGCCTCCGCCTCGTATTTGGGAACATTATAATATATAACATCACGGCCAAAAGCTTTGTGCGCCTCCGAAATATTATGAACCGTAACGACTGCGTGGGGGGGGGCGGACATGACATGCTATTTTATGTATTCTTTAATATAGGTATTAGTGGGCAACTAACACAGTATTCAAAGACGTTCCCGAAATTCTGCCGTGCAGCCACGGTACCATGCGCTCTGTTTACAGTGGATGTATCGCAATGGCGAGGCGCACATAGCCTTTAGCCGTGTTCTGTAAATATTCTAGAACACACGGGAGGCATGTCGCAATTCATGTACTTCAGCGAGTCAAAGCCAAAGTTCCTTTCCCCCAATTCCTTCTCAACCATGGCTCAGATAACCCCCAATACAGTCTCGTTGTGGAAATACAAGAGACGTCAAAGAACCGACAAGAAACACTTGCGTTACAGTGTGTGTGTTCACACACACACACATGTGGCGCTCGCACGGTCGTGTCTCATTGGCGGGCCAACGTCTCTGGGCGGGCCAGGCAGAATAAGGGGAGGAGCTTAGATGCTTTGTGACAGACCAAGACATTCCAAATCAGCGCGCTTGAGCCTCCGTTTTTTCCAAAGGCGAGCAGAACAGCTAGTGCTCGTTTTACACCAAACGCAAGTTTTAGCCACTGGGGGACCATAGGCAGGCTGGGGGAACTCATATTTATGTTAGAAAACCTCATAAAGTGATATTTTCATGTCATGGGACCTTTTAATGTTTTATGTTTGGGTCTCGCGGAGTGAGAAACCTTGAAGTTACTGTGGAGTTACCGTTATTACTATACCTACCTACCGTTTCGATTTACAATTACTATTCCTACCGTTCAGAATTGAATACAGTTTGATGGTTGAATAAACCGTGGACTAAACACTGCCTCCGCCTCGTATTTGAGAACATTATAATATATAATATCACGGCCAAAAGCTGTGTGCACCTCCGGAATATTATGGACAGAATTGCAACCCTTTGGTTGCGACAGTTTTAAGCACTCTCCACAAATTACGTGATTTTGTAATTCGTCAGACAACTTATATCCAAACCATTTCCATACTATGGAGCCGTTGGTCTTTCGCTTGCAAACAATCTCCTCGGAGCTGCATGCGCAGGCGGACTCCATAGCTGTGTTCGAAATCGTTCCCTATCACGGATATAGTGCACTATATAGGGTGCTTGCCATTTTGTAGTGGTGTTCGAATTCTCAGTGGTTAATTTCATGCACAATATAGTGCACTTTAAATACCCCATGAATAGTGAACGATTTCGAACACGGCTCATGTTTCAAAAAGTGACGTGAGTCAGTGGAAGGGGGGGGGCAGGCAGAGACTGTGTGAGCCGGAGGCAGAGCGGGAGGGACATAAGCAGAGTTATGAAATAGCAGGCGGCAGGCGCGGTTCGAAACTGGTGTTATTTGGAACAAATGTGCTGTAATTTCAACGCAAATTAAATTATATCGATATTGACGATATGGTCTCGTTTCATATTGCGTTTGAAAAAATATCGATATATTTTAAATATCGATATATCGCCCAGCCCTAGTTTGTACCTGATGATCCTTTGGATCAAAGCCCAGGAGTGGTATTTGTGGGTAGAAAGAGAGGAGGAGGATGACGATAACGACTTTGCTGGATTTCAGGTGGACCGGAAGACGGATGGATACTTGACCCGAAATCCCAAGCAGTTAACTCGCAAACCGGGACCGAAGCAGCCGATTGCCGTGGATGAAACCCACCTGGACGTATTTTCACGGATATTCACTGATGAACTTTGGGACATGTTGGTGACCCAAACAAATGTTTATGCTGATCAGACGCGCGGCCAGGCCCCATCAAACTCGAAGTGGAACACCGTCTCCAAAACCGAGATGAAAACCTTAGTCGGGCTCTGCCTTACTTTTGGTATCCGGAAACTGCCAGCACGCCGGGATTATTGGAGGCAGACAAAGTGGCTGTACCAGACACATGTCCCCAAGGCCATGGCACGGCATCGTTTTGACATGATCTAGAGGTAATGATTTGTATTCTTTTTTTTATTAATCTTTTTATTTGTGAGACAGGTAACATAGACTTGTCCCACAGCGCACCACAACCCCCCTCCCAACCTGACAAACATAGCAAAAATGACAATACAATAATAACAAAGGCACAAAACAAACAAAATAAATTAAATAATGATGATTTGTATTCTTGAGCTCTCTACTGAGTTGCTTTGTCTTACGGTAGCGTTAGCGCACTGAAGTCTCCGTTATGGCCAATAATGATAGTGGTGCTATAGCCTTCTGCTACTATTAATATAATAATGCCATAATAATTAAATAGCATAATAAATAGCAGTGTTGGGCAGTAGCTTGACTACTTCTAGAGAAGATAGTAACTTACTACAATCCTCACTAGCTTGGTGGTAGCTTCACTTTGTCCTGAATCAAGTAACTTGTAATAGCAAAACTCCTTTATTGATCAAGTAGCTTGGCCACACAAGATACGATTCCCTGGGGTATTTCTCTGGCTAAACACAGCACAACCGTTTGTAGTATTAACAATATCCCTGCAACATACAACATTCAACAAATATGATGGCAATGCTAGGCATAAACTCATTAATCTTATGTGCTTTTCCAGATATGTCCATCTCCAAGACAACATGGACTCTGCTGTGGACAAGTCTGACAAGCTCTAGAACAGGGTTCGGCAACTGGCGGCCCGCGGGCCATGACTGGCCCATCAGACATAATATCTGCCGCGATAATAATATATAGAGATATTATATATATATATTAGAGCCCTTTACAAAACAGATTATTTCCCTGCGCTGTCTCCGGGTAAAGAATTATCTAGCCGAGGCCTTCAGAATCCTGAGAGAATCCCCTTGCTGTTAACGCAAATGGGGACTATGTTGTTGATTGACATGTTCTTCAACCAATCAGATTTCGAGTGACGAGTTGGGCATATCCTTTTACACGTCTAGGCCTTCTACCTGGCCTTGTTGTTCGGCGCCATCAGGAGGAAAACAAGGAATTACAACTAGCTAGCAGCGAAATTATATTAGGGTGACTTGTCCTAATGTGGGACACTTTTTGCAATTTCAATTTATGTGCGATATTACCAAACTAAGCCACTACATTTGACCCACACCTGATACCATTCTGAAATCCTCAAGATGTTGGCTACTGAAAACAGAAAAAAATATTCCGGTATCATACTCAGAGAAGAAATTTCACATATATTAGTGCTCCATGTGCAAAAAGTCATTAGGAATAGAAAAGACAATCAATTTAATTTATATGTATCTGCTCATGAATATTCATGGTCAAATGTACATACCCATGCTTTGTGATACCAATTACTACAATACATTAAAAAAATATATATATATATATATATATATATATATATAAATTAATTATATATATTAATAAAAATAAGCAGCAACAACAAAAAGTTTGTCAAAGGTTATTTAATCCAACAATAAAAAATGAAAAATATAGGCCTACAGTAATAAAGTACAACATATAATTTCATGGAACTGGGACCTGCAATATCGGTCCTAGAATTTGCAGCAACATGTTATTTCTTTTTTTATATATATGTATTTTTTTAACAGTTTATCCATCTGGACCTACAATAAATATGTAACACACAGTTATAATAATAATCATTTCATAAAACTAAGACCTGCTATACATTTTATAAAATAAGCAACACATATTTTTTAAAGTTATTTGGTCAAACTGGGACCTACAGTATTAATTTGCACGTTTCGGCTATCCATCCATAAAACAAGGACAGGAAATACTAGCATGTATAACAATTGAACATTGCTTTAAGCAAGGACAGGAAATACTAACATGTAAAACAATTGAACATTGCTTTAAGCAAACTAATTAAACATTTTTAAACACTTTTACTACACTTCAATAAACAAGCAGTTCTTGCATGTCAGGGAGCCATCGTCGTCCAGGATCCCATTCTCCTCTGCACAGCTTTGATGAAACCAGCGAATGCAGATAGAACATGCGAGCCAGTCCTTGGGGTCCTGTTTGTCCCCGTATGCACTTTTGCAGGCCGTGCATGGTTCCTGGTACTGCTGGTTGATTTTATTTTTGTTTTGCGTGTTCCCCTTGCCTTTGCCTTTGCCCTTTTCCCCCTTTCCTTCAACATATGCAAAATGTTCCTCACTGGTCAAGTTCCAGGAAGGAGGTTTGGCTCTGTGGCGGCTGGTGGTTGGTCGCTCTCTCACTGGAATAGGAGTGAGACTTATGAAGGAGACCTCTTCTGTCTCTGGCTGTGTCACTGGCTGGACAGCATCATGCAGAGGATGGGATGGGGTCTGCGCCATAAGATACCATTGGACATCGTGATGGCAGGGACTGTCAGGTGCAGGCTGCTGATGGGTTGGAGTTGCCGCAGGGCTTGCTTCATCTACTGGCATGTCCATTAGGGTCTCCTGGAAGGGCCGCTCAGTGGTTTCACTTGGTGTGAATAAGCTTGCCTTTATCCTAGCTGGATTGAACGGTTAATCCCGGAGCCTCCAAAGCCATCCATGGCATTTGAGGCTGTGGCTGCCTTGGCCCAGGCCTTGGCAAACAGTGGCATGAACAACACCCTGTCCAGCCGTTTTCCTCCAGTCTCCCTTGTGATCTTCCTCCCCTCCAGCATCCAGAAGTGCTTCAAGCTTTTGAAGAGTGCCCTATCTGCAGGCTGCAGATAGTGAGTGGTGTGGGGGGGAAGGCTGAATACAAAGACATTGTTGTTCTTCATCATCTTTAAAAAATCTTAATTGTAGACATGGGACGTATGCCCGTCGACAAGGAGCAAGTGCGGTCGAGGATCATTATTTGGAAGACTATTAAGGAAAAGTTTCCCCCACTACAAATACAGGGTTTCCGCGGGGTTGTTAAAGGTATTTAAAGGTAGTAAATGAAATTAGCCCAAATTAAGGCCATTAAAAAGTATTAAAAAGTAATAAACATCATCTTACGAGGTATTACATTTCCAACAAGGCCTATGAGTTTTTCAATTGGTGTTATTCAGGCCTATCTCCTAAAAATACTAAAACTTGCGTGGATTTATTTTTATGTTGCGATTAGGACCTGAGAGATATCAATGATGTCACGTGGTGCGTGCGCTGAAACAAACTGGATATACCTGGCTGGCTTAGGCCCAGTTCAGACCAAAGATTTGCGTCGCAACTCCTTTTGACGAGACGGGCTGCGACGTTCTAAAACTGGGCAGTTCACACTGCTGCAACGGGCGGAGACGTCAGGTGGTTTATACCCACTTCGCAAGTTCGCTTCTGTTAGTTCAAAGTAATTTGAAAGAATGGGGAAATGCAAATTTCCGGACCTCTGGCTGGAGGAATCGATCTTTAAAGAATGATCGCAAAAATAACATTTGTTTGACCGGTTGCCACAGTTATCTCCGTGTGGTTAATTTGCAGTTGCGGTGTTAATTAGCAATGTTGTCAGCTTACTGTTACATTAAACTGTAATCAGAAAACGTGGTTATATGCTATAGACCCTATAGTATCTGTGGTATAAAGGCTCGGACGAATTTCGAATTATAAATGTAACATTAGCTCTCTAGCTCAGCTGACTAAAATACCTCCCAAGTCGTAGCTAAGGTCCTTCCTATTTATGTGAAAAACTTTATATTTGGATTGTAAAACGCATTACATATATTTTCGCAAACGCGAAAATATAAATGAATGATCTTAATTCCTTTTCTTTGGCAAGTGACTGGTATAAGCGGGATAATGCCCTTTGAGGTGTCAAAAACCTGTTTGATCGATCGTAATTAAAGGGGACTACTTTTTGAGGGAGATTAAGGCCCCGTCCACACGAAGCCGAAACGGGCGAAACCGTTACGGTTTCGATCTATCCGGTTTAGAAGTATCTCCGTAAAGACGAAGCCAAGCGAAACCGGATAGATCTGTAGAAACGCTGTAGTACACATGCCAGGCCCATAAGGGGCGCTGCTTCTGGTACACAAATCCAGAAGAAGAAGAGGCGAGCATGCGCATAAAGGCTGCCCCCCGAACCACTAACAACACAAACAAACAGCTCTTCTACGATGGCGAACTAGATTCTAAATAAATAATGGCTTAGCAACCCAACAAGGGACATGATATGCTGCAGAACGATTACAAGCTTGTAGTCCGCCATAATCTTTTTTGTTGTGATTTCTGAGACTCCGCGGGCTTAAGAGCCATTGGCTAGGAGGTCGAGGGGCGATGACGTCATGGTTTGCGGTTTCAGTCGGTTTCAGGCGTCCACACGAAACCAAAACGAAACCGAAGATTTGAAACCACCGCCGAGGGTGGTTTCAGAAGTTTGCGGTTTCGGTCAGCGGATTCGCCGGCTTCGTGTGGACGGAAGGCCGAACCGTACAAGACCTTTGCGGTTTCGCCATGAAATCGGCTTCATGTGGACGGGGCCTAACTCAGAGTATACGAATAAGAAAAGCATGATCAGTGAAGTATTTTAATTGTTTTATTATGTTGGCAAGAAGTAGAATAAATGGGATAATCAGTCTTATTAAAACGGTTTGTGCAACCAACCGCACAACAAGACATGATTGCGGCTCTTGTCGCTCTCGGCTCTTTCTGCCTATGACAGGCTTGTAGAGCGGGGAGCGACGTAGACTGATAATCCCTCTATAGAAAGTACACTGGTGTGAATTTGCGCTACGGTATGGATTTTGACGTTACTGTGAGACCGGTTTGACCGGTAGTCAGCCGCGTTTACATGGACACTTCTGATCCGATTAGAAGTGGAAGAACAGCTCAATCAGAATAAAAAAATATCATATATACGGCTCAATCGGAATACAATTCTCTGATCTGAATAGAATTCCATGCGGAATAGAAGAAGTGGTGTAGTCCGCTATAGTCAACATGTATATTCCGATTGGTTTGGGGTGGGTTCGGCTACTTTTTAACTTAGAGAGATGGTATCAGCAGCTGCTGTATTTCGCAATTGGTCAGTCTGTACTTTTATGCATACTGAAAATGACCACTGTCAAGGAAAGTGGATTTTTTGCCTGATTCACGTCTTCTCACTCCGTAAGTCTGGTAACTTATCAACCCCAGCGTGTCCGGTTTCTATGCGAAGTCAACGTCTTTGGTGGACTATTTCTCTGCTGTTTTGGCAAGGAGCTGTGTAATAATGTATAGAACGTCGCCGGTCATTATCGAAAAGAATACCCTTCAGGGTGAAGCAAGACACCTTCGATTCGCATCGCGGTCCGGTTCGCCCTGTCTGGGCTTATTTACCTGATAATGACCGGCGTTCTGTACTATAACATTATCCCTTACATATCATATAAGTCCAGACCAACACAACGGTTGTGTGCGAGAGATATACGAACGTAAGCTTACTACTTTTGTAAATGCCATAGGCCTATATACAGTACATTCTGATTGCATGATAGGAATAGATCTATTCCGATTAGAAATCGAATCGGATCAGAAGTGTCTATGTTAACGCGGCTAGTGTTGTGTGTACCACAGTACTACGCGGTATTATTTCATGCAAAACCTTAACACTGTGATAACAATATTAACGAGGTAATTATAACTTAACTTCAACACTGGACACAAAAACTCTCTCTCTCTGACACTCTGTCTATGTCTACTTTGTGACATATTGATTAAAAACTAGGGACCAAGTCCCGTTGGGACATCTTGATTAATCCAACTCCTATGGTCTCTCTCTTGAAGTCGTGCTGGTATTAAAAAATATGGTCAAGGTATTGTTACGGTGAAACACTTCACCATCACATAATTAAAGGGACAACAACAGAATTCAGTTTTAAAGCAAAAATGTAATTTATTTAACAAGGCAAACAAACAAGGAGTAACGAATGTCTAAGGGTATATGTTTAAGTGCGAGATAGAGGTTGTGGGTGAGTAGATGCAGTGAATACATCTGCATGTTAGAAATGAGACTATAGCTGATAAGAGTGAGGATGAGGGGAAAGAGTTAAACACAAAGAACAACGCAACGTGCCCAAGTGAAAGAATACCGTAATAGTACCTGCAACAACCGAAAAGAGTGCCTCCTGAGAGAGAGACCTAACCTGCTTATAAACCCCGCCCATTAACCCAGGTGTGATCAATAATGTGATTATGATCACCTTACCTAAGTAGTAGCCCTGTAGTGGCATCAAAGAGCCTTAAGGGGGTGCAGGGGGTCGTCACACCTCCCTCACTAAAAAGAGGTTTGTCTAAACCTCAAATAACCAAACAGAAATAAAGACCAATAAAGAGTTCAAACCCACAACACTGTCTCTTCCTAGATCCTGGGCCCTAGGACTAGAGAAAACAGTGAAACCCTGGAACTCGACAGTCACAAGGTAGAGATAGAAGAAAAACAAAAAAAAGTCATTTCAACAACGGGACAACGCATCTGCCACAATGTTGTCTTTGCCCCTGATGTGTTGGATTTTCAGCGGGTATTGCTGTAGAATTAAGCTCCAGCGCATAATGCGTTGATTCTGGTTCCGCATACGATCAATGAACACCAGCGGGTTGTGGTCAGTAAAAACGTCTATTGGACTCGAAGATGAGCCCAAGTAGACCTCAAAATGTTGAACAGCAAGAATTAAAGCAAGTGCTTCTCTCTCCACTATGGAGTAAACTTGCTGATGACTATTAAACTTTTTAGAAAAATATCCTACGGGGTGCTCTACACCATCGGATCCCAACTGTAACAAAACTGCACCAGCGCCACTCCCACTGGCATCAACAGCTACACTGAAAGGACAGTCAAAGTTTGGGGCCGACAGCACAGGGGAAGAAGCAAGCAAAAGCTTAACATTCTCAAAAGCTTCCTGACATTTCCTAGACCAGGGGTACTCAAGTAGAAATGATGAGGGGCCACAAAAAAAAATTTCAGTGACTCGAAGTGCCATTTATTGGGACCGTGTACGTCCGATAACGTATCATAACATAACGTATGTATAACATTTCCAACATTTTATAACATAACATTTCCTTTTTATTAAAAACAAAAATATTTCCTAAAATAAAAATATAATTTTAATTTGGGCATATATTAAAAAAAATAACTAAATAAAACCAAACATAACCCGGTTCAAGATAAAAAAACAAAAAAAACAAAAAGCCTTCAGAAAGCCCATTTTTGTGCTTTGTTTAACAAACTATTTCAAATTTCACACATGTCCCCTTTAATGGGAGAATTGGCCTCTGCTTTCTTTGGCCAATGCTTCAAACCTGGGCTGATATGGTGTGATTGCCAGGGAGACACACTGATGCACGTGCTCGTTGTTTAGGCGACTCCGGTACTGATTTTTGATGAAGTTCATTTTTGAGAATGCAGATTCACATCTCTATGTGGATCCAAACATTGTAAGGATGTGCACTGCCATCCTATTCAGCAGGGGGAAATTGGCCGCAGTTGACATATTAAGCACAGAGGGCGAGTGCTGGACGGTGGTAGAAAGAACGCAAACCTTTCTGTCCACTCTGGTTGGAACTGGCGGTTTTCGCTGTCCAGTTTTCTTTTTGGGGCAAATTTGGAGCATGCCATTACGGCTCCGGTCGGTATACGTGTTGACTGACTGCTGCTGAGATGGACTGTCTGCCTCGAGTTTGGGAGGGCTGGAGCGGTCTGTGGGCTGGAGTGCTATCTGTTTATCGTTGCAACCCCCTGCCTCGTATTGAGATCGCGGCACGCGGTTTCAAAATAAGAGCGCCCAGCACGATTTATTATTATTATTTTTTTAATAATTAAAAAAACTTTTCAAAACAGCTCGAGGGCCTTTAATAGACACCCCGCGGGCCACAAAAGGCCCGCGGGCCGCTACTTGAGTATGACTGTCCTAGACCAATCAAATTGCACTTTAGGGCTAAGGAGGTTTGTCAAAGGTGTAACAACAGAAGAAAAGTTTTTACAAAAGGCCCTGTAGTAACCTGCCATACCAAGAAAGCTCTCGGCACGTTCCAGGTACAGTAAAGTTACATATGGCTTCAATCTTAGCTCCTACAGGCCGAACTTGTCCTCCACCATCTATCTTACCAAGATAGGTAACACTAGCCTTACCGAACTCACACTTGGCAAGGTTTACTGTAAGATTAGCGGCAGCAAGACGAGTAAAGAGTTCGTTGATCTGGTCTAAATCAGGGATGGGCAACTTTCATGATAAAGAGGGCCACATTTTTCATCATAACCATCGGAGGGCCACATGACTCCACACTTCAACTAAACGTGAGCTGAGAGAAGCTACACAATTTTGAATTTGGTAGATATGATTTCCTGTATTCTGGTGCATTTTGGGGATGGCCACTACCTAAAAAATCATCCAGAATCATAACCTATGTACGGTATGTTAATTACATTAATTTCATGTTTTCCATGCTCAAACAGCCACATGAATGGTCAGTATTTTTATCAGTGCAAAGGGCTCACATACATCATCATTCAATGAAGTCAAAAAACTGAAAAACAGTGGCCCAACATTAAGTGCAACAACTCAATGAACTCGAACCAACAAGCAGTTGTAGTAGTTGTAGTGGCGACTTAAGTGGATATATTTAATGACTGATATCGCCTCTAAGCAAACTAGACGCATGGGTTTGCCTTAGAATTCTATGAATTCTTCTCATCTTTCTTGACCGAGTTTTCTGTAACTCGATCAATTATTATTATTCTTTTTTTTTTTCATTATGTGCAGGCCTGACATGAGTGAGGATGCGGGCCGCACTGAGTGAGGATGCGGGCCGCCAGTTGCCCATCCCTGGTCTAAATGATGAGTCCAGCTGGTACTATATAGGACCACATCATCTATGTACGCATTACAACCCCGCATACCTGCCAGTACCCTTTAAGAAGGTCAAATTTGCTCACAAATTTGGCTAAGCCAACTCGGTCTATACAATCATCACATCGGGGTAATGGATAGCAGTCTGGCTTTGTAACTGAATTAAGTCTCCTATAGTCAGTGCAGAAACGAAAAGTGCCATCCGGTTTGTTCACTAACAAACAGGGTGAACTCCATGCACTAAAACTAGGTTCAGCCAGATTATGGGCTAACAAATAGTCCACTTCTTTCTGTAATAATTCCTTCTTTCTAGGATTAACACGATAGGCGTGTTGTTTTATTGGCGAAGCCCCCCCCAACGTCAATATCATGCTCAATCACAGATGTACGGGTAGGAACATCAGGGAATAGAGCAGGAAAAGATTCAACCAAACCAATGATATCTGCTTTCTCCACATCATTCAGATGGGAAAGATGTGAAGGTAATTCTGCCAGGAACTCAGAATTTCGCAGGCGACCCTCGGTCACTTTGAAGGACTTTTGGAATCCTAAAAGTGGACATGAAATTAGTAAGAGCCTTCAACACAGACTTAGTCGTAATTGACCGAAGTGGATACGCTGCAGGGTAGCGTGTAGATTGACACATCACTGTCAACAGGTAAAGATGTCCAGCCTTAGAGCGAGGCAATGGACCAACACAATCAATTATGAGGTGTTCAAAAGGATTAGACACCGCAGGGATGGGCTGCAATGGGGCGACAGGAATCTTTTGGTTAGGTTTTCCGGTCAGTTGGCACACATGACATGCTTTTATATATGAGGAAACATCCTTTCGACGCACAATCCTGTCATACGTTTTCCGCACCCCAGTGTGTCCAGCTACCTCATTGTGAGCTAGGTCTAGCACAGCTTTCCTGAACGTACAAGCAGGGGCGGATCTACTGGGGTGGCATAGGGTGGCAACTGCCACCCTAAAAAAAGCCTTGCCACCCCAGCTGCCACCCCAGTTGGCAGTGCCAAATTCATTTTTTTTTTTTTTTTTTTTGCTTTTACAAGACATTTACGAAAGCGAGTTTCAAATGTCCGACTGCAAGTGAATGCAACCAGGAAATATACCCCCCCCCCCCGCCTGCCCCCCCCCCCCCCCTCCCCGCGCGAGAGTCCTCCCAACGAACGAAGCAAGCGGCGCGGCAGAGAGACTACATTCTTGAGGTAATACTGATCAACCGTCTATCTATGATCATAGTTAAAGACTTAAGTTAAGATTGGAATGCCTTATAACTGCATAGCAGGCGCGTGCCGTCCATATGGGCAGGTGGGGCGGCGAACTCCCTGCAAAAGCATTCTCCCAAAAAAATAGTTCCTCAGTAAATCATTGCTCCAAGTTTATTTTTAATAATGTGATTGTCACATTAACTATCTATAGTTTCTGTAGGCTTTCCGACTATTTTTGTTCTGTTGATATCAAATTGATGGTGGCGATTCTAGTTGAGTTTAACGTGTCATGCAATGTGGGGCGGCGGAGCTCAGCGGCCGCGTCCCTCCGTATGTTTCTCGCATAACCCTGCAGGCTGCAATAAGAATTGCAATCCGCGCTAAAGACGCGCTAACAAACACAAACCCTTCTACACTCAGCTGGTTTTCCTGACCGTTAACTTCATGTGCCTCCTTTTGTATCAACAGTCATTCGATTTGATTATATTAAACTTTATTGTCATTGAACCAAGTAACAGGTACTTGGACAACAAAATGCAAGTCATCTTCTGTAAATTATTTACAAATGGCCATCTCTAATGTACTTGGTTGCACACCTGTCTGAACTTTTATAAACCAATATAAGTCATCAATAATTAATAATAAAACAAGCTTCACATCAAGAGCAAAAAAAATAATATGGTAAACCCAAAAGGTCTTGAAAATACTTAGAAATTTAAGATATAAAAAAAGAAAGAGAGGGAAATCTTTGATAGCACTTCCCCTGAATCCCCATTTGGCTCTTCCAAGCATGCAGGTAATACACTCTACTTTGGGAGTTATTCTATGTCACCGCGCTTTGAGGGTGGCATTGTATGTAAATTATTGGAATCGGTGAATAAAGTGATATTTGCACTCAAGTTGGACTGATGATTGACATCTGATAGGAATATCTCATGGACAAATACCAACTTTTTGTTAACTAAAGTACATATTGCAGCTCTCTTTGCATATATTGTTAGCCCCATGCCCCTGCTGGTGTAATAGTGCAGGTGTTTGTTGTAAGGCAGGTTGATTTTGTAATTATTCAGTAATAATTTATTAAATTTTGTCTGAAACCTTTTATGTTTAAATGTAAGGCTTTACTCATCCCACAATAAAATAAATATAATGTTATTGAGTCAAAATATCTAAATGTGGGGGCTTTCCAAGTAAATATTGATTGATATGGCTATTAAATCGGCATACTGTATATACTTCTGCCATAGGGTGCCACCCCTCAAAATCTCCTGTCCCCCTCTTGCCACCCCATGGATATTTTTCTAGATCCGCCCCTGCGTACAAGGAACAACTACCTGTACAAAGGAGTTGGAAAAAGTCTCTTGTTGGAACACATATTTTCTACACAACAAGCCATCCTGTACATAGTAGGAGGACTCATCCTCCGGTTTCTGTTGAGATGCCAAAACAAAGAGAGATTTGAGAGAAGAGTCAACCAACTGTTCTCTTATCAAATCTTCACGTGAAACCTTGAACAAATCAGGCAAAGAACCACGCTCAAGCTCACTCGAAGTCAATGGTGACTGCGGACTCACCATTAATCACTCCCAAGGGAGGGACCACTTTTACAGACTCAATCTCTTCCAGTATTCAAAATGGTATTAAAAGGTAGTAAATTCCACTCAAGAATTTCTGTATAAACCCTGAAATAGATCGCTGTTGATCCACCCGTTGTCGGACATTTTAACAAATGTGTTTGGGGGAGACCCAAAGAGCCACTAAAGCTTCATTCTCTTTCCCTTGAAAATTATCATAGTTGGCCCGAAGCCGCCAGCAGCATTCAGGCTGGCCAGACAGGTGGTTGTTACCCCTTTCTCCCCACCAGTGACCTCGTAGCATGGCTCTCCAACTTCAGCCACCACCTTGGTAGAGAGGAAGTGGTCTTGGAGACCTGTTTCATCACAGTTCCAAATGTGACTGGGCACATCTTCTAATCCCAGGGTCTTGATGATTTCTTGGAATTTTTGGAACCATCCCATCACAACCGTTGGGTTGAAGCCTGCCGCCCTCGCTGCTGACAGGGCTTCAGGTTTGCGGATGCCCAGGTGAATGTTCCGTCTCATGAATCCCCAGAACCAGCGATAGCCAGCCTTCTGGTTTTTCTGGCTGAAACCAACGATTGCCTTCTTTTGCGCAAACTGGAAGGCTAGTTTCTGGATGTCAGCAATCCTTAGAGGGAAGCCCTGTTTACCGAGGGTCTTTACCAAATCAGCCAGCTCAGCTTCGTCCTCTGCAGCAATTAGTGGCTTCCGGCCGATAGTGTGCTGATGGTGGCCAGCTCCCTTTAGTCTGCGCTGGAGGGTGGACTTTGGCACACTCCAGGCCCTGGCCAACAGCCTCAGCTGAGGGACCCCACCGGCCTCAACGATCTCCCTGTACTCATTTATTGCTCCCTTCATTCTTTCCTGGCTCCACTGGTTGAGCCTCTTGCCCTGGCTATCTTCTCTGCATTCTCTCCCTGCTTTCTGCTTTGCCATTGTAGCCTTATCTGTAATACATTGCATTGTTTTATTTAGTTAAATTGAATTTGCCTTCCTTTAAACTTAGTGAGTGTGTGTGTGTGTGTGTGTGTGTGTGTGTGTGTGTGTGTGTGTGTGTGTGTGTGTGTGTGTGTGTGTGTGTGTTACGAACCAGTCGATCAGAATTAGTCGGGACCTATATCTACCCTGCTCCAACCTAACCTAAAACGTGAAAACAACCATCTCCAACCAACAACGTATAAAGTGAAGTAAAAAGCAATAATGTTCCCACATGGGAAAAAGGACGGCACTGGACCGCAAATTACTAACACAAGAGAAATTAGTTCACACATGAACGATCGGTGACTTCCTTGTATCGCGACAGAGAAAAACAGTAAGCGTGCAGGACCAGGAACGAATCCCCCCCCCTTGCAGTCTGGGCTGGGCGGTCTTTATAGGTGACGTCAGGCCGCGGCGGGAACAACCAGCCTATAGGAGGAAAGGAATGCAGAACAGCGCAGCTGCGCAAAATCTCACATTTGTCCGTATAGGAACGTAAGAGTGTGTGTGTGTGTGTGTGTGTGTGTGTGTGTGTGTGTGTGTGTGCGAGTGACTAAAAGCCTTTGTCCTGGCTAGCTAGTCCAGCTAGCTTGATTTTAGTGTGACTAAAAGCTAGTGCTTTAACATAGCTAGTCCACTAAACTAGATTAACTGGCCCATCAAGACTGGGTTTTGATCCTATTGTACTAATAAACCCCGACACATTACACATTTAAATGCTTATTTTCACAATTAACATGACTGTCCCAGATTAGGCAAATCATGCTGTCCCTCATTCGGAAACACCTTTCCAAATGTGGGACAGCTAAAGATTGATAGAAAAAAATTACAATTAACACATTTTCATAATATTTTTGCCTAATTTGCAGCATAATTATATCATAAACACAATCTAGCAAATATGATTTTGTTTTTGTTTATTACAAATTTATAACCTTAGAATTAATTTTCTCTAAAACCTATGTCACTGACCTTTTCGGGACTTCACACTGCACTTCCGGTTTGACGGTAGCCCCTCCCCTATCTTTATAACCAAAATCGTGAAATCATGTGATTTCAATCACAGGGCATCCCTGCTTGCATTTGACAACCATATTATTCATTTGCATGTTTCAGAATAAGAGATAAATGCTCTAGACCTTAGGTGTCCCAAATTAGGCAGTGTCCCACATAAGGGCAACTCAACCTAGGTTAGATTTCTTTTTAGATTAGCTTCACTTTAATTAAAATGGATGACAGTTTAGAAGGACTGGATATTGCGGCCGACTTTTTCGAGAAGGATTTTCTCAGAAAAGCTAGAAATTGTGAAACGGGGACGACCAACACCGCAGCTAGCTGCTCTGACCCAGCCGGGCAAAGGATTTGTGCGGCACTTTCAATACAGCAACTACGAGAGGTATAGTTGGCTGACAGCGTCAAGTGGTCATTGTAATCTGTATTGCTGGGAATGTTTGCTATTTGCAACGGGTCAATGTGGTGTTTGGAGCCACTGTGGGTTTTCCAACCTGAGTTGTCTAATTACAAAGACGGCATTGAGACACCAAAGTACGGCGGGCCACTTGCATCTTGTTGAAGACGTTCGGAGGCACCCGAGTGGATTTCAAATCAATGAGCAAGTAAGAAGGGAAACAGAGCTCCACAACGAAATCGCACTTTGGTTGATTTGTAAAACCTAAAATAATATTCTTTTGGTTTAAAATATAGGTGGTATAGCCTACCTGTGTTCGTTAAAGTAACATGTGATTGTTTGGTAGTATTGAATATGTATGAATTTATTGCAAAAGTCCTCTAAATCAAGCACAGGTTCTAGGAAAGAAGCACGTACTTTACAGCGATTATACTAAATAACAAGATTTTTGGCTGCATTCATGGACAGTCGGAAATTAGAATCCGACAAATATTAAGGTCTTTTCAGTTTATGACTAGGGTAGGCTACGTGCGTTTTGTTGTGGTTGTTTTGGCTTAAAAAAAAAACAAAATATTATTCTTAAAGCCCGTTCAGTTGTCAGGGTTATATTGGGTGGTTACATCACCATGGCAATAACCCTGACGTCATTATTAAGTCATTTGAAAAGCGGTTTACTTCAGGATGATTGCATTGAAGGCCTCATGGTAAAAGTCAAGGCCCGCCACTACATATTAATAATCTACTAATAATTAATAATGCCCCGCTTTTTCACCTAATGTGAAAAGTTGCGTTTCCCATTGGTCACGATTTTTTTTATGTCGGGCGATGCGTTACTTTTATCCGCAGGCAGATTTTTTTTTGCGACAATCGATTCCTCTCGTGCGTCTTGATTGCGTTCATGGAGGAGAAGGTCGACTCGCACGTGTAGGTGGAAGGAAACTTGATGGCGCCATACTCCTCCGAGCAGGACACCCAAAAGGCACTCACAGACTCCGCACTTCTGAGCGCATCACCAACCAAGGAGCTTGTTTGGAAATCAATTAATTCCATCTCAAATGCAGCCTGATCCAACGAGGGGATGGTTTTTTTTTTTTTGACGGCGTTAAAAAAAAATAACGCGCGATTAACGCAAATTATTATTTAAAAAAATATATATTTTTTTTTTTTTTTTTGGGCTCAAAACAAAGAAGCAGTAGCCTGACTGATATGGTCAAGGCATATCTTTGTATGTTCGTCGTTTAATTGCATTATAGGCTCTTTTTTTTTGTACCGTCCTGTTTTGATCAGTATATGCCAATGTTATCAATAAAAAAACATTGGCACAAGGCAAGCCGATGCACTTCTCCATGTTGATAAGAGCATTAAAATGAGAAATTCAAGGGATATTTAGCATAGAATTTTTTTTTAGGATTAATCGTGACTTAACTATGACATTAATGCGATTAATCGTGATTAAATATTTTAATCGCTTGACTGCCCTAATAAAAACATATAAAATAAACAACATATCACAAAAGGGGAGGAAAGGCCAGGGAGAAAAGGTGTGTTTTAAGCCTAGATTTAAAAATGGTGATGGAAGGAGCGTTTCTGACTGCAGGCGGCAGCTCGTTCCAAAGGCGGGGGGCAGCCACAGCAAAAGCCCTGTCACCCCTCTGTTTCAGCCTAGTGCGTGGAACGTGCAGGAGACCCAAGCTACCTGATCTAAGGGACCTGGGTGCTGAGTGGTGGTGGATGAGCTCTGTGAACAACTCCAGCTTCCGCGTCAATGACTGCAGCTTTTCAACCATGTCCACTATGGTCCGGCCTCTACCCTGTAGCTGCAGATTAAGCATGTTTAAGTGGCCAAATACATCAGCTAAAAAAGCTACATTGGACAGGAACTTTTCGTCATCCAGATGGGCAAGGGGGTTGGATGATAAACTGTTCTTGCTCAACTGAAGGAATGCTTGGACTTCTTTCACTAGCGCATGGCAGCGCTCCAACGCCTTGCCTTTACTCAACCTGCGCACGTCGTTGTGTAGTCATCGTATGTGGCCTCTCGTGACTCAGCAACAAGTTGCTGGAAAAGTCGATGCTGGGTGGTTGATGTGCCCCTGATAAAATTAATGACACGCATAACTGTATCCATAACCCCCTTCAGCTCACCACTGAGCCTGGAGCACAAGACACTCTGGTGAATGAGGCAATGCAGTGCATGCATCTTGGGGGCAATTTCCTTTACTCTGCTCACCAGTCCTCTTGTTTTTTCCCCCCATTGAAGGAGCACCGTCTGTCACCATTAGGTTCACTTTATCAAATGATAGTGAATGCAGCCTAAACAATTCCTCCAGCTTTGTGAAAATAATGTCCCCAGTTGTGCGTCCTTCTAATGGGATGAGAGAAAGCAGCTCTTCACGGAACTCCTTCCCATCAAAATATCGCACATCTGGGCTACATCTGTGTTGTCAGTCCTTTCATCGATCGCTATGGAGAAGTAACTGGCCTGACTGAGGCCATTAACAATCACTCCAAGCACATCATCCGACAGTGCGTCTATGCGGCGTGTTGCGGACCTGGCTGAAAGGGGCACCTGTTTCACAGAAGCAATGATACCATCCATGGACTTGTCCGTAGCCAGCTCCTCCAAAACGGTCACCATGACCTCTTTGAACACATCAGCATCAGTGAACGGCCTGTTGTGCCGTGCAAGCACACATGATGCATTAAGGGACGCACTGGTGACTTTTTGTTGATCCGTCAGGCCTCGGACTAAGATCCTGGAACTGCATAGCTGGCTGACAGTGCTTAAATTTTTCGCTTTCGTACCTCTGTTTGGGGTGGAAATGTCACTTTGAAGTTAGCATGCTTAGTCTCGTGGTGCCGTCGGATATTGTACTCTTTGCAGAGAGCGACAACTTCATTGCAGATCAGACACAAGGGCTTTGGATTCACAAAAACAGGTAGGATGAAAACGTATTTCTCTTTCCATTCTTCATTGAATGCCCTATTCTCGCAACCTTCCTCTTTAGATTTTTTGACAGACATGTTTCTCTTAGCTTAAATGGGGTTCATTAGCTTAAATAAAGTAAAATAAAGTCAACTGTCAAATCAGGGCTCCGAACCGGTTCAAGGAACGAAAACTGAAAACAAACAGAATTTTACGAGTAACGGAAACGAAAACCAAATGGTCTTCAACTGTTCCGGAACAGAAAAGTTATTCTGAAATCCCCAAAACCGGTTAATAACATTGTTTTTCGTTCTGTATATAGCCTATAAAATTTCACAAAAGCATAGCCTATTTCATGAAAAAATAGTAATATTTCCGGTTGCCGCGTTCACTTTGCCGCCCGCTAAGCTCAGTTGTCACAAATTCCCACCACCACCCTGGCGAGAGGCGTTTGGAAGCAACAGTTGCATTGAGCTCTATCTTCGACAAAGGTAACGTGAGCTAAATTAACCGAGTCCACTATATCACCTTTGCATTGTTTCTTGTTGGTGGGCGTGCCCTTAACCTGCGTCCGTGTCCAAGTTTCATTGACCTGATCAGACAGCCCGCCCGCTCCCTGATGACAGCCCTCACTGCCGTCTACACACAGCTATTTGATGAATGCCAGATTATAAAACACTTACTTCAAAAATCGAGCCTGACTGTCAATAACAATTAGGGCTGGCCAGACTGCCATTTTTCAGGCTTCAAATACTCGTTGGTTTTTCCGAGCGAAAATTCGAATACTCATTCCAGAAAAACTCACCATCAAAAACAACATTAATAATCCCTATATACTCCCTGGAACCGATTTTGACAGTATCTGCATATTTTGTTGAAGATTTAATAGCTTTTGAACGTTAATTAGTAGGCCTAAGTAAGTTGGAGTTACTTAGTTTTTCCCCGTGGAAGCGACCAGCTGTTGTTCCGTACAAAATCAGCTGTCCTCTGCCATCTCAGCCCTTAGGGGGTGTTCACAAAGGCAGTTTTTTTTTCAGGTGCGGGCGGATGTTTTACATTATATTCCTATGATACAGGGTGTTTTTGTAAAAACATCCTGGGTGCTTTTAAAAACACTGCTGCCAGCGGGTTTTTTTCACTGCTCTGGGCCCCGTTTCCCGATAACGATGGATCTTCGCTCGTACGATCATTCTCCCGATGGATCTTGCGATCCATCGTCAATTTCTTTGGAGCGTTTCCCGAAACTCCTCTTAACGTGAACGCGCATTCGCTGCACTCACGACGTCGTAGGATTGTAACTGTCTACTGACACGGTGCTGAAATGGGCTCCGTAGGATGGGGAGACGCAGGAATGTCGCAGGAAAATTGTGTTAAAAAGGGTTAAAATATATCCCCATCAAGGACAACAGCAGAGTAGCCTACAAAAAAAATAGACTGCAATTATATGAATGCTAAAGACATAAAACACAATTGATTAGGCTTAAACCGACATATATCAGTCCTAATCCTGAATGTACTGTGCGTTTCACGGCATTTTCCCCCCTGAAATAATTCCTCTTCACACCATGTGTGACGGCTATGTTGCACAACATTGCAGCTAAGGCTGGGGTGGCATTGCTTGAACCGGAGGACGTTGAGGACGATGAGGAAGATCGGTGTGAGGACGGCCTCCCTCATAACTACGCGGCTGGTTTTCATGCGCGTCGAATAGTGATTGAGACTTTTTTTTAACCCCCTCCAACCTCCCTCATGTCACTAAACATTCCCGTCAACGTGACCAATCCCCACCATATCCCAGCCTTTTGCCTGCTCCTTTGATTGTTTTTTATAATTTTTTTTATTTCTTTATTTTTTTTAATTTCTTTAATTTCGTTATTTTTTATTTTTTTTCTTATATTATTTTATGCTACGTTTTATGAGTAGCCTATGTCAGTCTTCACAAATCCCCCCACTTTCTCTCACACATTTTGAGTACCCTGCCTGCGCAAACATTTTCTGGACTGTCCCGTTTTATTTTGGCCATTTTAACATCTTTATTAATAAATTAATTAATAATCTTTATTAATTACCAAACTAAGAACATAAAGGCGCAATGCGTTTTAATAAAACGCATCCAATATACGGAATGTCCGATGGTGACGCCACTGAGGCTATAGCTGACGATGCTCTTAGCGTCCTACGAGTACCTACGAGCACCCCTGGAGTACTCGTTAGCTACGAGCGTTTTCAAGACGTTCGTGACCAACGATGCTTTCGGGAAACGCGGTGAAAACTCTACGATGCCCTTTCGACGCACTTCACGATCCACTTAGGCTAACGACGCTTTCGGGAAACGGGGCCCTGGGTGGTTTTCAAGTTGGGATAAATTCAACTCGCCAAGAAAAAGCACCCGACGTCAGGCAGTTTTTTGACAGCTGACCAATGAACGAGAACCTACGTCACTAGGAAAAACGTTGGAAATTCAAGAATGGCGACCCAAACAAAGAAGTCTTTCCCGACAGAGCAACTTGTTGTTCTTGTTAGTGAACATGTTGAGTTATATGACATGACCAACAAGTTATACAACATATATCACAAGGAGAGTATCTGGAGGACGATCGGTGGGATTTTGGGACATAAGTGTAAGTATTAATTTTAATGTTTATCTGCTCACCTAACAAACTATCCAGTTATCACCGAAACGTGTTTCTAATAACATTTCTAGCGAGAAATATACTTTTTACTTGCATAATCTTTAGTCAGTGATTGTGTCTGATCTTTAGTTTTATAGTTATTAGGAAGATTTTATCGGCTCGATGTCAAAGATGTCCGGTTGCTAGGGACGCTGCTTTCGCGCAGCTGAGGGCACAGCTGAGGGCTGTTGATACGGACAACGCAAGCGTTAGTAGCTGCTAGCGAAAGTCTTGGTAGGGCTTAATCCTAGCCTTTGTTTACTTTTATTCACTGTAGGGGAGGATTGCCGTGACAAATGGAAATACCTTAGAGGCAAGTACGGCAAAGAAAGAAAGGAAATGAAGGAGAGGAGGAGTGGATCGGAGGGAGGCCATAAGCACAGTTGGAAATATGTCAACATACTATCTTTTCTGGAGCCTTATGTACAGGAAAGGCTCACTGTTTGTAACTTCGACCAGCCAAGCCAGACAGCAGAGAGCATTTTGAATGCACTGTGTGAAAACAATGAGGTAAGACCAGATGAGATTGAGCTAATGTGCCATGATGAACAGGCCAATTCATAATTGTAGGCTAAATCAAATAAGTGAAGCTTCTCAGCTGTATGACTATGTCCTGTGTTTAATCATGTGGATTGCGAAGGAAAAATAAAATTATGCTTTGTGTAATGTTGTGTTTTGTCCCGTGTTTCCTTTACCTGACAGACTACATTGGATGACACAATGAGTAGTCAACCTGGGCCTGGTTCTTCAAATGGCAGTTCATCTAGGCCCCCACCTCATTCATCTAGGCCCCCACCCTCTCCATCTCCACCCCCACAACCACCTCAACAACAACAGCAGCAGGAATTCGGGCCCATGAGAGTTCAAAGAGGGAGGAAGAGGCAGGCCACTGCAACCATAACCCCCTACCAGCAACAGGTGCCATTGCTAAGGAGGAGAATGAGCATGAGCGTTTCCTTCTGAGCTTTGCACCCACACTGGCAAGGTTGGAGTCTCGCAAACAGGCATTGCTAAAGTGTTGAATGCAGTCACTGTTTTATGATATCGAATTTGGAGAATGAAATTATTAAATTAAATTATTACATTTAAACACCGACATCTGCTTTGTACCTCTTTCTTTACATTAGATATTCTGAAGGAGATTAAACATTTTATCTTGTTTTATCACTACAATACCCACTTTGATATACATAGGAGCCACACAATTTCTATTAGGTATAAAACATTTATTTAAACTTATGTCAGCTTTATCGTTCATGGGTGTGGTACTGCTTCCAAGATTCAGAGAAAACTTCAACTTCACCACATCATCTGGTGTTTGCTGGTGATGAAATGGACTAGCTTTTAAGCAGAAGCTTTGGGTAGCTCTTAAAATAACTGTTGGTTTGGTTGGTTCTTTTAAGGCCTATGTAACAGACCTGTATTGCGCCCCGGAACCTTTTGTTTACGTCTCACCCGGTACCCTTTTAGAGGCGCACAGCAGCATTCACGGCGATGCGTGTTTCGCGCGTAGTCGCGTCGAAGATGTAAGTTAATATGTCTTAAAGCCTGTATTTTGGTTATATAAATGTTGGGTTCATATTGAAACATTTTGTGTGTAAGTTTTATAGTTCATCTGTCTTACACCGGTCGCATCTCTATGCCGTTTTATGTCTGTGAATAGCGTATGAAGCAAGCTAACAGCTGACCCATGAATGTCCGGTGAATGCAACTTTTCCCTCTCAATTTACCCTCGTCTTGCACCCTTGGCAAGCGGAGCGAGGTATGTTGGTTTATTGTATGCCTTTAGTATGATTATGTTTAATTTTGGTGTCTTTATGTAAGTGAAGCAAATAATGCAAACGTTTAAGTTTTCTTTGTTGTGCTGAAATATGTTTTCTGTCATTCTTTTATTTGTGAACATGGAAATTGTACTGCACTGATATATATTTGTGCAAAAGTGCAACCATTTTGTGTTTGTGCCTAGATGTTATCCTGCCAGGGAACTCGTCCAGCTTCAGACATGAAGTACTGAGCAAACTTCTCCCTCACTGCCACAACATCTCTGCCAGCATTGTTGGTGCCAAGGCGAGGTGCGTTCTGGAGACCTTGTGATGGCTCAGCTGTGGATGTTCCAGTAGATGACCTAGCCGGTATTGTAGTGCTGGCATCCCACCTCAGAAAGTTATGCAGCATGCAGGTGGCCTTTACCACGTTCTCTGCCACTTCTGGAGAGACACACAGCACCCGACGGTACACTCTCCATTGGGATGCCAGTATGCCAAACGCACACTCGACCATTCTGCGCACGTGAGGGTGACGGGTGTTAAACACTTTTTTTTCTCCAGTGTTGTAGCCAGGGTATGGGCGCATGATGTTACGGCGCAAGGGGAAGGCTTCGTCTGCCAGAAACACATGAGGCATCGGGCCAAGATGTTCTGCCCCTGGGAGGATGGAGTCATCCGGGATACCCAATGTGTTCTGCCGTAGGGCAGTACCAAAAGCGGAGGAGGAGAGGGTTCCCCCATCACTGTTTCTTCCATAGGCCCCGATGTCAACAAGCCTGAAACAGTACCTGGCGTCGACTACAGCCAGAAGGACGATGGAAAAAGTGCCTTTGTAATTGTAATAAAGAGTGCCGCTGATGGGAGGAGCCTCAATTACTACGTGTTTCCCATCCATTGCCCCTAGGCAGTTAGGGAAATCCAGCTGTTGGAATCCAGTGGCTATCTTTCTCCACGCTGCTTTGTCTGGAATAGGCATGTAATCTGGCAGGAGGCAATCCCAAATAGCTGTGCAGACCTGATGAACTATGCCTGCCACAGTGCTGGCACCCATCCTGAAGGCGAAAGCGATGGACCGGAATGAATCGCCAGTTGCCAGATACCTGCCCAAAGAGTGATATTTAGTTTAGTCTGAAACAATTGAGCAAGCCCGCATACACCTGTTGATCTTGATTGTAGCCGTTAGCAGTTAGATAGCAGTTTCTATTTCATTTGCAGGCCTGACAGTCAGGTAGGTAATGCTAGCAGTCTACATCCTGTCCAGCGAGGGACGCTATACATATAAAATAGGCCTACTCTGAGCACCTTTAAAACAAGACTAAAGACTTTTATGTTTGCTTTAGCTTTCTGCTAAATCTTAAATACATTGCACTTTCTAAAAAGCTTTTTTAAATTTGCCTTTATATTCTATTTTAATACTAAAATGCCTTTTTAACTTTCTATTTTACCCATTTCTTTCCATATGTTTATCTATTATTTTATTTTATTGTATGACAATGTTTATATGTGAAGCACTTGAGTCTGCCTTGTGTATGAAAAGTGCTATGTAAATAAAGTTGCCTTGCCTACGTATGCTGAAAAAGTGAGAACAAGCTCTGCAACACCAAAGAGTATGGGAGGCAAGACAACATAGCTTACATTAGACCTGTTGCTAGGTAACCTACTACCTGCTTGTTACTAGTAATAATAATGATAGATTCAATTTATATAGCGCTTTTCACACACTCAAAGCGCTTTAAGTAGTAGTAGTAAAATAAGCTACGAGACATGCGTCTGATTTCATAGTCCTTTTTATAAATATATTTGCGGATTTACCTTAAACAAATGCTGAGTCGTTCCTCTGGACTGATGGCTTGCCTCATGTGGGTGTCTTGCCTTATTATTGAAGGCGCAACGATGCGCAACAAGGTTTCAAATTGACTCTTGTCGAGTCTGAAATACGCACTGAACCGTGCATTATCAAACCGTAGCTCCTGAATCAAACTATGAAACGCCCCGTACTGCTGCCGTCCCCGGTTTATGTCATGCACCCACAAACGGGAAGGTTCATCGTTATCCTCGTTGTCATCTAACGCCAAAACAAGGGCTAATTTTTTAATCCTCGACATTGTAACTGACACTGTAGCGTAGTCAAACCACTTTGATACGGTAACCGATTTGCAACGTTGGCTCTAGAACATTCTGCTCTAGAATGAAATTGACAAAACCACCCTGTCAGTTTTTTAGTTGGTAAAAAACCGCCCGGGTCAGGTGTTTTTTAATATAAAAAAACTGCCTGTGTGAACACGCCATTAGGGGAGCTTTTCAATTCATTCTGGAACGTGCATCTTTTCAGGGAATTTGTACAATAATTCCATAGCAAATACCGAATATTGATTGTCTTATGTGTCCATATTGTATCCATTATATTGACCGGGTATTTGCAAGACGCTCACGCTCTGCAGCAAGCCAGTCACAGTTGATTTGCGCGGCGCTGTACGGCGAACGTAAACCAACAACTAAGCTAAGGTTAGAATTTCAGTAAGCATTTATTTTCCTCCCGAGATCCCGCTGATGTTGTTATAAAGTAAAGGGAAACAAGATATCTATTCTTCCTCCACCTCTCTCGCTTCTCTGCTTGGTGTCGCTTATAGTTTGCCTCCCTCGCTCTGGTAACGTCACGTAGGCCCTACGTGAAACAACGAAGCTCTGAATACTAATTTTCCCAACGAGTATTTGAATATTCAAATAATTCGGGCCAGTCCTAATAACAATGCGGGACAAAATCTCAATTTGCGGGACGTGTACAAAGTAATGGAAATGCGGGATCCCTTGAAGCTGTTGGGAAAAATAACCTGCTGAGTACATCACATGTACATTATAAATATAGCTAACTCCTACCCTAGCCTGATGAGCACATCACATGGACACATTATAATATAGTCAACTCATGCTCTAACCCAACAACACAAACATGATAATATATAGTCAGGTCAAGGCCGGAGCTGAAGGCCCCATCTCCCAGGCAGGCAGATGGTGGACACTCAGACAATGCACCAGTATCATCTCCAGAACGGGAGAGCCACATTAATTTATCACACAGGAGACATTTTGAGAGCTCTTCCCCGTTAGGAGGAACCAAGAGATACCTCTGCCCACACCAGGGGCCTGAGAGCCACATTAAATTATCACACACGAGACATTTCAGGGGGGCACTCCCCGTTTTAATTTATCACACCGGAGACACGAGGAACTCTCCCCTGTTACGAAGCTCTCTCAGGGCCTGGGAGCCAAAACACACAGAACCACACACACCTCAAACGCACACACCTCATCGAGAGGAGGATACAGCATAAAAACTGTACCACACAGGGACTCTTCATCCTCTTCTTCTGAAGCAGACCTTCCACGGAGGCGAAGCTCCGGACGAACCATCAGCGCTGATTAGGGACTTAGACATATTCGATTTCTCACGCTTTATGACTCTGTATAACCGTTGCCACTTTACTTAATAAATCCAAGGTCCTCGTGCCGACAGACTTTATTACCTCTCCGTCTCATTTTATCTGGTCCAGTAGCTAGACAGACCGTTTTTCCCCACAAAGCTTAAGGGATTCATGGACCTCCTCCTCGTCAGATTCCAGGATCTCTATGAGGTCAATGGCTTTGTGACCGTGGATGAGACAATGGTCAAGTTCAAGGGATGCCTGGCCTTCTGGCAGTACCTCCCCATGAAGCCGGTGAAGTGGGGAGTAAAGGTGTGGGTGATGGCGGAGAGCAAGACAGGCTATGTCAACAATTTCCAGGTGTACACGGGGGCCCTTCTGCAGACCTGCAAACTCCTCAGAGGAAAAAAGGTGGCAGTGTCACGGGGGGATTTTTTTTGGATTGTAATATGCAAATGACACTAGTCTGAGCGTGACTTAACAAAACTCAGCATACTTTATTAACTTAAGGTCTTCTCTTTTGAACATCTCCACTGCAGTCTGCTTCCGGGTCAGCAAGGTGTGTTCGACAGTTTGGATGGCACTCGGAGTGGAAATGTTCATGCTGCCACTTTTCGAGTCTATGATTTCAGACATAAGACTGAATGAAGACTCCACCGTTGGCCCATGGAACACCGACAATGCTGCCTTTACTGCCATGCTGAGCCCTGGGTACCTTCCCGTTTCAAAGACAGCTGCCCACCAGCTGACAGCATCATCTCCTTCTCTGAAAGTTCGCAGGCTCTGGTCTACGACATACTGGAGAACCTAGGATAAGATAAGAATTATTTAATTATCCCAGGGACATTTAACCTCCACAGCAGCAAAATATACGGTTAAGAAATAAACGGCAACAATAAATATCAAAAGCATCCAAACAAGCATTGCATACTGACATTAGGGAAGTGCATTTTCCAGCTAACCTCTTGCTGAACATCCACATCAGCAGGGAGAAACTGGGTAAACATCTCCGCAAGTCGTCTCAGCAGACGTCCAGTCTTGGAGTGCCCCCTTGCAATAGGGTCAACAGCAGACAGGCACTGCAGGTTCATGCTCTCCTGTGGCAGCTTGCTCAGCAGGTATTCCCCACATGTGATGTATGCCTGGAGTACTTGGTCCAGGAAGGGCTTCAGCAGCTGTATAAATATTAACAATAACACACTGGTATAGTTGTGCTCCTTTATCATTGGCAATAAAATGGCTTTGGTCCAAAAGTCCGGTAACTCGTTTTAAACCACTCACATGGTGTTGAGGATGCTCCCGTCTGAATCTATCTGCAACTCGACACACATACAGGTCTCTTGCAGGCAGCAGTTTGTCTCCCTTGAGTTCGAGACCTGCCAGGATCCTGGGGATTGGTGGCAGGTGTTCTGGCTTCACAAAGCATGCAATGAAGTTGGTGAAAACCTGCAGCTGCTTGTCATGCAACTTGTGCACAAGGGTGTCACGACTCTGAGGAAGTAGTAATATTGTGCAAGTGAGAGATGGATATGAATGTCCACCATACAAGACAGTAAGACACAGCCAGTAACAATAAAACTATCCAAGCTTTATGATACAACATAGTTGTGAAACAGTATTTCAATATACCTGGAATGCCATGACGTATTCTTTCAGAATAGCCAGGACACCTGTGTAGACACTGAGATGGAGCTCTGTTTTGGTGTCTTCATGCCAGTTTCTTGACCAACCGCTGCTTTCGGTCTCTGCCCTGCTGTGTCATTCCTGAGAATATATCAAAGCTGTTGTTTGTTGATTTACCAAAGCATATGTCAGATAGTGAACATGCAGGCCAATGTTGACACACCATACATATTTCCATTAATTTATCCAGCCAATCTACAACCGCAATGGATTGATTTACCTTTCCCGCTGATGTCCTTGTGAAAAGACTGAATGCACCTCTGGGCCTTTTCACTCACATGGTGAGCAGCATAAAGTTGTTCCCAAGGTTCTTTGTATAGAGCCTTCTCTTCTTTATCTATGAACCCAAAGTACAGGACCTTGTAATTAGGAAGCATGGTCTGATTGCTGAGTCCAACATCATAACATGACAGCCAACGATGCTCACCGAATCTCTATGGAGTTGATCCAGGAATGCTCATGTATTCAAAGATCTCTTGGAGGTAAGCCCGCTGACAAACGGAACACATGTCTCAAGTTATGATTCAGTCCCATATGATATTCATGAATCAGAGGACAATAATAAGGCAATCTAATGGCCATCAAAATACCAAAGTGTCAGCGGATCAAATCCTGTCTCCTTATTCCCTCATGTCAAAATGTCCTTGGGCAAGAGACTGAAACCCAAATTGTTCCTAATGAGCAGGCCATTGAATGCTGTCAAGGTGGAAAAGAGCTATACAAGTGCTATACACTCCTGTATGAATTTACCTGATCAGAAGCCCACTTGGGATCAACATGAAGGTCACTGAAGAGCTGTTCTAGATGACCGTTGAAAGGACTGGAAAATCTCTTTGACGCATTATGAATGTGATGGCACGAGTCCCCGTCGAAATCTAGAAGCTCTGGGCAGTGGTTGTGTCGCACTCTGGTTTCCAGGCCCGTCTTGCTGCCCCGCATCACTGCACAGGAATCTATCATCATGGTCACCAAGTTGGACCACGCGATATCGTTGTCTGTGAAAAACTTGACCTGGGCATTCTCCAGGATTGCTGCGGTGACCTTCACTATTTCAAACGACCCAAGGTGCTCCACATCAACAGCCTTCCTCTCTGGGCTATAATAGCTCACCAAAATGGAAAGCACCTGTATAAATGAGAAGACCATTGTTAAAGGAGAACGTCTGCAGTTTTTAAGTCATATCCCTGTTGATCGAGGTTACAGAGTGCTGCTAGTAGCAAAAATAAAGAGACAACATCCTTAAGTTTCACTTTCGGTTATGTCTGTCCCCATAGGTTCGCTTTAGCTGCTGTTCTGATACTCTGTAAATATTGTGCCAAATGTTCTTGTTATTTTTCCTAATGACAGCACTCGGTAACCTCGATCTAGCGATATGGGTTAAAAATGGCTGGCATTCTCGTTTAATTGCTTTAGGTGTAAAGCACTGTATAAATACTAGAAATTACTATTATTACCTTTTTGTCACTCCTTGAGGTGGCCTCATCAAGATTGACAGAGAATGGTAACTTCCCAGTGTTGCTGAGGATGCGGTCCGAGAATGTCTTCCCCAGGCCGTGAACCATTTTATATTGTGCTGATGTTCGCGACAGCTTCATGCGACTTGGAGCCACTTTGTCCTCGGCCAGCATCCGAGCAAGGTTGACGATGACAGGGGCCATTATGAATGGCAGTGAGTGCTCCGCCAAAGTGCCCAGAACCATTGCCTGAAAGCAAAGCAAATTAAAATCATTAAAATGTAACCTTGCAAACTATCCTACATACAGCGCCCTCCATAATTATTGGCACCCCTGGTTAAGATGTGTTAAAAGCCTTAAAATAAATTCAATTTTTATTGCAGAAGCATACTCTCACACTGAAAATTGTAGAAAAATGTAACCTTCAACTTAAGTAGAATTTTAAGAAATAAAAAATCCCTGACTAAGAAATAATTATTCTTCATAAAATCACCTGTTCACAATTATTGGCACCCCTAACAATTCCTAGGAAATAAATGTAACTAAAGTATTTCTGTCATTTCTACAGTAGTTTACAAAGTTGATCACAGTATGTAGCAACATTTAATTAGTAATTCATAACTTCCTGTTTCCCTGGGGTATAAATATGACGTGCCACAGAGGCCATTTCTCTTCAACATGGGAAAGACAAAGGAACACACCGTTCAAGTAAGCGAGTGTGTCGACCTTCACAAATCAGGCAATGGCTACAAGAAAATAGCCACTCGCCTACACCTGCCCATATCTACTGTCAGAGGAATCGTCAAGAAGTTTAAAACAACTGGAGCAGTGGTAAACAAGCCTGGACGAGGATGCAAGTTCATGTTGCCACCACGCACAGTGAGGAGGATGGTAAGAGAAATAAAAAAATCTCCAAAGCTCACTGTCACAGAAGTGCAAGGAATGGTAGCATCTTGGGGTCACAAAGTCTCCAAAACAACCATCAGGCGCTATCTACATGCCTACAGGCTGTTTGGGAGGCATGCACGGGAAAAAACTTTTCTCACTCAAAATCATAAACGCAAACGCAAGGAGTTCGCTAAGCGGTACATGACCTTCAACCGGGACCGTGTGCTTTGGTCAGATGAGACAAAGATGGAGCTTTTTGGCAACAAACACTCTAAGTGGGTCTGGCGGAACACAAAAGATAAGTATGCAGAAAAGCCCCTCATGCCCACTGTGAAGTATGGTGGAGGATCGGTGATGCTGTGGGGCTGTTTCTCTTCCAAAGGCCCTGGGAACCTTGTTAGGGTGCATGGCATCATGAACGCGTTGAAATACCAGGACATTTTAAATCAAAATCTGGTGGCCTCTTCCCGAAAGCTGAAGATGGGTCTTCACTGGGTCTTTCAGCAAGATAATGACACTAACCACACGGCCAAATATACCCAGAAATGGTTCACCAGACACAGAATCAAGCTCCTCCCTTGGCCATCTCAGTCCCCAGACCTCAACCCCATTGAAAACCTGTGGGGTGAGATGAAGAGGAGAGTGCAGAAGAGAGGACCCAGGTCGCTGGATGATTTAGAGAGATTGTGCAAAGGGGAATGGTCGAAGATCCCTCTTTCTGTTTTCTCCCATCTTGTGAAACATTATAGGAGAAGATTAGGTGCTGTTTTGTTGGCAAAGGGGGGTTTTACAAAGTATTAACATCAGGGGTGCTAATAATTGTGGCACACATGATTTGATGTTAAATAATTATTTCTTAATGTGGGATTTTTTTCCTACTGAATAAATGCACTTGAATTAAAGGCCCTGGTTCATTGTGGTCCTATTTTATTTAGAAAAAAAATGAATTTATTAGAAGCTAAAGAACACATCTTAACCAGGGGTGCCAATAATTATGGAGGGCGCTGTTGGTCTACTATGATGAAACAGTGTGTCTTCATATTGTATGGCTGATATTCAATGAATATCAAAATATGAAAATACATTTCAGTTCAATAATTATAATAATAACTAGAACTGCAAGCAGTTATTGAGGGGGGCCAAGCCGCCGGCGCAATGCGAAACATGTATTCAAAACGCTACCGTGAACCTTTGGATATAAAGGTTTTGACTGTGGGAGGTTCTGTGTTGGAGTTATAGCCCCAAATGTGTTTTCCGCTACTGTTTCGTCGTCGATGGTCGGATCCAGGGCCGACGGACTGTGGGGGAAAGTGAGGCAGTCGTGGGGGGGCCCAAGGCAGAGGGGGGGCCCATGGCAATTAAAAAAAAAAAAAATCTGTTGAATTATCCACCAGCCCATAGTGTTAGGAGTCGAACACGGCCACGTCTCCCCCCCGTCAGCAATTGCTCTCTATCACCCCCCCCCCTCAACAATTGTTCTCTACCCCCCTGGTAGGGGGAATTCGGGGGGGGGGGGCGCATCAGTACCTCTTGTATACAGGGCCCAGGAATTGGTGCAACGGCCCTGGTCGGATAGAAAATTGTTTTTACTGATTTGCAACGCGAAACATATATTCAAAACGCTACCGTTTCGTCATCGATGGTCAGATCAATAGTTTTGCTGATTTCTTTTCGTGTGCGTCTGAAAATGTTGTGCGCAAAGTTTGGTGTCAATTGGGCAAAAAATGTGGGAGGAGTAGCGAGAAGTTAGTTTAGCAGTTTTCGCGATAGGTTTGCTTTACCAGAGCCCCGTTGGCCAGCATGTTTCCAGGTCCATTCAGACAGTGGCTTGGATGGACCTGGAATACAGACACACTGTTTCCGCCTCTCACGACGTGGACGAGGGGTTGGGTTTTGAGAGGCAAAATATTTGGGTTTTCAAATCAAAATGGTATTTTAAAGATTGAATAAAAAGGTAACCTAAATCCATGGCTAACACACTACAATGAGGGTACATCATATATCTGTGGATTAATACTTATGTAATGTTATTAATGGTTTGTTAATGTGTATTTAACACTATTTAATGTTAAGTAATGATGGTTAGGCATTAAGTATGCTTAGTTAACTATACTTACCTTAGCATTAACTAGGCATAACAGTTAGTTTTACTTAGTTAATGCTTATCTTAGCATTAACTAAGGATAACAGTTAGTTTGACTTAGTTAATGATTATTAAGCATTACGTAAGTATTTAGAAATGGTTAGTTAGCTATGAGTTATTAACTAAGCATTAACAAATAGTTTATCAATGTACCCCTATTGTATATTGTAAGTAATAGATGAATAGGGAAAAAAAGCTGAAAAGGGACAACATATCTATGGCTTCGATTAGAGGGGCAAATCCATAAAAATAAAATGGGGTGAAAATTTAAAGTTCAAATCTAAAAAGTTAACAATGAATAATATTTATTTAGAAAAAATAGAAAAGGAGGAACATAAATGCAGTAAATTTAAGGACAGGTGTTCCTCTAACTGTCATTAATGGTTTAGAAGTGGGCAAAGGCCTGTAATCCAGATTTGCTTAGCTCAACCATGGGTAGTGCTATAAATTTTTTTTTTTCAAGATGATACAGGTTAAACTCTAGTTGGCATAGAGGAAATCTAAACAGACATTCATGATCGCTGTAGTATGTGGACAGAATTTGCACTTTGATATCTGTAGGGCTGGCCCGAATTATTCGAATACTCGTTCGGAAAATTAGTATTCGAAGCTTAAATCAGTATTCAGAGCTTTGTTTTTGTTTTTTTTCCACGTACGTGACGTTACCAGAGCGAGGGAGGCAAACTATAACTGTACGTCCACACCAGGAGCGACCAAAGCGTCAAAGACGCTCTGGTCGCTCACAAAGTTTCGCTGCGAATTTTTCTGTTCGCTTTGGTCGCTCAAGACGTACAATTCAATTATGCAGACGCATTTAAAGGAGCCGTATGCGTTTAGTAGGCCCTACAGACAGCCATATCAAATAGTGAACTCTCCCATACACCTTGGCCATATTGCCGAGACGGTTTTGCTTGTTCGATAAAGTGCTTCGACAACAAGTAGGACAGTGATTCCCCCCAATATAAAAAAAATCCTAAAATGTAGGCTAATTACAACCGAGAACAAAAAACCCTGCGTGCTGTAGTAGTTAAAATATGTTTCACTGATCTGGATCTGCAAATCATGATCTGCACTCATTCGTCGCATTCAAAACAAATAGACATTGGGACACATGGCTAATTTGCATACGTGCACAGGACTGGTTGGCTCCGCAAGGCAAATAATGGAACATATCTATCTATCTATCTAGGCCTTTCTGTCTATCTATCTATCAACGCGTGTTTAGTTTTAATGTGATGTATTGTGTGTATTATCCAGTCAGACTTGTTCTGTGTGGTATTGTAGGCTACTGTCCTGTGTGGGACGAACCACCTAAATGGATTCCCGACGATTTGTGTCGTTTGGTATTAATAAAGACTTGACTATCTATCTATCTAGACTATTTAATTAAAAATTATTCACCTCAGGCTCCGTGAATAGTGGGGAATAGAGGGATAAAAGACAAGAGATTTATCCATTGTCATTTATCCCTCGTCTTGTCGATTAGTTTGTTTATGTGACGATTTCAAATACTTTTTTGGTTTTGTTTAAAGCATGCTACACGCGATTGGTTGGTTAGATTGGTGGCATGTAGAGCAAATTATAATGATTCCCGCTTAAATACGAACGTTCTAGATGTAGCCTATAAATACTCCCGCTTATCATCACTTGATATCCAAACCACTATGGCGTTTCGATCTCTGAACTGAAAAAGGGTGGGTTCGTACAACACCGGGTGCCCAGTTACAGCCGCGATTAATACTTCAGCCGACATTTTGTTCAGTGAGTGAATAAAGGTAGGTAGGAACCAAAGTGCCTGCCGATGTTCCCTGGGATCCACGCAAGCGAAAAGCGTCTACATTCCGATTGGCTGTCAGTGTTTGGTCGCTGAAGCGAATAATAGTAATTTGCATAAAGTTAAAAAGTTTTCAACTTCTTTTTGACGCTCTGGTCGCTCAACTTTGGCCGCTGGTAGCGTTGGTCGCTTTGGTCGCTCTGGTCGCTCTTGCCCATAGAAAGTGAATGACTTCCGGCGATTTGTTCGCTCAATTCGCTTCTGGTGTGGACGGACAGTAAGCGTCAGCGACACCAATCAGAGAAGCGAGAGAGGTGGAGGAAGAATAGATATCTTGTTTCCCTTTACTTTATAACACAACATTAGCGGGATCTCTGAGGCCTGTTTCAGGTAGCTGGTTTAACATACTCTGAGTTTAATCCTGCGCTCTGAGTTGGTTGACTCAGAGTTCAGGGTTGAAAAGCAACTCTGGGTTTTCGGTTTCAGAACAGGTGATCAGCGTTGGGTTAATCAACTCTGAGTATGTTCACTCTGGGTTGAGGGCGTGCCTGCTGACTATGAAGAGCCATCATCAATGGATCTCTGATAACATGATCAAACATGGACCAAAAGCGTAGATCCACTTACTTTTCCCCCACGGAATTGGAAATTCTAATGATCGTGTATGCCGAGCAGTTACCCATTTAAAAAAAAAAAGAAATTCCGCTGCGGCAGCGAGAGCGCGAGAGAGAGCTTGGCAGGTAATAGCTGAACAAGTCAATGCGTGAGTAAAATAAAATAAAATAAGAGGAAAGTTTAATATCTTCCACTTATTCAATATGTAAATTGTGTGTGTGTATATGTGTGTGTGTGTGTCAATTTACGCAACCCCGAGTTGCCCCACGAGGACTTGGCAGCAAATGAAGTACAAAAATATAGTTTAAACAGGTAAACTAATGTTTAATTGAAATCAAATCAATTGTGCTGTTTTGCCTGCTCTACCTAATTTAACAGCTATGTTCAACATGTATTATATATTTGTATACTATATTTAAGCAGTAAATGTAAGTAGTACATTTCCCAGCCACCCCAACACTGCCAATATTGAATAGGATTTAGATATATTAGAAGGCTACACCTAGGCAAAATGCATTATAAATATATATGTGTCTTCAAAATAGCGCTTACTGAATATTAGGGTAACATTTTCCTCCATGTTAGCAAATCGAAAAAATGCAGAGGCCCGGCAGACTGGATGGGGTCCACCACGAGCAGCTCTCACAGAGGCTGAGGAGACGGCCCTCAGCCAACAGAGTATGCGTCCTGTGGCTGAGGGCATCCCTGGGGGGAGCTCCTCTGATCCCCCCCCACCCCCCAGGATAGAAGTGCCTTTACAGTATAAGAGGTTGGTTATTCAAAATAATTAAATATGTACACGCAACCCAGCGCGTTGCAAATTAGATGGGGCAATATTCTGGCTCAAGTAATAATTGCACTGTCTAATCATCTTCTTCCAGTTACTGATGGCGTCATCGCCCTACTGGAACCAGATGCCCTCACCAACCTCCATGCAATTGTAACAATTCAAAAGATGCAAAAGGATGCTTTGGAGATCCAAATTTTGGAACATAAGTTATAGGTGGGTGAGGTGCAAACTGGGATAGGCTACTGTTCCCTGCTCTAAAAACATACCCAATATAAATGACTTTTTTTTTTTTGTGCTTTCAGGAAATAAAAAAATCCTCATAATAAGTAGATTGTCTTTATTAGAACACGGGCTGTGGTGGGACAAGTTATTTTGTTGAACAGTTTACTCAAAGGGTTTTACTTCAGTGAACAATGCAGACGATTATGCTGAGCATGTGCATGTAGAGAAGAACAGCATCTGGTTAAAAGCAGTACCAGGGTCTTTTCTGCCTTGCATTCTTAAAATGAGTTTCTTGACTTGCAGCAGTTATAGGTCCGTGGTTAGTCAGCTACTCTGATCATGGGAAAGCCACAACGTTGAAGTGACTGTAGTACAGAGCGGGTGGGATGCACGGGGCGGATCATTCTGCACATGCGTTAATTGCGATAAAAAAATAATAAATAAACTTAAAGCATGCCCCCGGTGCGTTTGACAGTTAACATGGGGGCTGAGAAGGTGGTCTAAATAAATGATAGATTGCGCTGAAAAACGATAGCACTCGTGAAGAAAATTATCAGGAAAATAAAGTATATCCAACCGGGGTCTTAATAATCGTTCCTCACGGAGATTCCTTCTGAGGATCGCAGCCTCTACGTCCACAGGCTCTCGTAGAAAAGGACATGCCATTTCTAACACTTCCTTCTGTCGGAGAGCTGCCTTCAGCCTTATAGACAACAAACTCAGAGTAGGTCTAACCACCTCCCGAGCAGGTTAGGTCCACGGCGTATGTTGCCGCAGCAAGTAACTCTCGGTTGCGCTGAACCTGCTACCTGAAACGGAAAACCCAGAGTTTCGACTAACTCAGAGCGAACAAACTCGGGGTTGCCTCAAAACCAGCTACCTGAAACAGGGCTCTGGAGGAAAAGTAATACTTAAAACCTTAGCTTAGTTGTTTGTTTACGTTCGCTGCACAGCGCCGCGCCAATCAACTGTGACTGGCTTGCTGCAGAGCGTGATCGTCTTGGGAATACCCTGTCAATATAATGGATATAATATGGACACATAAGACAATCAATATTCTGTATTTGTTATGGATTTATTGTACAAATTCCCTGAAAAGATGCACGTTCCAGGATGAATTGAAAAGCTCCCGTAAGGGCTGAGATGGCAGAGAACAGCTGATTTGGAACGGAGCAACAGCTGTTCACTTTCACAGGGAAAAACTAAGGAACTTCAACCTATTAAGGCCTACTAATTAACGTTCAAAAGCTATTAAATCTTCAACAAAATATGCAGATACTGTCTAAATCGGTTCCAGGGAGTATATAGGGATTATTAATGTTGTTTTTGATGGTGTTTTTTTCTGGAACGAGTATTCAAATATTCGCTCGGAAAAACCAACGAGTATTCGAAGCCTGAAAAATGGCATTCAGGCCAGCCCTAGATATCTGTGGGATTAATGTCACGAATGTATACGTGATCAATTGTTGTGTCATTTTCTGTTGTTGGCGAAGAGACAATATGGGTGTAACCTTGCTGTTGCATGAAATTTTCTGCAGATTTAGAAACAAGGGCATTGTCATTGAAATCTCCCATAATTACCTTTCCTCCTGAAAGTTGGTTAAAGTGTTGTATTACCAAAGCGAGATTGTGTTTGAATAAGGCGAGTTTATATGATGGCGGTTTGTGCAGCACAATGTAATTTTAATTCAAAGGCTGAACATCAAACATGATGGCTTCCAAGCAGGGATGGACTGGGACAAAAATTTGGCCCGGGACTTTGGGATGGAGAGGCCTTTTATGAGGCCGCGGGAATAGCGTGCGTAGAATTTTGCCACGGTGTAAAATAATAAAAACTAGTCCTTATCCATGGATATGTGCATTGCAACTGCATCTCAATGTTGGGATGTGCATGTGTTTAGAATATTCTGAAGATCACTGGGAAATATTTTCTAAGCAATCTTGTCCATGTACAAAATATAAGAAATTGCATGTGCCTAGAAAGGTAAATCAAGGCTGAAAATGATCTAAATAGTGCAAGATACGATTATTTTAGTGGAAAAAAATTGTCATACACATACACGGGTTTGGGAGATGGGGGCGGGCCGGGGTTTGTTGTGCGTTGCTGTGGTTACCGGTGTTGAAGTGTTCCAATGGTTTATTAGCGGTGGCATCTAATAAATCGCTCTCTAATCAATACTTCATTCACTGCCTCTTCCGTGGTCATTACAATATTATGAATAGTTTTCCGACGTCTCTGGTACTTCCATAATTAGTTTAAGTCAACATATGTTGCCAAACATGCTCGCTAGTGCACCTGTCATAGCTATGCCGCTGTGTCCTGTTCCCGCTTCACCATTGGTCTCGCTGACAGGGGCGTCGCCGTCAACCTTGGCTTCTCCACGGAAAAGGTTGGTTAATTTAGCACATTTGGCTGCGTCTTGCTCTAATTTTTTTTTCCTTTTCAACCTCAACTTCTGAGCGCCACCCAATTCTTTTTCCTCTCCACCACCTTTTTTCCTTTTTGACATTTTCGTATTTCTGTGTAACTTCAGTGAGATCAACGAGAAGTAAGTGACCCGGCCGTGTGTCAGGCTGAGCCAAACAGAAATGACAGACCGCGGAGCAGTCCAAGTTGGGAGGGGCCGTTCGGTCGTTGCTTTGGCCGCTCGCTTTGCCCCCATACACTGTGGAGGTGCTCCCCCCTCTAAATTGACAGCAATACATCGGCCCCGTTTCACCGTCAGGCAAGAGCTCAGTTTCACGCTGTAAGCAAATATCCGGCAGCAGGCCACCCCAAATCACGGCTTTCTTAACGTTTTCATTTTTTTTTACATCTTTTACAACAAAAAATATATATAATAAAAAATAAATAAAAAATAAAATAAAATCTAAAAGAATTACGGCCGGCCGGCTCGGCCTGAAATCGTTCGGCCATTCGGGAACTCTCCCGAACCTCCCGATGGCCAGTCCGCCCCTGCTTCCAAGTCACTGCATGGCATGTGTATAATGTTACAAGTGATGTGGTCTTTGTGATAGGAGCCCACTCCACCATGCTGTTTCCAAGTCTTGGAATTGGGTCATGTTATGGTAGGATTGGGACCGGAGTTTGTGATTAAATATCCAACCTGGCATCTCAATGGAATTGACTGATGTGTTTTGTTCCAGCCATGTTTCTGTCACGCAAATGATGTCAGCACTCAAGATTCTCTGGTCATGTTTAAGGTCTTCCATGTGTTGACATAGACCTTGAATGTTGTGTAGGCATATTTTGAGAGTTGAAGTTATTTCTGCTGGGGGAGTTGCAATGAATGGTTCCATTTTTTGCAGGGCAATGTCAATGTCTGGTTTTGAATAGATGGCAGTGGCTTTAAAGTCTTGAATGATAAGGTTTTCTACACATGTTACTCGGCTTAATGCTACATATGCTTGGCCAGCTGAAAATATATTTTTAAGGGACACTACAGCTCTTTCTAAAGTTAAACCTTGAACTTTGTGTATGGTACAGGCCAATGCTAGGCGTAATGGAAATTGGCGTCTAGCTCCACCAGTCATTGTTTTGTCTTCCACAGCATCTATGGGTGTTGCTTGTTGAAATTGTGGCTCTGAGCATATAGACCTACTCCTCAGTTTCCTGCCAATTTTGTCATCATCAAAGTTAACCAAAATGTTTTTGGGAAACTGATTGTTTCCATCAAATGTGATTTTGCAAACAGTACCGAATACACCATTGACCAATCCGTCTGACAGATCTATATTTTTGATGAGCATAAAGCGAGCTGATGGACCAACAATTAACGTTCTGCTTAAGCATGTTTGTTTATCAAATGTTTGTGGACTACTTTTTCTTGTTATATGTCCTGTGTCAGGGTTTCTCTGAGAATCTTGAGCTTGAATTTGCACTACATCCGCACCTGTCTTGTGTAACATGGTGATGTTATGTACTGCACTGTTTGTGGAGAAAATGTGAAGGTCCTGTGTCAGTTCCCCCATGCCTGTCTGGCGTTGTTTTAGTAAGACTTCATCTCGCTCATAAAGTTTGTCTCCTTTTTCGTGTTTTCAAAGACGATTTAATGTTTTAGCAAACTCTTGGTTTTTTTGTCGCATTATCTTTGTCAACTCAATGTGAGTGAAATGATGCGAAACGGGTCAGGGTTTTTGCCATTGACTTTGTCAAGGCACCATGTGCGGATTTTGTAAAATATTTGAGTCTGTTCTGATCATTTAATGTGCGCATAATGGATAGACCTTCAGCTCTTTGTATTGTTTGTGTGGGAAATTCTTTAGACAGTGTTGCGTTTGTGTCCGACTGCAAGTCTGGTATGGTTTCTCTTTCATTTGGATTTGTGTCGTTGTTATTTGTCATCTCCTCCTGACATTCTAATCGCTCCAACTCTGATTCAGGACAAAGGTCTGCCCATGCCTCCTCTTGAGCCCCATGGTGCCCTGCAACCTCTTGGCATCTGTCAAGCTCATCTGCTTCTACTTCAAACATGGATCTGTTCAAATCTACAACTTCTTTAACACTTTGCGTTGTATTGCTGCTGTTAGTGATGGAACCGGTGCTGCAAAACTGCTCATAACTGCTGTACGTTGGAGGTTTTAAATGATCTGTTGAATAATGAGGCAAAAACAATTGTAGCAAGCTTTGGTAGTGTTTTTCAGGATATTTGGTTTTTGAGAAACTAGCATATCTAACAACAGCATCAGATGTCCTAGTTCTTTTCTTAACAAAGCCAGTGTTATTTTCCAGTTTAACAGAGCCTTTGCTGTGCTGCTCTTTCCCGTACACAACTCTGTATTTTGAAACAAATGTGGCTAGACAAATATCATTGAAAATTGCGACCTGGGGGCGGTTTTTGTAGCGGTCAGTTATGCTCGTCATCCATACTTGGTCTGTTGATGTGTCACCTTGTTCTGCTTTGCGTTGAATGACACTGAGGGAGACTCATTCTGACAGTATTTTCCCCAGTAGGGATAAATGTGACCAGTCTTGAGCATTCGTTCAGATTCATGTTTGTAACTCGATAAAAACTTTCTTGAGCTGAAACCTCACGATTGTAGAGAAAGACACTTTCATTTTGTGTATGTTGTAACAATAAGCCCATGTCTTGTTCTGCTTTTGAGATGTATGATATGTATACTACACAAGCAAAAGCATTGCAGACATATTGTATGTCCATGTTGGCATTCCAGCAACGCAAAAGGTCTTTGTTGTATTGATTAACCCAAACATCTGATGGGTTGCGTTTGTGTACAACAGCATTTTTATTTGTTGTCAATTGGTAGGCTTTTTGAAACATTAGCTGTGTGATGTTAATGGAAGCAAATAGCTGATCCACAGTGTCAAAGGTTAGGTCGGGATTTGAAAGAGCATGTTTGACCCTTGCCATGACATTTTTAGCCACCTCTTTTTCTTTTTTCTTTTTTAACAAATAGATGTCTATCGGATCAACGTCTGTTACCTCCTGGTTTTCGTCTGTTTTACTTTTACAAAGAAAGGTGTGGTTGCTTGGAGGACGTGGAAAGTTAAATCTGCATGTTGTGCCTTTTTTCCTACAACTCTTTGAGTGTTTGGAGCTGTGTTTATGAACGCTAGAAACAACTTCATGTTATGCGTCGGTTCCAGGGGGGAGTTCACAACTGATGTATTTATCAATAAATTCTATGACTTCGTCTTTGTTCTTTCCTATTTTTGGTGCATTTTCCACCCAGAACAGACACTGGCCCTCATTTATCAAACGAACGTAGAAATGAGCGCAAATCTGAACGCATGATTCATCTTACGATAGGACCCACGTGAGATTTACGAAACCTTCGTATCACACCAATCCCAGCGTACGAAGGATCTTGGTGTTGATAAATACGGCGGCTGAGATCGATCGTAATTAAAGTAACACGCCCATATAAAAGCACGTCTTCAGAAGTCTCGCCCCTAACTTTTACGACATGGAGAAACGTCCAACGGTAAAATAGAGGAATTTTTCCGAGACCCAAATGGAGACGCTCGGGTCACTGGTGGATGCGAACCGTCTGGTTTTATTTGGTAGCCTAAAAGCTGACATTAAAGGCCAGCAAAAGAATGCTATATGGAAGGAAATAACTGTTGCAGTGAATAGTGTTTCCAATGTTCGTCGGGCTACGGAAGAGGTTTGTTAATTAAATTAATTAAATAATAAATTAAATGTACAACTTCTGTTATCCAGCTTAAAACATTTCACATATATGCTATTGTTTGCATTCCGTTAAAGTTATTTAATTCCGAATAAGGTGAAGAAAAAATGGTCCGACATGAAGCTCCAAAAAACGTGTTGCGGCTGTGAAGCCGGCCAAGCAAGAAACGGGAGGTGGTGCAGTGCGACTGCAGCGTAACTCACCGAGATGACTCTGACCATGTAGTGCGCCCTGATGTAGACGATGCCCAACGTTGCTATTTTGGAAAATAAAAGAATCGTGCGTGCCCCCAGGCCATCGGGCTACCATGTTCAGGATTTGACATTCTGGCATCGCAAATAATCGGAACATTATCTGAATGGTAGCTTTTGCGGTTGATGTACGCGTAATCATTAATAGATGGTTCATACGCACATGGGTACAATCAACCACACCAATCACATTTGGAAACCTAGCAATAGCATAAAAATCCCGTTTGATTCCAGTTTGCTGATCGTTATTATATGGGAATTTAATATAACGTTCGGAGAGGGACATTATAGCTGCCAAAACTGCTGGCATGGTTCGGCTAATACTTGGCTGGGAAATAGCAGACCTGTCCCGATCTCCCGCTGCAAGATCCCGGTGGCCAAAAATCCCAAGGTAGAGCAAACCTGCACAGGTATTGCGTTTGATCGCCTATTTTCTCGCCTTAACTGTGGCTCCAAAGCATTGCATAGCTCCATCAGGAGATGCCTTGGGAGACGAAAACGACTCAAGAGCCATTCATCGCCCTCCTTAAAAAAATCGGCGCGGTCTCGAAAAACTCTCTCGTCTGTGCGTTGAGGTCCTTAACAGAGCCAGATCTGCCATCGCTGAGACACGACCACCTATTTGGCAAAGCTCCTGTTAATATAGACAGCTGAATAAACATTTCACCTGTCACATTCTAATTATTTTCATAGCAATACTGTTTTTAATTAGGCCTGACTTGATTGTAATTGTTTGAACGGCTGGGCTAATTCCAATTTATTTAGTAATTAATACAGATGTTGAACATGGGCTACTTGTGCTGCAATATTCATCATTGAAATACCCGTATGTTGCGCCAAAAAAACTTGCGTACACGAGCTCAGACCTGACGTGAGATTTCATCGCAGCCTGCGCTCACGTTCAAATTGATAAATGCCAAGCTCAACGTTGAAATGAGCGTACGTCCATTTTACGCACGTTTTCTGTCGTACGCTCGTTTGATAAATGAGGGCCAATGTGTATGGGTGGGGTGAGACGCATTGTTGGAATTCAACTCAAAAAAATGTCTCGATAACTTTACCAATGGGGTTAGCTGGTGACTTGATGACTTCATTTAGGAAAGTGTGAAATCTGTGTTGGAACATTCTTGCTGCAGTAACCGGATTAGTTTTGAGTAAATTGCACCTCTGTGACCAATCCATGTCGTTGACATTTCCCTGTATGTTTTGTATTCTCATGAAAACATCTATGAGTTCAGTCCAGTGTAAATCAGCACATGAAAATGAACAGAACCAAGTAGGGACACCAAGCTGACGAACGATAGAAAATAGATATTTCTGTACACCTTGCCAAAAAACTGGAGTCCCTCTGATTGGTTTAAGGAACTTGTAACCAAGATCACATTTTAAGACATTTTGTACATAGTCTTTGTTTGAAAGCATGGCGGAAGTTATAGCCAATGTTTCCCCTGCATGGTAACCTTTTCTCAATGCTATGGACACATTGGAAACAACCTGATTGACCTCAGATAAATATTGGGAATAGAAAATGTAGTCCAAGTTGCTGCTAAACCTCCCATCAGCATTTAGGATTTGTTTGTTTATGTATCTAGTGAGAGTGAGCCTGTGGGGCCGTGTATCATGGAATGTACCTGTCCCTTTAGGGAAAAGAGTTGGAAGACATTTTGCTTCATTGCCAACATCTGTCAGCAGCCTAACATGACTGTTTCCTTCAGCTGGAGCTATTGATAAAACACTTTCGAAATGCTGATCAAATATTTCTTGTGCAATATTAATTGGTTGTAAATAGGGATGCAAATTATCGAGTAATTCATTAATCGATAGTTGTTTCATCTTATCGATGATCGATTACTTGATAAGCGGCAATTCTTCTGAGAAGCTGAATTTCCTTCTGAATAGGTTCTATCTACAGTATACGTAACATAAAATGCTATCTTCCTTATAATAAAGAAAAAATGCATATCATATTCCTTAATCAAAGATTTATTCATTTTGGTAGCATAACAAACCAAATCAACCAAAATCTAAATATTACATTGGAACATTTAACATGAAAATAAATGAGTGCACTGTCTCTTAGCAGCATAATAAAATAAATTCTGAAAAGTAAATAAGGTGTCACATGTGGACTATTGGCAGCATTTCTAATCCCCCTTAAACTGGGAAATGGGACAATATCACAATAACATTAGTAACAAAAACCAGGACTGAACTGTCATAGCTCTAGTCAACCTAAAATATAGGCTGCCTGATGATAGAGGTGTGTCTTCGTAAAACAAAACAAAAACATCCCTATTTTGAACTCGGCCTTCTTCCTCGCGTAGCTTGCTTCCACGCGGGTGGTTATGGTTGTTCTAGAGGGGATATTGTACCCTGGCTCGATGTACTTTATTACCTCTCGAAATCCCTGTCCGTCAACAACATTAATCGGCAGCAGGTCTGTAGTAATCATGTTACAGATCCGCTGGGTAATACCCTCTGCTTTTGTGGAGTCACATACCCTTCGTCCCAACGCTGTGGTGATTGTAGGCTGAGATTGAGAACCACTCGCTGCTTGTAGCACGGCTGAATGTGACACATTTAGGTGGTAATTCGACGAAGTCGTGGAGTTGTTGTACTTTAAAATACTTCCACATATTGTGCATTTGGCGTCTTTGTCGTCATTAACCAACTTAAAGTGGCTCCATACTGCACTCCGTTTTGCCCTCTTCATCGTGTCAGTGTCCCGCTTTTCGTTTGTCTTGTCCTGCTTCGCTTGTGTTACCGCGTGTGCGTCAAGTACGTCTGGCGTCAAGCGCGCCCTTACGTGGACTGGGGGGGAATTACGGGTTACGCGATTAATTGCAAGTAATTTATTTTAATCGAGTAATCTCTTATCGACAATTAATCGATAATCGATTAATTGTTTGCATCCCTAGTTGTAAACATGTGTCCAAATGTATCCTGTGTGTTTGACTTTCATATATGTGGTCATGTTCTTCATCATCTGTCACCTGGGGGGTATACCACGAACCTCGCTGAACATACCCAGGCTTTCTTGGGAAAACCTGGCTCGACAGAGCCGCAACTCGCAATCAGAGTTAAATGGTACCACGAAGCTCACTTTAGATTCAATTAGTTGAACCAGGTTTTCCGCTTTAGGTTCAGTGCGCGTTCACTTGAAAGGGGCATTTTTTGCGTAATTTTTCTCACCTTTACGATAGATCAAGCAGTCTATATGCGTATAAGGGAAAAGATTCTGCATATTGTCTATAAAATAACAGCTAAATGCAGAATTGTTCGCCATTAATCCAAATAGAATGATGATGATTTAAAAATGCATAAGCAACGTCCATCCTGCCTTATTCTATCATTTAGGGAATTCACTTTAAATACACCCCAGGCAAGAAATGTATCGCATGTTATCAACCGCTGAGAGGTAGCGGCTGTAGCGTAGTGGATTAGTATAAGACCCGAACGCCAGCGACCGGGGTTCAAATTCGCCGGTCTATCATCATGCATTTTACCCCCATAGATGTGGTGCCAGCATGGCCTTGAAAATATGGGTTCATGTTCGAAATAAGCACAAAAATATAATTCCATAAGCTTTAGTGAATAAGTATTCCATATGCATGAGAATTGGGACTTTTTAAGCTTCACATGAATTTGCGTCACTTGGGAGTCGAACCCCCCGCGCAGAAATTAAAGACTGACGCGCTACCTCCACTCTAGCACTCTGTCACGGAGACACAATGCGCAACAGTAAGCATTGTCTACATAAGGTCCAAAAGGAGTCTGAAATCAGAATATCGTCAGACAATGCCAAGGGATCGGTTCTGTCCCGTAAAACCCTCTGTCACCGGAGAGACGCCTGTACGAGAAGTGCGCCGAGGTCCACGGGAACACCCACAAATGGTGACGCCATTGTCAGAGGAGGGGCTAGGAAGCTGCGCACGCCGATTTAAGTAGCCGATCTCCGGCTAGACTGAGCCGAAAAACTGCTCGCAACCAGGTTTGGTTGCCAGCATAAGTCACCATGGTGATACAGCGACGCTAAAAGAGATCGACTTTCGTGGTACAACTAACCCAGGCTTTGAGCTCAACATACCTCGCTAACCCTCTAAGCGAGCTTCGTGGTCCAGGCCCCTGGTCTGATTGAGTTGTAATGTCAATAGTGTTACTGCTTTCAGGTGCAGATGTAGTGTCATTAACTGGGTTGCATTCTTTCAAAACAGAACATGTATCTTTTTGCAAGGGATTTTCCCATTCAGTGTTAAAGTCTATGTTCTTATACCATTTATTGATGTCCTTTAAACATGCTATTGCATTTTGGATTTTTTGAGTGTGCACATCAGAGATGGAAATTAACTTTTTTGCCCACCAGCCACTGTGGCAGGTAGATTTAAAAATCTACCAGCCACTCATCTTTTTTACCAGCCACTTTTTATACGCTATCTATTTTTTAATATATGCGTACATTTTAAACAATATAATAGTAACAATAGATAAGAAAAGTGTTTTTCATACACATCAGTTGGTGTTACGATGACAAGTTTGGGGATAATTCATCTATACAAAGTATTTTCATTAAAAAACGAATTGACATATTAATATTAATAAAACATGCATGGCTACACCATCATAAGTCAATAGGAACATTTGTTTTTTTGTATTTACATGTGACTGCATACAAATCCACACAGACATGGTAACTAACGTATGATAGTAAGCATTATATGCCCTTAACACTAATATTCAGAAGAAAATATGTGTGGCATTCAGTCCAATGCTGAAAATATATCTGTGGCATTCAGTAGGCCAATGCTGTGGTAAAGTGTGACCAAGTGTTTCTTTCTGTTCAATAGATAGAACTTTATCAATCCCCTGTAGGAGAAATTTGTTAATGTTTGTCCCTATAAAACAATAATGGTAAAATAATAAATACAAAACATGACGGTAACTGAGTAGGTCAAACCGTCCAATCTGAAGGCTCTACTTAACCACTCCCCCTACTCACTTCCACCAATGCGAAGCGAACAGAACTGAGTAGGGGAGGGCGTAGCCTAACTAGTTTGTGAACGACCCAGAGAAACGCAACTCAAATTCAATGTGAACATATATGAGGCTTTAATAAAATCCCGGGCGATTTTGAAATTCCGACACACATTTTTTAAAAGTGTGTCAAAAAGAGGGCATGTCCGGGCAAAAGAGGACGTCTGGTTACCCTACCGTGTGGCGTGTGAGCGTGTGCATGGGTTGAATTGCGTGTGTCTCACGCCGAACGCGTGAGACTTGAGAGCCCTGTTACCGATATTATCCCGGATATTGACAGTCGCAGTTCAGCAAAAGAGGCAAGTAGGTCTATCTGCAGCCGGAGCCACTTGACAAACACGCCCATTGCTCTGCCAGACACGCCCTTGCTCTGCCAGACACGCCCTTGCTCTGCCAAACACGCCCTTGCTCTGCCAAACACGCCCATAGCTCGTGCGAGTGCGTAATGCTACAGAATATAAGCCCGCCGCCCAGTCCCGTCCTGTTACGTTGCAGTCACGTGACTACCACGTGGTCGACTACCACGTGTGACTACCACGTGGTCGACTACCACGTGTTCGGCAACAAGCGCGAATGGTTTTTGAAACCTGCTTTAAACACGATTTAAATTCGATTAAACAATTCAATAAAATACAAATATAAATGAAAAACAAGTGTTATCTAGTGATCCGTTATCTGTATTATGTTATTTCGTCTTTGGAAACATGAGCCGAATGTTTTTTGAAACCCACCCGGCAATAGGCTGGTTCTACCAGACTCTCGTACTTCACTTAATTTCATTTCAAGAAGGGAAATTCAAATTGAGCGGAAGTACTTAGGCGGGCGGAGCCAGGCTAACCCGGCAACGGACAACCAAATCAAATCAGTTGTTAAGTTGTCAACAACTGATGACGTAGGCCGGTACAAATTTGCCATGACACCACCACATAGAACGAGCAATGGGCGTGTTTGGCAGAGCAATGGGCGTGTTTGGCAGAGCAATGGGCGTGTCTGGCAGAGCAATGGGCGTGTTTGGCAAGTGGCTCCGGCTGCAGATAGGAGGCGTAGAGGAAGAAGGGGCCCGGATGTTGACAGTAATGGTTGTGGAACTGTGCAGCGCCGTATAACGAATGTATTAGATATGCAAATTTGATCGGACCTGACTGGAAAGTATTACCCGCCACAGTGGCGGGTGAAGTGACACAATTCACCCGCCACCATACAAATCCACCCGCAAATGGCGTATGGCGGGTGTTAATTTCCATCCCTGGTGCACATATTGATACTGATAATTGCCCTTATAACTAAGTTTTCTTTTCAGTTTTATTCGTATCATTAAATCTTGATTTTCTAGCCTTGGGAGAACCGAAGTGACATTGTTTGATGGAACGCAAGACACCGGGCCATGGACAGAATTCGGAGAACCTCGTGGCAATGCCACAAGTTGCATAAAGGGAATATTCAATGCGCACAGGTGTTGTTCTAACGAGTTCAGTGTGCGTAGTTCATCAGGAATTGGATCTAATTCCATATTGTTCACAGCGCTCTCCTGGGGAACCTTACCACTGAGTATCTTGGTGTTGCAATTGAAACATATCCACAATTTCCCAGCAACTGTCTGTTTTAGTGTGCATGGCGATAAACATGGATTATCACATTGATGGAGATATGTTGTAGCAATGCATTGTTTTGCAATTGCTGACACAGTTGAAGCCTTGGATTCATATGAAGTTATGTCACATAATTTGTACAACAAACATGTTCTGGTCCATGTTTGACCTCATCTTGGAAAAGCTAAATTACAAAGTCAATATTGTGTTTTAAGAGGGTTAGATTAAGTCTCTTTTGACAGTTTTTCAATTAAAGAGGGCTTATAAACCGGATCTGTTATGGTTAGCGGTGCAGGCAGGCAGGTAGGACCCAGATGCAGACGGTTTAGGGAGAACAGCACTTTATTTCTGCCAAAAGGCTAAGGCAAGGAGCAAGGGAACACAGGTGACAACAGAGAACACGCAGGACGAACTAACCACAATGACAGCACGAGGAACAAAGGAAAGACAAGGGCTTAAGTAGCAAACGCAACGAGGAACAGCTGAGACACATTAGGGGAGGGAGCAGTAATCAACACAGGAGGGAAACACACCAAAACACGACACAGACCATGACAGTACCCCCCCCCTTAAGGGTAGACTCCTAGGCGACCCATGACAAGCGCAAAAAAAACAACAACAACAAAGAAAGTCAAACCCAAAACGGGTGGGTGGAGGGGAGCCTGGAGGAGGGAATCAAAAAAAATAAATGGACTGGGGCAGAGCGGAGGAGTGTCAGGCGGGCGGCCAGAAAACTGCCCCAGGGCATGGCAGGGAGCCTCAGGCGGACGGCCTGGGGGCAAGCAGAGGCAGAGTGAAGACGGAACCCTTCAGGAGGCCGGCGGCAAGGACGATGAGGGCTCAGTCCCTCAGGAGGCCTGCAGCGGCAAAGAAACCCCTCAGAAGGCCAGCAGTGGCGAAGGCGGAACCCTTCAGGAGGCCGGCGAAGGCGAGGTAGAGGGCGGGTCCACTCAGGAGGAAGGCGAGGTAGAGGGCGGGTCCCCTCAGGAGGAAGGCAAGGTAGAGGGCGGGTCCCCTCTGGAGGAAGGCCAGGTAGAGGGCGGGTCCCCTCTGGAGGAAGGCCAGGTAGAGGGCGGGTCCCCTCTGGAGGAAGGCCAGGTAGAGGGCGGGTCCCCTCAGGAGGAAGGCCAGGTAGAGGGCGGGTCCCCTCAGGAGGAAGGCCAGGTAGAGGGCGGGTCCCCTCAGGAGGAAGGCCAGGTAGAGGGCGGGTCCCCTCTGGAGGATGGCCAGGTAGAGGGCGGGTCCCCTCTGGAGGATGGCCAGGTAGAGGGCGGGTCCCCTCTGGAGGAAGGCCAGGTAGAGGGCGGGTCCCCTCTGGAGGATGGCCAGGTAGAGGGCGGGTCCCCTCTGGAAGAAGGCCAGGTAGAGGGCGGGTCCCCTCTGGAAGAAGGCCAGGTAGAGGGCGGGTCCCCTCTGGAAGAAGGCGAGGTAGAGGGCGGGTCCCCTCTGGAGGAAGGCCAGGTAGAGGGCGGGTCCCCTCTGGAAGAAGGCCAGGTAGAGGGCGGGTCCCCTCTGGAGGAAGGCCAGGTAGAGGGCGGGTCCCCTCTGGAGGATGGCCAGGTAGAGGGCGGGTCCCCTCTGGAAGAAGGCCAGGTAGAGGGCGGGTCCCCTCTGGAAGAAGGCCAGGTAGAGGGCGGGTCCCCTCTGGAAGAAGGCCAGGTAGAGGGCGGGTCCCCTCTGGAGGAAGGCGAGGTAGAGGGCAGACCCCCTCTGGAGGAAGGCCAGGTAGAGGGCGGGTCCCCTCTGGAGGAAGGCCAGGTAGAGGGCGGGTCCCCTCTGGAGGAAGGCCAGGTAGAGGGCGGACCCCCTCTGGAGGAAGGCCAGGTAGAGGGCGGGTCCCCTCTGGAGGAAGGCCAGGTAGAGGGCGGACCCCCTCTGGAAGCCAGGACCCCACAGGCAGGAGCGGAGGGCGTGCCTCCCCTGGAAGGAGCAGGGAGCGGGCCCCCTCTGGAAGGAGAGGAGTGGTCTCAGGAACCGGACAGGGCTCGGAGTCAGTGCGGGAGCTGGAGTGCCAGGAGGAACCGGGTAGTACCCCAAACTCACCACCGCCACTCTGATTGTCCGTAAAGGTAGAGGCTGGTAGCTGGGGACCAGGGGCAGAGGTTGGTAGCGGGGAGGCGGGGGCAGACGCTGGTAGCGGGAAACCGGGGCAGTGGCTGGTAGCGGGGAACCGGGGGCAGAGGCTGGTAGCGGGAGCGTGGAGGCTTAGGCCAGTCACCAAAGTCCGGTGGCAGTGGCATGTAGCTCTCCGGCCAAAAGGTTGTGGGGTTGAGCAGCTCGACTGCCCACTCGGGTAAGACGTCCCCCAACTCGGGCCTTGACGCAGCAGCCCTGCACGTACGCCCCAACACAGCCTCCTGCTCCTTCCTGCTGGGAATGTTCTCCCAGCCATCCATAGCTAGGATTATCGTCACCAACAAATCCTCCAATTCACGGAAAAATTTAGCATCCGCTGGGTCCAATGGTGGTTCTGTCATTCTGTTACGGTTAGCGGTGCAGATAGGACCCAGATGCAGACGGTTTCTGCCAAAAGGCAAGGGGCAAGGGGCAAGGGGAGCAAGGGGCAAGGAGCAAGGAGCAAGGGAACACAGGTGACAACAGAGAACACGCAGGACGAACTAACCACAATGACAGCACGAGGAACAAAGGAAAGACAAGGGCTTAAGTAGCAAACGCAACGAGGAACAGCTGAGACACATTAGGGGAGGGAGCAGTAATCAACACAGGCGGGAAACACAGGGAAACACACCAAAACACGACAGACCATGACAGGATCTTCTCTGTATTTGATTTCTTTGTTTCACCTGGTTACGATGGGCAGGATTATTTACATATTTTTCGATACTGCTGTTTATTACTTGTTCTTTGAACGCTTCATTATAGCATATTTTTCAATACTGCTCTTTTTTACTTGTTCTCTGAACGCTTCATTATTAGCATATTTTTCGATACTGCTAGCTTTCTGATTTGCTTGATACTGTTCATCATAATAATATCTTAGTTGCGTTTTCAGCTTTTTAAATTGCCTATATTCTGCGTCTTCAGCATATCTTTTCCTTTTTCTTCGATTTTTTACTTTATCACTACCTTTTTTACGTGGTGAAACAAGGTCTGCATTGGACATTTTGTGTGACATTTCACAGAAGCTAGTTAAACTAAAGCATGTAAGAGAGGTTTTTTCTTTGACACATGCAATTGGTTCATAATGGCGTTCATTGGAGTGTTTCAGATATATAGCTTTTCTTAAAATCGGCTCAATGTTTGACGTAAACGTATTCCATTTCTGTTGACTGTATGTGTAAATATCAACACAGAGCAAATCTGCAGAAGCTTGTATTTCCAACACCGTTGCCCAAGATCCAACATATTTCATTTTTGAGTCCCTGAGATATTGCTCCACAGAAGCAAATTCAGTAATGTAATGAAGTGGATTATTTGAGATGTGATTCACTACAGCCTTTCTAAAGGCCTTGTGATATGACTCACAACCACTAATTACAGACGAAAGAGAACGAAAGAAACAATTACCGTCACCTTCAATGGATGTTGTTTTGCATGGTTCAGGCTGTCCCATATCGAAGGTTTGTCCAACAATTTTTTGATCTAAACTTGGTACGATATTCAGTTTGTTGCAGATCCTGTTTTTTTCCCTTAATGTCAATCCATTAAATATTATATTGGGGCTATCTGTTACAGAAATTAAACAGACATCTGATGCACCATCTGTGTGAATTGGAAGATCACTGTCAATGTTTACAGTTGTGTCACATTTGGAAGTGTTTGCTACAGGCTGCACAGTTTCAAGGGAAAAAGACGTGTTTACTGAGAGGGAATTTCTATCTGTTACCGAAAGTACACAGAGATCCGAGTCACTGTCAGTGTCAAAAGTACCGTCATGTGTCGAAGTGCTGGCTTCAGGCTGTGCAGTTAAAGCAGTAAATGGTGAGTTTACTTCAACAGCTTTCACTCCTGTGACTTCAAACAATTTGTTTGGGGCATGTGGATCATTTTGATATAAGGAATTGACAAGGTTCTCAATATGGTCATATAACTCATTCACAGTAGCATAGTGCGCTACTATGCTGGTTCCATCCGGTGCAACCGAACCCCAAGTACTACGAGAATGAGGATCAAAAACTGCAAAAGCAGTTTTGACCTTGAAAACTGCACAGACATTTTCTTTGATGTTAAGCAAGCATGTGTCTGTCTGCAGCAGTGTCTTCTGAATAGCCTCTTTTAAAGGCATGACTATGTTTTGCACAGAAGCGTCATAATCATCCTTTCGATCAAGACCTCCAGTGAGAGTATCAAAATATTCCAAACTAAACAATTTATTGTTTAATTTGCAGTGTCTGGGTAACTCAGCAATGTAAATATACCCAGAGGTGTTGGCTGAACTGATTTCATTATTTTCTATCATAGATGTGTACAAGCCATTTCCTTGTTTTAGAACATGATGAACGTTTCTTTTTTTCCATTTGAGAACGCTATGGGTGGCATGGGTCATAATCGCCGCTATGCTATTTGTAGCACACTGCATACCTGCATTTTCCCCAAATATGTGGCTGCTCTGATCAAACGATCCTTTAAGACACCCAGGGTTCTCATAAGTCACATGACTTGATTTAGCAGCTCTGGCAGGTGCAACATCACAGGGTGCCTAAAAACACAATGGTAGTTCAATCAAAAAGGGATGTAAACAATAGTTTACATTGGAATGAACAAGGAATTCATAAGAAGGGCCCTTAGAATAGAAACGTATTGAATATTAATGTAGGGGGAGCTGTCACTTCGGCTCCAGGCAAAAATAAAATCCATGCAGTTGACGATACATAGTAAATGTATGCAGGCTAAAAATATTGGTGCTACATTTGAAGAAAGACCCAGTTTAAACAGGAAGGGCGTTTGCAAGGAGTTGAGACCAATAAAAAAGGCTAGGAATCAATCAGCTGTAGTTCATGGCTGTGTATAATAGTAAAACGGAATTGTACATGATATTAACATTACTTTAACTAATTTCCAAGATCTAATAAACGCCAGGAAAGCACACAAGGAACAGGGAATAACATGTTAAAAATAAGTACCTTCTGATTGCCACGTGTTACATGAGGATCTTCAAGCTGGCCATTGACCTCAGACGGGCTCTGCTGAAATGACAATTAATATGAGTGTTTTTAAAAGCATGTTGGTTCCCAGTAAGTAATTTGAAAATGTACATAGTTTAGGCAAATTAGTCAGAACTGCACACTTACACCAGATCAATGTTTTAAAAGAATAAACACACAAAACAAAATGGGTCTCTTAAGCTGTGGTTTTTCCTGATGGTTTATAATTTTTCCACTAGTAATTGCATACCTGCTGACTGTTCGCAGTGACCTCAGGTGCTGGTTCATCCTGCTCATGGTCCTCAATGTGTGTCATCTGCAATCACAAGCATTAAGAATTAAAAAAAAATTGAGGTTTCCCCCCTACATGCAAACTCATAAGCCATAAAAAAGGTGACATTTGGGGTATTGTGATGAAGAGAATTAAGGACAAAGAAAACTTTTATTTCAGTTCAGCTTAAATAGTTAAAATGAGCAAAACAAGTTCATCAGCCACCCTTCTTGACATTTCCAATTCAAAGTGTGTAGATATTACCAAGAACATGTTAAAAACAGTTAAACTATGTAGATTGTAATTATGAAGTAAAAATGTAAATGTTTCTAGATACTGATCCTGCAACAGATTGATTGATTATTTGCAAATCATTTGTTTATATTGTTTTCATTACCTTGGTTGAACATCCCAAGAAGCTGGTCTCATTGGCTGTTGGTTTATCAGCCTGGGCCTTCAAAACTTTTGGCCCCCAAGCTGCTGGCTCCTCTTGTTGCCTCTGTCTAGAGACAACCTGAGCAGTTGGCTGGTTCACCTTCAGCTTCTACAATGAGGTAAGGGAGCAAAATTATCATGACAGATACAATTTTATGAAAATTGAAAAGTGGGCAGTTCAAAGAACCTACTGCTAATGTAGTTTATTTAAAACAGTAACAAACAAAGTGTTGTGCACGCCTGTATTTTGTGGCTCTACACACAAATTTAACAACAAAACCCAAACATTAAATTATTACAAGATGCTCTTTTTCCCCCCATTCCTTTACCTCACAAACCTCTGTTTGAAGAAACGGCCACTCATCAACACACAGAGACTTGTCATCCCCCTCCAGTTGAGAAAACTGTAATGACATAGTAAGAATTATATGTACATTACAATTGAGAAATGGTAACACAAAACTAAACTTTCTTAAAGGTAACTTAAAATATACAAAAAAATACAGTACTGCACTCTATTCAGTGAATGTGTGTAATCATCACATGTTTGTATGTAAATTACGTTGCTTGAATGCACAAAAACTCTGCCCTCGAGAGTGGCTGGTACAGCAGCTTCTAGAACGCTTTGAAGGTTCCGCAATCGTTGTTGGAGTTTTAAATGCCTAGATAATAATTTTAAATCATTGGCAAAACAATACCTAGTACACAGAGAATGTTGGACTATCTCTTGTATTAAAAGGTGAAAATAGTTGTTCCTGTGTTTCAACCAAAAAACAAGTACATATTTCACAGAGAAATTACAAACCTCAACAGCTGTGGTTCCATGTGCCACCTTCCGTTTCTATCATAAAGGAAGAGAACAGAAATTATAACAGTTAATGAAATATAACACATTTGTTATCAATGCAACTATCTGTACTATACAATGTAAAGCTTGTCATACAGGATTACAGGCGCTATTAATATGTATGCACTCACAAACAGTTAATATTAAAATCACACAAATTACCTTTGTGTGATTCACCATGGTAGCATACATAGGGCTGTCAAGGTTGGAAGGAACAATGCGATCTATTGCAGCCAACGTGTCAGTGCTAAACAGGATAGGGTTTAGCACGACAGGGTATTCCTTCAGGACCACGGGTGGTACACAAACCTAGGAAATAAAAAACAGAAATGAGCCATTGACCATTTACCTTGTCTTATAGGGATAGCATTTAAATGAAACAACAAATGTATGCATCATTACTGTTTAATTTCCTTTCAGCTATCATACAAATGTACAAACCTCATGAGGAAGGATCCTCATGCAAGACTGATCCCAGTCCTCAGGCGCATCCCAGTTCTCAGGTTGGCTGCGCTATAAACACATAGGGAGAATTAGTATTCAATAAATGTGGCCTAACTAAAACTAAAGCTCTTCAAAAATGTTTAACTTTTACCTTGCCGTGACGTCCGACAACAGTTTCCTTGAAGGGGTCAAGAGGACGTGGACGTGAAACTTCTCCCTTCACAACCACGGTGGTAGTGAATGATCTCACTGTTGGGGGTGACCTGGGAGGAACCACAGGCGGAGGTGTAACAGGCAGAGGTGAAGCTGCCTCTAGCTGCCGATAAGAGAAATGCCACAGCAACTTCGCGAGAACCTGCATCCCCAGATCATCACTCAGGTGGATCTATTATAATGAGAAACACAGGTTATTTTTGAAATAAACTGCTTTTGTCATATAAAAATGACATTACATGAATTTCTCACGTGCCAAGTTATAACACAACTTACCCCATCACGACTCCACAAGGCACGTGAATCCAGCGGAAAGCGGTCAGCTGTGAGGCAGTAATTTACACCTGCAGAAGAAAACAAATATTAAAACCATACACTATATACATATTTTACACGTGGTACCAAAGGTTACACACAAGGTGGTGTAGATACACTTAAAGCTTTCCTTCAAAGATATTCTATACTGACATTATCGCTTAATAATTTTTACATAGGTACCATTCTTTGCTGCAACGCGACGAAATTCCTCTCTAAGGAATTGTTGCGGTGCCAATTCACTCGCCAGCCGGGGAGGGAAATCGAGCACAAACACCTGATCCGCACAAAAGTTTTGGATTACACACTATACAATTCTGTTAAATAGTCTGCATTGAAAATACACTTTATTTTCTAACACAAAAACTACCTTAGGCCATCGACTGCAGGCAGCTCTCAGAAGTCTGTTGAAGGCAACTCCAGCGGTTTCTATGCTGGGCGTCGTCGTAAGATTGTTGCTTGGGGCCAACAAGCATACAATGTCTGGGGTTCTACCGATGTCTGCGTTCAACAACTCAGTGCGAAGCTCAGCGGCAGACGCCCCAAGCGTAGACAGAAACCCAAAAGAAAGGCAACCGTCTGGCATCTTCACGTAACCGTCAGCCAACGCACGCAGATGCGAGTCGCCCACAAACAGCACAAACTATAAATAAGGACAAATAAAAAGTTGTCATTCCACTCCAAACATATTCCACAGCTAAATTAAATATTATTTTCTAAAAGGTCTTCAACATGTTTACCTGCTTATCTGGACATTCAAGAGGGAGAACCAATCGATTGAACTTCTCAGTGTGGGGAGAGACAGGCCAAGGCTTGACACAATGACGTGCTCCAGTGCCATGCACTAATAAAAAAACAAATTCAACACAAAACTAAAATGAATAACTTATCTCGAGCGGTTGATCTAAAAGTCAAACATCACACATTCATGCAATAGAATTCTGAGGAATATAAATGAGTTGAAAACATGCATCATTGTATCTAACTACATACCAGGCTCAAAGCCTTTTGCCAGAGTCGTTGCCATTGGAAGAATCTTCTTCATTCTCATCTTGGCTACAGACGAAGCGCGCGAGGGACGGGGCATCTAATGATTTCACAATAAAACTGTTATTATACATGTTGAGGCCCGAATTACACAACATTAATACACTATTACCAAATAAATGGAAGGGATTATATACAGTCCCCTCCATAAGTATCGGAACAGTGAGGCCAATTCCTTTATTTTTGCTGTAGACTGGAAACATTTGGGTTTGACACCAAAAGATGAATATGAGACAATAGCACGTTGATTTATAACAATGAGTTGTAGTTGTGCATTAGGCTACAATGCAAATACGACAATAATTGGCACCAATATGGCGCACTTAGAAGAGCAATCAACTGAATAACTGCCAGGAATAGCCTATAGGGACATGCAATCAGCGCATTTGCAAATGAGTGCCTGCCCTTATGACACACTCAACTTATGCAAAACAATCCGTTTTACCATCAACATTCAGTCACTGCAAAGATTTAAAGAATGTCCTCTTACCATAAGTTAGAATGGACCCAAAGTGTGTGAGTGATACACTCCGATTTAGCTGGCTCCGCTTGGCAAAGAATATAACATATTTATCGATATATCCGTTTATCTAGCTATCAACGCATGCGTCTAGTTTTAATGTGATGTATTTTGTGTATGGCCAGTCAGACTTGTTGTCTCCCTTGTTCTGTGTGGTCTTGTAGACTACTATCCCGTGTGAGCCAAATCACCTAAATGAATTCCCGACGATTTGTGTCGTTTAGCATTAATAAAGACTTGACTAGGCTATCTATCTAGGCTATTAATTAACAATTACTCGCCGAAGGCTCCCTTCGGTCTCGGGGGCTATTCCCCACTATTCACGGAGCCTGAGGTGAATTGATTTAGTATATACTCTACTACAACACTCCAAATTGGATTTAGTTTTTTATTAGCGATTTGTTTTTATTAGCGGACATTTTGCGATGAAAACAATATCCCGAGTTTGAGATGTCAATATGGGATATTGCCCTATATCCACCGGCATTAAAAAGGCACCCAGTGCAACTTTCGAGGCTTAAAACATTCAATTTCTAGTCTTTTTTACACGTAGTAAGTTTCAATAACTCCATACCATTACATACCGACATTTAAGCAGCAAAGATGAGACGTCGGTTGTGTGGTGAGAACTGATACAAAATCAATAACAACAACAATGCCGCCATTTTCTTTATTTTTTGTAACCTACAATAAATAAAGCAGGCTTCCAGTCAATGGAAAAATGGCTTCTCCCCACCGGCGATTGTTGTTGTTTACGATTTTCTATCAGTTCTCACCACACAACGACGTCTCATCTTTGATTCTTGAATGTCGATATGTAATGGTATGGAGTTATTGAAACTTACTACGTGTAAAAAAGACTAGAAATTAAATGTTTACATAAAGTTGCACTGGGTGCCTTTAAGTTAGTTGAATATTCAACATTCATTTAACATTAAAAATACAAACCTATTATGCACGTCAACCAATTGAGTGAATGATGTATAACCAACTGTGCAACATACAGATTAAAGTGTAATTCCGGCGCAAATTGAACCCAGGATCTTTGTTTTGGTATTAAAACCAATCAAATAAGCCTTCCAGATACCCGTTTCATTGAAAATCGAGTATTATAGTTTGCCGGGCGCAATGTTTTGCGTCCATGTTGTTGACTTGGGGCATAGTGTTTCGCTTGACCACTGCAGACACGGTGATCCTTCTGCATTAGCGTCTTGATTGGCGTCTCAATGTCCATATTCAGAACAATAAGCCACTAATCTACCAGAGATCGGTCATTGTACCGCAATGGCAGTCTATGGAAAGTTTCTGGAGTGTAATTTTTCTTTCTTTTTTCCGCAGCCGGGGAAAACACCAAGACGAACCATCTCTCTCTTGACTTCAAGCTGTGGATGGTTCGTCTTCTCCGGTGCTTGAGCTGTCCTTCACTCTATGCGTCAATCACGTGTGCAGTGCGTCTTCCGTCAACAACGTGCCATGCTTGATTGTAGCGAACAATTATTTTGTAACTGTAACTTACATATGCAATTCCTTTAATTTACGTGTCAACACTTGCTTATAAATATATATTATATAAATTCCAAAACTTTCCTCCTTGAACTGAACTCCGGCGCATTCGGCAATCGACTTGTGTGGACTTCCTGTAAACACGGCCCACCCGTAATGCTTGTTAAACTGTCTTTTTAAATAAACTCCGGGTTTCCAAACTAAGTTGTTTGTGCTTCGTTTTATGTGTAGGGACCCTAGTCATGCTACTGCAGAGGTTTGGTGCCATTTAGTGGTTCAAAAATGCGGATTTAGAAGCGAAACACTATGCCCCAAGTCAACAACATGGAAGCCAAACATTGCGCCCGGCAAACTATAATACTTGATTTTCAATGAAAAGGGTATCTGGAAGGCTTATTTGATGGGTTTTAATGCCAAAACAAAGATCCTGGGTTCAATTTGCGCCGGAATTACACTTTAATGTCCCCCATGTGCCACAGGCTTTAATATTTTGTCGCAAATCCTTTGCTTGCAATAACTGCATCAAAAGCAAACCTCCAAAGCAACCATGCTAACTTAATACAATAAACATAATTATCCATTTCATAAGGACTTACCTTGAAAACGAACTTCCTTTCGGGGAACCTCACCGTTGAAAAACAGAACGTGCTCAAATGAATCCTCTCACAATATTAATTTAATCCTTGGAAGGCAGAGGAAAAAGGTCTGTCTCAAAGTTGATGTCTCAGCACAGAAAAAAACTTGCAGAGTGAGTCTCTTGCTCTATAGTATTTGGGACTCTCTAAATCGACGCCACTTCGACCTGGGCGGGACTTTACGTCCTACGTCACTCGCGATGGGTGTGCATGTGAGAAAGGTTTTGGCTTTTAGTGTCTATGGGTTGGTAATAACTGTTCTGTTGATCTGATGGAAAAGTGTTTTTTTATCTCCATAATATTTGTTCAGTGAACGCATAAACCCGTTTGTTAGTTAGCAGTTAAACAAAATGCGACCTCTTTGTTACAGTTACCAACGACCAACTGATGATTGGGGGTTCGATTCCCTAGTGATGCAAGGTTATTTCTTTCATTTTGGACTGCACACACATCGCGAGTGACGGATACTCGCACAATGTACACACATCACTGTCTTTACAATTGCTAGGCAACCAAAGTTTAAAGATTGTCAAGTGGTTAACTCTTGAATCGCATGTACTAAGACCTGATGGGTTAGTGGTCAGAGAACAACTCATTAACGCGGGCATATGGGGTTCGATTCCTTAATGAAGCTAGCTTTTTTCTTTCATATTGAACTGGATGTTTGTATGTCATTTTGCGTAACTTGTAGTTTATGATGAAGAAATGTAGTCAGTCGGCAGTCCGAATGTTGCGCATGCGCTCTTCGGATTACCGTAATGACGCCAGTTTGTTTTTGCACTATCGGAAAAATTTCAATGGTTTCTGAAAGCTGAGAGTTTGCACTTTAGTGCCAACATGGTATCATTACGGTAAATTCACTCCCGCCTCTCGCGGAAGCCCGCGAAGACGCCCCTTTGTTTCCAGCGAATACACACACAGCGAGAGACACTGACAACAGAGGGGTGTTCCACGAACGGAGGTTTAACAAACACTGAGGCCACGTTTATACGTAGCAGAGTATTTATAGAAACGAATATCCCCCCCCTCCGTTTTCCAAAATAACATTGTGCACACAACATCGTTTTCAAAAAAGTTGTCGTTTACATCAAAACGCATAAATACGCCGTCGAGCGCCATTGAAACTATGCCAAGCCTATGGGCGGCAGTGTAGGGAGAAGGATTTAAGCCATGAAAGCCAATCTGAATTCTCAGAATCATCAACAACGAATAACACAAGGGTCTTCCTGTAACAAACAAACTGTAAACATAGGGCGCTCATATGACGTCCCAGATAGCATTAGGTTAGCGGCCCACTGGCGGCCCACCAGCGGCAGAGTTGGCGGTCCAACGGCGGTACCCACCGGTGGCCCGCTGGAGTTTTGCTCATCGGTTCTCTGGTGGTCCGTCGGCGGCTCAAAAGCGGCTGCAGATAAAGGGCCGCCCTTGTGCCGCTTTTGAGCCGCCGGCGAACCACCAGAGAACCGATGGTGGGCCACCAGCTTCGAATTGGCCTTATTTATGGCCTTTATGGTCTTATTTATGGCCATAATAATTCAAATGATGTACTAAAATAGTAATCTAATACATTACAACACTTTCCATTTGCCCTCAATCAAAAAAATTACAATTATTTACTGGGCTTACCAAAGTTACCAAAATTTACCAAGGTAAAGACAGCCTGCTGATGAGAAACCTTTTAATGTGTTCTATAATTTAGTAATCCAGTACAAAAACATATATCCTCAGCAACTATTACTGTACGCAGGGGCGGATCTAGCCATTTTGGGGCCCTAGGCAAAATATAGACATGGGGCCCTCATTTTTGAAACAAGTACACAAAACAAATAACCATCCCAATACTCTTAGAATCGCAATAAACCCATAGTGCACTGCCACTCAACTCTCCACAGTAAAATCAGTTTCAGATTTCTCCAGCCTTTGCCAAAATTACATGTTTATTACTCAAACGAGAGAGAGAGAGAGAGAGAGAGAGAGAGAGAGAGAGAGAGAGAGAGAGAGAGAGAGAGAGAGAGAGAGAGAGAGAGAGAGAGAGAGAGAGAGAGAGAGAGAGAGAGAGAGAGAGAGAGAGAGAGAGAGATTAGAATTTCCATTCTCTGCCAGAGATACAAAATGATCTTGCACTTAACAGAACTAAAATACAAAATGGATATGAGTCTATGAAAACCACCATTTACATTTAAACAGGACCAATGAAAAGATTTTGTGTGTGGACAGGAATAACAGTGGCTGTGTGTGTGAGTGAGAGACAGGCAAAGCAGTGGTTCAGTGTGAGTGAGTGATTGACAGGTGAGAGAGAGAGAGAGAGAGAGAGACAGAGGGGGGGGGGGTGTTTAGGTGTGCAAGTGGTTAAGTTCACCATCTTCAAATGTCCATTTTCCCTGTTGCCTTCACCATTTCATGTGAGTAAAACTGTGTGTGTGTGTGTGTGTGTGTGTGTGTGTGTGTGTGTGTGTGAGAGAGAATGTGAGTGAGAGAGAATGTGAGAGAGAATGTGAGTGAGTGGCAAAGCTCTGTGTGTGTGTGTGTGAGACAGAAAGCATTTGTAAACACAAAGTCCTACTGTTGTCGTCTTCTCAAAAGTCTTCATATCAGAGAAAAGTGGTGAGCAGCAGTATAGAACCCCAACAGCAGAGCCTGTCGCAAGTTCAGCAGCGGCTGCTGTGGCAGCAGCAGGTGTAAAAAATGAAGTCAATTTCGGCAGTGTATCTGCAATTCTTTTCTTCTCAGCTTTTTGTTTTCGTTTAGCACAACCACTATCATAATTCCGTCGCTTCATTTTCACCGAGTCGCTTCGGTTTGAAGTACGTTATTTCGCGCTGCGCGCGTTACTACGTAATCATATTCTGGACTAGTCCAATGCACAATGGAGGGGGGCATGTGTGCTGGAAAATTATTATTTAGGCATTAGTTCGGCGTTATGTTGATATTTTTGTTATTTTTTTCTACTAGAAATGTTGTTGTTTTTTTTACTTTACATAAGTAATGGCTGGGGGGGTCAGATTTGGGGGCCCCTAATGAAGACAGATTTGGTTGGGGCCCTAGGCACTTGCCTAGGTTTGCCTAATGGAAGATCCGCTTCTGACTGTACGTCCACACCAGGAGCGACCAAAGCGTCAAAGACGCTCTGGTCGCTCACAAAGTTTCGCTGCGATTTTTTCTGTTCGCTTTGGTCGCTCAAGTCGCTCATGACGTACAATTCAATTATGCAGACGCATTTAAAGGAACCGTATGCGTTTAGTAGGCCCTACAGACAGCCATATCAAATAGTGAACTCTCCCATACACCTTGGCCATATTGCCGAGACGGTTTTGCTTGTTCGATAAAGTGCTTCGACAACAAGTAGGACAGTGATTCCCCCCAATATAAAAAAAATCCTAAAATGTAGGCTAATTACAACCGAGAACAAAAAACCCTGCGTGCTGTAGTAGTTAAAATATGTTTCACTGATCTGGATCTGCAAATCATGATCTGCACTCATTCGTCGCATTCAAAACAAATAGACGTTGGGACACATGGCTAATTTGCATACGTGCACAGGACTGGTTGGCTCCGCAAGGCAAATAATGGAACATATCTATCTATCTATCTAGGCCTTTCTGTCTATCTATCTATCAACGCGTGTCTAGTTTTAATGTGATGTATTGTGTGTATTATCCAGTCAGACTTGTTCTGTGTGGTATTGTAGGCTACTGTCCTGTGTGGGAACCACCTAAATGGATTCCCGACGATTTGTGTCGTTTGGTATTAATAAAGACTTGACTATCTATCTATCTAGACTATTTAATTAAAAATTATTCACCTCAGGCTCCGTGAATAGTGGGGAATAGAGGGATAAAAGACAAGAGATATATCCCTTGTCATTTATCCCTCGTCTTGTCGATTAATTTGTTTATGTGACGATTTCAAATACTTTTTTGGTTTTGTTTAAAGCATGCTACACGCGATTGGTTGGTTAGATTGGTGGCATGTAGAGCAAATTATAATGATTCCCGCTTAAATACGAACGTTCTAGATGTAGCCTATAAATACTCCCGCTTATCATCACTTGATATCCAAACCACTATGGCGTTTCGATCTCTGAACTGAAAAAGGGTGGGTTCGTACAACACCGGGTGCCCAGTTACAGCCGCGATTAATACTTCAGCCGACATTTTGTTCAGTGAGTGAATAAAGGTAGGTAGGAACCAAAGTGCCTGCCGATGTTCCCTGGGATCCACGCAAGCGAAGAGCGTCTACATTCCGATTGGCTGTCAGTGTTTGGTCGCTGAAGTGAATAATAGTCATTTGCATAAAGTTAAAAAGTTTTCAACTTCTTTTTGACGCTCTGGTCGCTCAACTTTGGCCGCTGGTAGCGTTGGTCGCTTTGGTCGCTCTGGTCGCTCTTGCCCATAGAAAGTGAATGACTTCCGGCGATTTGGTCGCTCAATTCGCTTCTGGTGTGGACGGACAGTAAGACCTATTCACAAAGGATCGCAAAATGGCTGCGAGACGAAATGTTTTGGAGACAATGGAAGACTGTGAGTTGATAAAGAGATATAGGCTAAATCGTGAGGGCATTAAACTTGTTGTGGAGTTAGTACGGGATGCAATAACATCCCCGACTAACGGGAACAATCCGATTAGTCCCGAAATAAAATGTTTGGCAACACTGCGCTATTTAGCAACAGGGAAAATGCAACTTTGCAATGCCGACGATTTAGGAATATCGCAACCATCAGTCAGCCGTGCCATAAACCAAACCATCAACGTGCTCTTTAGACCACATATAATCCAACAGTTTATCCGGTTTCCTTTGGACATTCAACATTTACACAGGATCAAAGCCAACTTCATGGCAATTGCAGGTATGCCCGGTGTGGTCGGTGTTATTGACGGGACGCACATAAAAATAATCGCGCCATCAATTGACGAGGACGTGTTCGTCAATAGGAAGAAAGTGCATTCCATCAACACGCAGGTTGTTTTTGATGCAAATTTTAACATGCTGGATGTTGTTGCAAAGTGGCCTGGAGCTACCCATGATTCGCGCATTTTAATGGAGAGCGGTCTGAGGCAGCATTTTGAGAGGCACCATGTACCAGTTGGGTGTCACTTCCTGGGTGACAGTGGCTATCCCTGCAAGACGTGGCTCTTGACACCCTACCTCAATCCTCAACCGGGAGCAAAGTTAACGTATAACATGTGAGTGATTACGCAGATTACGCTTAGTCCTATGCGTAAAACACATCGTATTGGCTCTGACGCCTTTTATTTGTTGAATCCATATTAATTATTGTTAACTGTTTTCCTCCATATACGTTAAAGCCCACAAACATACACGAAATGTTGTGGAGAGAGGAATTGGGCAGATGAAACGTCGGTTTTTATGTCCTCCACTGCGAAATTCGCCTCACCCCAGAGAGGGCAAGCACAGTCACTGTATGCCATTCTCCACAACCTTTGCAAGCGGAGGAACATTCCACAGCCAGAAGATGATGACGACGATGAAGAGGACGATGATGGCGATCAACATGACGATGAATTTGGCCGTGTGGAACCGAGTGGACTGGCATTTAGGGATCACTTTGTGAATACACATTTTAGGTAAACACCTTGGCACAAATCAGTCAACACACATTTGTGTAGTGCACAACATTTATTTTCTTTCAATTTTTCCATCTTAAGACAGTAATATTCAGTCTTCGCTTTGAGGACCTCTCTTTGCCTTTTTAAAACCCTCATTTCCATCCTCAATTTCCTCTCCAACAGTGAACTGGCACCAGCAGCAGGAGTGAGAGGAGAGCCAGTGGGTGCACCAAGAGGGAGAGTTGGAAGAGGAAGAGCAGGGAGAGGAAGAGCTGTGACAGGATGTGCAGCTGGAAGAGGAAGAGCTGTGAGAGGAGGTGCAGCTGGAAGAGGAAGAGCTGGCAGAGGAAGGGCTAGGAGGGGGAGAAGAGGAAGAGCTGTGTGATGTGATGCTGCAGCTGCAGCAGGACTTTGTTCTTCATTTCTCCTGTGGGGAATATATGTATATAATTTGTCACACATTTTTGGGAAGTGGGTTGACCAGTTGCACATTGTAATTCTTCTGTAAATATTAAACAGAAAGGTTTTTCATGGAGCCTATTGCAATCATTGCATACATACCCCTCAATCTCCTTTAGAAACTCGACTGCAGGATCAGCTGCACCCTCAAGGCCAGTTATGCTTATGTCCGAGCCTAGGACGGCGTACACCACCGATGCGACCGGGGACAACGGCTTTGGTGCAGATCCTCCTCCAACAAATTCAATTTCAGTTTTATTCACGTTTCATATCACTGTAGCCTTTATTAATTGTAAATTTAAGACATGCAATTGCATTTCCCAAATGAATGCAAGCAATGTTAATAATGGACTTACCTGTAGCCGCGACAGCTCTTTTATAGCCGGAAATCTCGAACCTACACTGTGATTGCAGGGCATACCAACGTTTTTCGCAATCGTCGGTAGAGCGACACACAGCAGGGAAGGAAGCATTTATGTTCACGCAAATTTCTTCCCATGCCTCCCGCTTCTTCTTACTGGTCACTCCAGCCCCGAATCTACCCTTTATTACCCCCCTCCGGTCCAGCACAAACTGGGCAAGTAGTAGCAATTGGCCCTGGGACCAATTGGCCTTTCGCTTGCTTTTCACTTTTTCCCCCGTTAGGAGGAACACAAGAAGATACACATGCATATACCAGGGCCTGAGAGCCACATTAATTTATCACACAGGAGACACTTCGGGGGGCACTCCCCCGTTAGGAGGAACACAAGAGATACACATGCATATTCCAGGGCCTGAGAGCCAAGGTCAAGCAAAAACACACAGAACCACGCACACCTCAAATGCACACACCTCATCGAGAGGAGGATACAGCATAAGACTGTATCACACAGGGACTCTTGATCCTCTTCTGAAGCAGACCTTCCACGGAGGCGAAGCTCTGGACGAACCATCAGCGCTGATTAGGGACTTAGACATATTCAATCTCTCACGATTTAAAGGCTACATTGCTCATATTTATAATTCGAAATTCGTCCCAGCCTTTATACCACATTTTTCAGCTCTCGTTGTGAAGACTAGTCACCGCGCCATTCGTTTCAATGGGAATCGTGACGGTATACTTTCAACATAAAGTGTACATATTTATCATTTGAAATTCGTCCCAGCCTTTATACAACATATACTCTAGGGTATATAATATTTAACATACTCTGATTACAGTTTAATTCAGCTTTCGTTTTGAAGACTAGTCACCGCGCCGTTCGTTTCAATGGGAATAAGCCTTGGCTTCTTTATAATTTCATCCACCGCCTTTTCCTCGCGGAGGGCATGCACGCAGTCTTTCAGGATCGCGGTTGCTTTTTCTCCTTGGAGCACTTTAGCAACAGCCTCGCAAGGACCAAAAAGAGCTTCAGAGCAGAGCAGGCCAAACACAGTTTTAGCTTTCTTGGCTTGCTTTAGAAGCCCAGAGATATTACTCCGTGTTTCACAGATGACACTGCGGTCTACCTGGAGGGCATCTGGCATCTGGAGGAGAGGACCATACCCACGGCTCACCCTGGCAATCACGCTGGTTCGGACACACCACGTTGTTGGACACAATCCAAGTATGTTGAATTTGGCATCATCTGCCCCAAAAAAGGATTCAAAAATCGTTTTACGCTTTGTGGATTCCTTTGTGGATTTCCTGACCACAACTAATATGACTAGCTCTACCACAAAATCTGAGATTTACCAGAAACACTCTGCACACTACTATGGCTATAGATGGGTAGATGTCTTCCCCCCAAATTTTATGCAAACAACACCGTGGATGGAAATGGGCGCCTTTTTCCTAGCAGTATGTGCACACCAATGAGCTGTATGGAAACGCTAGTTGTGTGATCATTAAAAAAAAAAGTATCCTTACCGTAGGCAAATGGCGAGTCGCTCGGCAGGGCCAATTGCAGAACGAAACCGTGTGTCTGACACGGTAATGAGATGACCCACCTTGCCAAGCAACTCGTCGAAGAGGTCCGGAGGCATCCGAAAATACTGATGGAATAGGAGAGCATCCAGACGCAACTCCTGCACAAGTGCGTGATCCTCTCTGGTTGCGTGTCCGGAGAATGGGGTGAACCCACCAACGCCGATGCACATGCTTTCCACGTCTGTGGACCAAAGCACCAGCAACTTGAACGAACACCCTCCTTGCTACAACGGGATCCATCTTGCAATGACAACACAACAAGCAGGAAGAAGCGGGAAGAACCCGGCTTTGTTGTTGTTAGCGGGAAGCGATTTGATTGGCTGACGGATGCCTCTGCAAAGAATACTCCCCCATCCGTCAGCCACGCCTTCCCACGTCCGTTGACTGGCGGTGCAGTGGGCACGAGGCGTTACTCATACGTTATGGTCAAGAGTGGCAAAGTCACGCCCCTTCCGGTAGAGCCCATGGGAACTATGAGATCGAAAAATACGAATGGGTTTCAATGGAGAGAAAGTAATTGTTTTCTGGTCCCAGTCTTTATATGCCTTGGATTACACATATGGCCTTCACGATCTCTGCTTTATTTTTACAGTCGTCAAAAAAGGCTATCCGCTGCCTCGAGAAAGGCTTCCTTCACAATATTGCCGTCTTTGAATGGCTTCTTGTGTTTAGCAAGGACGTGACTGACGCAAGGAGTAAAAGACTAGCTTGAAGACTTCAGGGAAAATGGGATTGCTTCCTGTCAAACTGATGCAACAGACATTGCAGAAAATCTGGATATGGAAATGACCCTTCCTGAGAAAAGGCAGCGTAAAAAGAAAAGAGTCTCTATATGAAGGTACAGAGGAAACTCAAGTCTACTCTAGACAAGGCTTTCAGAAGAGCCTTATTTCTGCCCATGGTTGACACAGCCCTCAGAAGCTAAGTGACAGGTTTTCAAGATTGAAAGATGTTTATGACCTGTATGACTTTCTGTTCTCAAAGGACAACATGAAGCAGTCAATAAATAATGGAAAGCTTCCTGAACGATGCAAAAAATTGGAACAAACCCTCCAAGACATTGATGCTGATGACTTGGCACTTGAGATCAATTAATCTCTCCACACTTTTCCAGACCATGTAGCCACTTCCCCATTTGACATGTCCTTGAGACATTTTTTATTCGACTTGTCCAAATGTTCGTAGGCGTAAATGAAAAAAAAAAATACAAAACGAAAATTGAAAAGTTGCAAAGATTTGAAGGAGATTTAAATTATTTTCTCCCTCTGTAAGGCCTTTCGACGGGATTCGACAAATGAGGGTCCGGGAGTGGCGATACTGGATGTGCTCCTGGTGGAGCGGGTGGACGGAGATGGAATGGGGGGAGGAAGGGGCACAACAGGGGGGGAAAGGGGCACAACAGGGGGAGGAGGTGGGTCATTTGGGGGCCATATGACCCACCATTTGGGTTCCATAGCTGTCGCAATCCGGTCCAAACTTGAGGCGATGTGCCCGAGAGGCCGCAGCAACATCGCCACCCGGTCCAGACGGGTGTTGGTGTCTCGCCGCATCCCGGCCAGCTCCCGCTCCAGCATGTCGAACCCGGTTTGCTGGAGCTGCAGGAACGGGTGGTCCTGCGGTCTCATGCTGCTGGTGCTGCTGCCACGGCGTCTTGATTGAGTGTGCCGCGCGGCTCCCTCAGCTGCCCCGTGCGCGCTGGTCCCGAGGCTAGGGTCTTCTTCCTGAGAAGCTACGTGACATTGTTTTGATTTATTTTATGGCTGTGTTACATTTATTAAATGTCAAAAATGATTAAAAAGATTTTCACGAGACATCTCTATTTATGTGAACTTTATTTCTGTATCTTGGGGTTGGACAGCTGGTGCATCGGGTTGGGTGCTGACTTCAAAGCCCCCAAAACCCTCAACGCTTTCAGCGGTCAGTGTTGACGCTGCGATGTTCTCTGCTGGCGTGGTAACTGCCAGATCCTCCTCCAGTCTTTTGACGTGCTTGCGAGTTGGCAGCAAGCTTGGGCTTGCCTCTTCTCCTGACGTCGTTGTACCGCTTACTGCAATGGAGAGATGTCCTATGTTGTCCAGCTTCTGAGATAATTACGGCGATTTCCTCCCAAGCCGCTTTCACCGAAGCAATTTTGGGTGGGTTTCTCCCATCCCCATCCAAAGTCATCTCGCGGTCTTTGACTGTTCTGACGAGCACATCGGTCTCATCTGTTGTGAACCTTTCTTGGCGTGCGCCTGGCAAATCCGCCATCATAATAGCAATCCACCATGGAACAAGCGCTGATCGCTCTTAAAGGGGATGCGAGAAAACGCTCTGATTGGTTCATTGCACGTTACGCCCAAACCACACCTACGGGTAATTAGGCTGCTTCAGGCCAACCCTTTTGACACTTGGGCCGCAGCGCAAGTGTCATTTATCCGCCTGTAAAATAGCGATAGCGCCGTAGAACCGCCCACAAAGCTACTTGCGCTTTGCGCTTCCCACTTGCGTTTCAGACCGTTAAAATAGGGCCCATAGAGTCTTTGCAACACACCAAAGAAGGAGATGGACAGCACTGAGGACTTTGCAGCATCTGCCACAACCAGGTTAAGTGTATGACTGCTGCATGGAATACAAATGCTTTGCTGTTCAATTGCAAAATTCTTGCCTGAACACCCTGTTTATGGCCCATCATATTGCTGCCATTGTCATAAGACTGACCACGACAGTCAGAAAGACTCAGGCTGTGTTTCTGCAGGTGGTCAAGCAGGACTTCAGTTTGGCCCTTACCAGTTGTGTCTTCAACATCTAAAAATCCAAAAAAATGTCTGCAATGGACACAGATGGTTCACAATTGACAATTCTCATAACAATGGAAAGCTGTTCCTTATGACTGACATCAGGAGTGCAATCCATAATAACAGAGTAATACTTTGCTCTGTGCACTCTTCTCACAATCTCTTACAGTACCTTGTTTCCATTAGTGCAATTATTTAATTTTGAATGGTTCCACTCAAGTAATGCACTCTTGCCTCTTGGTTTTGTATCCTTATGTGTTCACTAGGGATGGGCAAAATGATTCTTTCCCGGGAACTAGTTCTTTCAGTTCGGTTCACTATAACGATTCGTTCGTTTGATTCGTTCGTTACGTCAGATTACGTCATTTGACGGGGAATCTCACAGGTGTCTGCCCCCACCCCGCGAGACAGCCCTGAGCTAAATTTAAGCGTCTTCTAGGCTCTACACCCCGTGAAAACCAACAAGATATACTATATACTATATCCAAACGTCCTACCAATATTTATACCACTTGCTTTACTCTCTATGTGTCATTCATGGTTTTATATTTATGTATATATTTTTTTACTATACATTTAATTCTACATTATTCAGGCATTACAGAACTATCATGGTCATAAATAAAAAATACGAACTGCAGTTTAATTTCTTTGTTTGCTCTTGAATTTACGTAGAATGGAGCAAAGACTCCTGGGATTGGGAAATGCGTTTATCCAATAAACAGATGGAGGTCAAGTCCATTTTCAGAAATGTAGGGGGATATATGAGTGGCCCCACGTCGAATGGTATGACCAAAGATACATCAGACAGAGAAAGCCGAGCAAAATATGTTTGACAGTGTTGTGGCACTCATGGAAGGCTGAATTCTCCCGGTGGCGGTCGAAACGCCAGCCGGAATTGAGCTGCACTGAATCGAACCGCAACCCCACGGTGGAAACGAGGGAGGATAAAACAAAAAAAGCGAAATTCTGTAGCATTGGCCTATACGACGCAGTTCGACCATTTCACGTGCTGTAATAGCTAGCTACTAGCTACCACCAAGACATCCTCGTGGCTCGCAGACATCAATTGCACCAAACAAAAAACGTAAGCATTAGTTTCTTTATTTTCCTTCAGTGACCAGGGGCGGATCTAGCCATTTTGGGGCCCTAGGCAAAATATAGACATGGGGCCCTCATTTTTGAAACAAGTACACAAAACAAATAACCATCCCAATACTCTTAGAATCGCAATAAACCCATAGTGCACTGCCACTCAACTCTCCACAGTAAAATCAGTTTCAGATTTCTCCAGCCTTTGCCAAAATTACATGTTTATTACTCAAACGAGAGAGAGAGAGAGAGAGAGAGAGAGAGAGAGAGAGAGAGAGAGAGATTAGAATTTCCATTCTCTGCCAGAGATACAAAATGATCTTGCACTTAACAGAACTAAAATACAAAATGGATATGAGTCTATGAAAACCACCATTTACATTTAAACAGGACCAATGAAAAGATTTTGTGTGTGGACAGGAATAACAGTGGCTGTGTGTGTGAGTGAGAGACAGGCAAAGCAGTGGTTCAGTGTGAGTGAGTGATTGACAGGTGAGAGAGAGAGAGAGAGAGAGAGACAGAGGGGGGGGGGGGTGTTTAGGTGTGCAAGTGGTTAAGTTCACCATCTTCAAATGTCCATTTTCCCTGTTGCCTTCACCATTTCATGTGAGTAAAACTGTGTGTGTGTGTGTGTGTGTGTGTGTGTGTGTGTGTGTGTGTGTGTGTGTGTGTGTGTGTGTGAGAGAGAATGTGAGTGAGAGAGAATGTGAGAGAGAATGTGAGTGAGTGGCAAAGCTCTGTGTGTGTGTGTGTGAGACAGAAAGCATTTGTAAACACAAAGTCCTACTGTTGTCGTCTTCTCAAAAGTCTTCATATCAGAGAAAAGTGGTGAGCAGCAGTATAGAACCCCAACAGCAGAGCCTGTCGCAAGTTCAGCAGCGGCTGCTGTGGCAGCAGCAGGTGTAAAAAATGAAGTCAATTTCGGCAGTGTATCTGCAATTCTTTTCTTCTCAGCTTTTTGTTTTCGTTTAGCACAACCACTATCATAATTCCGTCGCTTCATTTTCACCGAGTCGCTTCGGTTTGAAGTACGTTATTTCGCGCTGCGCGCGTTACTACGTAATCATATTCTGGACTAGTCCAATGCACAATGGAGGGGGGCATGTGTGCTGGAAAATTATTATTTAGGCATTAGTTCGGCGTTATGTTGATATTTTTGTTATTTTTTTCTACTAGAAATGTTGTTGTTTTTTTTACTTTACATAAGTAATGGCTGGGGGGGTCAGATTTGGGGGCCCCTAATGAAGACAGATTTGGTTGGGGCCCTAGGCACTTGCCTAGGTTTGCCTAATGGAAGATCCGCTTCTGTCAGTGACCCCAACATCTTGAACGATAGTTTGGAATGACTGTCTCCCTTATTTGTACTTATTCCCCGCTGTCTTCCCGTTTAAATATTTATCCTGTAGGTCTAAATATTTAACTATCCCGTATTTTAGTAGCCTATGTAACATAAAACATATTTGGGAAAAAACATTTAATCGAACAATGAACTAATAAAACATAGAATCAAATTAGATTCAATCAATTTCCATTTAAAAACATTATTTGCTTGGCCTTTTCAGGCTTGAGCCTGCTCCGCCGCTGGGAGATGACCATCCCCATCTTGCTAAAGACCCTCTCGGATGGAACAGATGTTGCCAAAACGCACAACCTTGCCAGCATGAGCTGCGTCAACCGTGGGTAAACCAACTGACGGCTCTTCCACCAGGCCAGCGGGTTGGATGAGCGAGGCAACATGGGCTCCTCAAGGTAGGAGTGCATCTCCAGCGTCGCTTCAGATTCATTTGATGAGTGCTCCCCAGACACCAGACAGGCGACTTCATCGTCGAATTCTCCCCAGACACTGCTCTCCTCGACTGAGGCTGCTGCTCCTGCAGCCTCTGCAGCCTGCTCTGGGTTGGAGTTCAACACCTGCGCAGCAGCACGAGTGAGGCGCTCTACCACCTCAGAGGCAGCTTGGCTAGTTGAAAAGGCTCTTTTCTTGAACCTTGGGTCCAGAAGTGCTGCTTCAGCTAGGTGGGCTTCCTGCTCAAGCCTGTGGAAACGGTGGGCCAGCTCATTGTTGAGGACTCTCAACATTGCTTCCACCTCTGTTTGGCTGAACTGGTTTGACCTGAGGTGGCGCTCTGTGACCCTCTGTAGCCCCTTTGCCAGAAGAATGACCTTTGAGGCTGTCACATACCTGCAGTGGGGAAATGTATAGTTTTGTTAATAGTTTAATTATTTTAGTTTTTTGGTTAATGTAAATAGTTGATTAGTAGTTTTGTAAATAGTTTAGTTATTTTAGTTAGTTAGTTAATGTAAATAGTTAAGTAGTATAGTCATCATTAATTTTGTAAATAGTTTACTTAGTTAATGTAAATAGTTTTCTAGTAGTATAGTTATTTTTAACTTTTTTATCTCTTTTAATCTATATATTTATTTATTACTTGATGAACTTACTTATCAGCACTGACTTCTCTGGTGACGTCCTCAAATGGACTCAGCACTCAGCACGGCCCCTGCAACCTCCAACCATTCTTCTTCGGTCAATGTAACCATTTTGGGGTTGACCAGAGCCAGAGTTGCTATAACCCCATCCTTAAGCTTATAGACTCGCTCAAGCATGTAGAACGTGGAGTTCCACCGGGTCGGACACTCTTGGATCAGCTTGAGGTCGGGGAGGTCCATCTGCTTCAGGGTGTCGTGGAGTTTTTTAGCAGATGTGCAGCTCTTGTGGAAGTACTCCACGATCGTCTTCACCTTACCAACAGTGGCAGAGATGACCTTCAGACCACATTTAACCACCAGGTTCAGAGTGTGGGCAAAGCATGGTTGGTGAGTCCAGCCTAGCACTTTGACCATGAGGATCATATTTTTTGCATTGTCTGTCGCACATGCCACAATTTTGTCCTCAATTCCCCACTCAATGACAATCTTTCTCATAAATTCAGCCATGTTTGCAGCTGTATGGCGTTCACTGAACTCAATACAGTCCAGCAGGCAAGAGACCATTTCAAAGTCGTGAATGAAATGTGCAGTCACAGCGAGGAAGCTGGTTGTGGTACGAGAGGTCCAGCCGTCCGTCGTCAAACAGATTGCTGTTGCCTGACTAACCTTGTCCATAACCTTCACTTTGGTTTTTTCGTACAGACTCGGCATGATGACCTTCGAGATGGTCTTCCTGCTGGGCGGAACATACGAAGGATGGAGGGCCTTGGTATATGCCCTGAAGCCTGTGTCCTCCACCATGGAAAAGGGCTGGAGGTCTTTGGTGAACATTAGCATCAGGGCATCATCAACTGACCTTTGCTGCATTGGTGGCATTGGCTTTTGTATAAAATCAGTCAACCGGGTCTGTCCTCCATACAGGCGTGTTCCTGAAGGTGGTGCTGAGGCTCGTGGTTCAGGGTTTGCAGCAGGAGTAGGAGCAGCAGCAGGAGTAGCAGGAGTAGCAGGAGCAGCAAGAGCAGCAGCAGCAGGAGCAGCAGTGCCCCTGCCCTCCTGTCCCCTCTGCTCCAAAGTTAGCCTTGAATGCAATGTAGGATGCATAGTCCTCAGGTGGCGGTAGAGGTTGGCGGTCGAGCCTCCTTTAAAAGAGATTTTCTTTTTGCAGACCTTGCATGACGCCAGGGCATCATTGACGCAATTAAAGTCGTTCCACACAGCACTTCTTTTTCGTGTCGGATTCATCTTTCTTTGTTGAAGGTCAAAATGACTGCCCTCTGCCCTATACTCACGTTAAACCATAAAGGGTTTGTGTGTGAGGGGGGGGGGGGGTAGTGGTGGTTTGAGGGTCGTCGTGTGTAACAGCAATTTATAGTCATGTAATCAAACAATGGCAATTACATTTTGAGTTAACAAAAATTTGTAGTTATTATTTGCGTGTTAAAGTTCTCTAAAAAATGTTTGACATTCAAATATAAATCACGACCCCCCCCCTCTTTTTCTTTTAAGTTCGGCGCCGAACAACTCGGACCATACCAAGTGTGACGGGATATTGTTGGTCATGAAATGATGCAATAAATGTTCAACATGCATGCATGTAGCCTACTTCTTTGACTTTCTAATGTTCTGGCGAAATTACCCAGGTTAAGTGTAAATATTAAGCATATATAAAGCACATACGTGCCTTTTTTTTTTCATAAATATCCTTAATACATAAAGCGGTGCAGTAAGAATTAAATGACGTCTTCCAAGTAGCTCAGTGCACTATAAATATTAGACCAAACGAGACTTGTAATGGTAGGTAAAACAATACTTTATTAAAGCATGCAATTGTGTTGTAGAACAAAATAAAAAGAAAACGTATGAAGTGCTTGCATGATATTGAAGCCTACAACGATCATTAGTTAACTTGTGTTGCGGACGGTACCACCTTGTCATTTGTTTACCCAGGTGCCATAGCAACACCATTGCTACCTCTCATTGGCTGAATCTTTGAGAACGCGGTAGACTCAATCAATATAAGATCGCAGCGAGACGAAGCTATTCGTTTGTATATTTTATTTACGTGACCATATTTTTGTTTTATTTTTTTTAAAAAGAATCAAAGAACCAGTTCTTCTTGTTTTGGGGAATCAGTTCTGGTCGTTCACGTTCGGGATTCGTTCGTTGTGAACGAATCGGTCGCGACCGACACATCCCTAGTGTTCACACATAACTGCATCGAACTGTGCCATCAGTTCAACTTGTGCCAGAAAATTCCCATTGTGAGGGTCATACAACTCACTTGTGGTCCCTCTTAAAGCCTGGTTGCGTTCTGCGACAAATTATGGCAATCACTCTCCTTATGACACCTTTCCAATGCACAATCTCGATCCGCATCAAGTCCTGTTGTCTTTGATCTATGGTTGTATTGGTTTGCAGTCTCCTCTGCAGCTCATGCCAGTTTGTCATATTGTCACGATGCCCCTTTGAATATTCGTGTTCTTTTAAATGATGAGCTAGGTTCCTCTATGTACTGAAGCCACGGTTGCTTAAGGCATTGTCACGCTTCCCAAAAACAGTGCAGGCGAAACAGAACACTGAGTCTGCTCATGGAATATAACATCCTTGATCGAAGAATTTTCTCCCCATTTTTCACGGTTCTCTAGTAATTGTCTTGTGAATCTTCGAGGTGGATTCTCAGAATTGGAAGGGATCTGCGTCTTCCTTGCAACATTAATAAACATATTAAAGTATGTAACCATATTCCATCCGTTCGAAAAAAAGTTGCACTATTTGAACTGTTCTAGTTTGTTACACGCAGTATTGGCCGTCAGGCAGGTAGCTATGCTAACATAATTCTTTTTTTGCTAGCCTACCTGCTGCGAAATTACACCATTTGTACAAGACAAGTAGAGCTATTTTATCCAGTGTAATTTATCACTTACCACTATCTTGTTTTTTCTTATATGGCTTCCTGATTCATAATTCCGCTTCATGACTGCCAAGGTTTTGTATTTTGCACAAACCTGGCTGCTGTCAGCAACTGAGAGGGGCCCCCTCGAGGGGGATTCTGATAACAGTGTCATTGCACTTTACGGCATTGACAATCAAAGGGGCGCTCACAGTTTGTCATTGCATTTTATTCATAACCAGTCGTTGTCTTGTGGCCCCTCGAGGGGGATACCGATAACAGTGTCATTGCACTTTACTGCATTGACTATCAAAGGGGCGCTCAGTTTGTCGTTGCATTTTATTCATAACCAGTCGTTGTCTTGGGGCCCCAGGCCAGCTCGGGGCAACTGATTGGTTTCTTTGCCTTCTCGCGACGGGCCTGTACATACGCGCCAGTATCATTGGTCAGACGTAGTATAGCATACGTCATGTGTCTTACAGCACGTCATCAACGAGCAGCTCTAACTGTGCGCAATTTTTTTTCGCCCGTTCGCGTTGTCGCCAAAGTTTTGTCTGCCACAAATCATAATCTGTCGCTGTGCAAGTTGTCGAATTTGACGCGCCACAACCTGACTCCAGGTGCTTCATTCACAACCATGGCCGAAATAACGAGCATTGCACGTCTTTACCTTTTGTGGAAGAGGGAGAGACGTCGGAATGCCCGTCGTTTATGGGTTCATGATATCCTTCAGAGACTACAGAGCTCGGCGAATTTCACCGTTTTCTGCAGGAGCTCCGTCTGGATGACGACCGCTTCCAGCGCTATTTGAGGTTGACTCCGGCCCAGTTTGATGACCTGCTAGGTAGGGTCGGTGCTAGGATTTGTCGGCTCGACACCAACTACAGGCGCTCCATCTCAGCTTCGGAGCGCCTGTCCATCTGTCTCCGGTGAGTGGTAGTTTGTGTGTCAATATCGAAACATAAACTTAAACATTTACTCCAGGTTCAACCAGCAGGCGTCTCTAGGGCTGGGCGATATGACCAAAATATCATATCCCGATATAGGTCATTCATATCCCGATAACGATATAAATCACGATATAGCACATTTTCTGTAAATTCAATGAATAAATAATAATAATAATAATAATAATAATAATACATTTTATTTATAATGCACTTTATATTCAAGAATCTCAAAGTGCTTCAGAGAAAAAAATACCAAAAAACTATTAAAAAGGGGGAACCTCAAAGAAAGTTTAGCTAAATGCTCTTTTAAAGAGATGGGTTTTGAGGTTCCGTTTAAAAAGAGCTGTAGTCTGTGGAGCCCTCAGGTGGTCAGGGAGGGCGTTCCATAGTCTAGGAGCAGCAGCAGAAAAGGCCCGATCACCCATGGTGCACAGCTTCGTATGTCGGGTTTGGAGGGTGTGAGTGGATCCTGAACGGAGTGTACGTGAGTTTGTCGGGGGGGTGAGGAGTTCCTGAAGGTAGAGGGGGGCAAGTCCGTGAAGGCACTGGTGGGTGAGGAGGGAGACCTTGTACTCAATTCTGAGTGAGACAGGGAGCCAGTGCAGTGATTTCAGGATGGGGGTGATGTGGTCATGCTTGCGCACCCTCATCAGGACCCTGGCAGCACTGTTTTGAATGTATTGGAGCCTCTGGATGCTCTTGCCAGGGATCCCAATGAGGAGTGCATTGCAGTAGTCCAACCTGGAGGAGACAAAGGCATGGACGAGCTTCTCTGCATCAGCCAGGGTGAGTGATTGGCAGAGTTTGGCGATGTTCCTGAGATGGTATAAAGCTGTCTTACAGAGGTGTTTGATGTGGGTGTCAAAATTAAGTTGTGGGTCCATTTTAACACCGAGGTTGGTGACGGATGTGGAAAGGGGGATGTTTTTGCCAGAGAAGGTGATATTGGTGATGGTGGGGGAGCGGAGCTGATGTGGCGTGCCAATAAGGATGGCTTCCGTTTTATGGCTGTTAAGTTGTAGGAAGTTGAGCTTCATCCACGCCTCTATCTCCTCCAGGCAGGTGGTCAGTGTGGATGTTGGCAGAGGGGCAGAAGAAGTGGGGGTTGTCCTGATGTAGAGCTGTGTATCATCAGCATAGCAGTGGTAAGACAAGCCATGCCTGCTAATGACACTACCCAGGGGGAGCATGTACAGTGAGAACAGTGTGGGGCCCAACACCGAGCCCTGGGGGACACCGCAGGTGACGTTGTTGGTGTGTGATTTTGCTTTGCCCAGGGCAACGTGCTCAGTTCTGTCAGTGAGGTACGAGGTGAACCAGTTCTTTACATTTCCTGATAGTCCAATGGTGTATTGCAGGCGGTGAAGGAGAATATTGTGGTCAACCGTATCAAAAGCAGCTGTTAAGTCCAGGAGGATGAGGAGAGATGGGGAGCCGGTGTCTGCTGCCATCATTTGTGACCCTGACCAAGGCTGTTTCTGTACTGTGGCCATAGCGGAAACCAGACTGGAATTTTTCAAACAAGTGATGTTGTATGAGGTGATCCTGGAGTTGTGCTGCAACTGTTTTTTCCAGAACTTTTGACAGAAATGGGAGATTTGAGATGGGCCTGTAGTTGGAGAGGACTTCTGGATCAAGGGTAGGTTTTTTTAATGTTGGTCTGATGACAGCAGTTTTTAATGCAGATGGGATATGGCCGGCTAGGAGGGAGTGGTTAATGATATTGGTGATGAGTGGAGAGACAGCAGAGATGTTGGCCTTCAGCAGAGCTGTAGGGAGGGGTCTAGTGCACAGGTGGATGGCTTCATTTTCCTGATGACGTCCTCCACCTCTTCCTTTGTGATGCTGGAGAAGGAGCAGAGGGTCTGGACAGAGTCAATCGGTGGGTCAGCAGTTTGAAGGGGCAGGGCAGTAGTGATGGAGAGGTGTGAGCGGATGTTATTCACTTTTTGTTTAAAAAAGTTGATGTGCATGTTGCACCTCTCCGTGGTGACATCAGATTGGGATGGTAAAGGGGGTTTGAGAAGGTGATGGACAGTTGAAAAGAGCTGTTTGGAGTTACCAGGGCTATTGTTGATTATTGCGGAATAGAACCTGGACCGTGCATTATTCAGGGCTTCAGCATATGCCCTCCTGTGTTCCCTGTATGCCTGTTTGTGAACGGTCAGACCAGAGGCCTTGAGTCGCTGCTCAAGGACACGCCCAGCAGCCTTCATTGTACGTAGTTCACTGGTGTACCAGGGTGCGGAGCGCGAGAAGGAGACTGACCTCGATGTTAAGGGGGCGTGGAGATCCAGGAGACTGCTCAGGGACTGGTTGTATAAGTCCACTGAGTCAGCAACAGAGAGGGAGTCAGTTGAGCCAGAGGAGAGACGTTGGGACTACTACAAAGCCGAGAGAAGAGGCAGCTAACGTTAGTTCTAATTTTAACTTGACCACTAACGTTAACGTTACTGTGGGGGCTAAAGAAACAGAACAAGACGAGCCAAGAAGATAGCCATAGTAGTAGAGGTCAAAGGAGATGAGGAAGAGGATGATGATGCTGATGATCACCCCAATGGGTCTTCCTCTTCCTTCCCGCCTGCTGCCGGAGATAGGGGATGCGAAGTTGCGGGGGTGGTCCCAGCTGGCTGGACCAGCCAACAGTGGGTTGAGTGGACCAAACGCCTACCATGGCTATTCTCCAAGGATGGATGTGTAGGATGTTCTCTTTGCAGGGATGCTAAATGCCTTGTCCTCATTGATAAAACTGGAACACACTTGTCAGAAGAGTGGATTAACGGGGAAGTAACCAGTAAAAGACAAAACAACTTTCGTAAGAAAATATATAAGCACCGGGATAGTGTGTCGCACAACAGGGCAGTTGAACTGGCAGAAACAAGACAAAAAGCAATACTGCCGAACAAGATTCTTGCAATCAACGCAAAGTTGTTGGAGGAAACGGCCATCGCATTCAGATCTGCCTATATGGTAGCAAAGGAAAGGATGCCTTTTAAAAAACTCCCACCCGTCATGCAGCTCCAAGAGATCAATGGGGCAAAGGTAGGTCCTGTACACAGATCCGATAAATCCTGTGCTCAGATTATTGAGCACATTTCACATGAAATGCGCAACAAGTTTGTTTCTAATATTAAAAAGACCCAGTCAAAAATAAGCATCACTATCGATGAGAGCACAGTGCACGGACGTGCATATATGATTTTATATGTGAGATGTGACGTGACAGGAAAAGGGGCTGTGGATAATGTCTTTCTAGACCTGAAAGAATTAACGGAGGGCACAGACGCTGAGTCCATCTACAACAGCCTGAGAGAGGCTCTACGTAAAGCAGGTTTTGATGACGAGTTTTTGTCTAATAATCTCATCAGCATAGCCACTGATGGCGCGTCTGTCCTCACGGGCAAAAACAGTGGAGTCATTGTTCGCCTGAAAAAGGATTTCCCAAATATCCAGTCAGTACATTGTCTTTGCCACCGTGCAGAATTAGCAGTCCATGACGCTCTAAAAGATGTTGCTGGATGTAACCACTTTGAGTTTTTCATTTCAAAACTGTACGCTTTGTACCACCAGTCCGCAAAGAATACCAGACTACTCCAGGAGGCAGCAGAGGAGTTGAACATGCAGGTTTTGAAAATCGGGCAGATTTTTACCATCAGGTGGGTGGCAAGTAGTTTTAGAACTGTCAAAGCCGTCTGGAACAACTACCCTGCTTTAGCAAGCCACTTTAAAACCGCAAGTGAGGATCCATCTCGCAATGACACTGATAGGAAGAAGTACCTTGGGCTCCACAAACAACTCTCTAACGCTGGATTTGTAGCCGATCTGGCTTGCATGAAAGACATGCTTCGTGAGCTGCAGGCCCTCTCACTAAGGTTGCAGCAAAGGGACATCGATTTAGTGAGTGCTAGTCGTCGTATTCAGCAGTGCATTGATGTACTTTACGCTACAAAAGAGTGTGGAGGTAAATCAGCAGAGAAGGCTGTGGAACGCATATCACAAGGACTGTTCAAAGGTGTGGAGCTCGTTGAGAGCAGCGGTAAGATTAAAAGGGGTCAGTTCTATCAGGCTGTCATCGACAATCTTAAGAAGCGAATGCCAGAGTCAGATCTCGTTCATATGCTCAAACCCCTTGACAAGCGCTTTTGGCCACAGGACCGCAACGCACTTATCCTTTATGGAGAAAAAGAAATACGGGCCCTTGCGAAAACACTTGGCGAATCTGCCAGTGAAGCAGTGCAGGAGTTTCGCGACTGGAAGTTACAAGATGATGCACCAGGCGAAACGCTGCAGAAGCTGTCCATAGCAAGCAGAACATACCTGCCCACGTCATCGGAGTGCGAGAGGGGCTTTTCAGCTGTAAATGACACTGACAGTAAGACTCGCAATAGACTGCGTGAAGCCAGCCTCTCATCACTACTTTTTGTGGACCTTAATGGACCTCCATTGGAGAGATTCGATCCAACTCCTTTCATCACATCTTGGCTTAAATCAGGCCATCGCCTGTCCACATCATGGGTTACTGGACGTAGTCGAGCAGAGGCAGCTGAACCTAGGCCTCTGTGGTCGCTTCTGTGTTAGGTAAGACCCGCTTTTATGGACTTGGATTTTGTGCATCGTTGTGTTGTGTATTTGACGTTGCGTCTCTCCAGGCATTGAGACGTTTGTGTGTTGTTTTATAGCTGTATTATTAATAATAATGGCATTATAATTGTTCATGGTTAGGCTGCCGCTATAGGCTGGCTGCTTGTGTGTTCTGCTCTGAGTTGATTTAATTAAACAGTCAAACGTTACTTTGGTGGTCTGTGGATTATTTAAGGTTGGTCTGAAGCACTCCTTTAACCTTGAGCAACTCTGCAACTTCCAAAAAAATATTTGATTTATTTTACAATTCAAAAATGAACCAAACTTTCTTCAAAATTAAGGAAATGATACTGGGAAACGAATAAACCATTATAAGTAACGAATTAACTTAATAAGTGATCGAAATACTTTTATCAACCCCCCCCCCCCCCCCCCCCCCCCAGCTCCCCCGGAGACCGTGGTATAATTCGCACACTGCCGACAATAGTATAGTATGTAGTGAAATACAATAAATAGATCCATTATTTTGATCAAATATGACTTTTTTTGTAAATTATTGTAAATGAATGATACCTATCTTCACTACAATACAATTACATTTTTTTTTTATCACGCAGATACCTAGCCACTGGGGACTCCTACAAGACCATCGCGAATAGTTTCCGTGTTGGGATCTCCACTGTCTCAAGCATTGTCCCTGATGTTGCCACTGCAATCTGGGATCTGCAATCTGGTGGAGGAGTTCATGGCTGTGCCCACCACAGATTAGTGGAGGTCAATTGCAGGGAGGTTTGAGGAGCGGTGGAATTTTCCTCTTTGCTGTGGAGCATTGGATGGGAAGCATGTGGTCATCAAAGCCCCTGCTCACTCAGGATCCCAGTACTTCAATTATAAAGGGAACTTTCTCTGTTATTCTCTTGGCGGTTGTAGACACGGAATATTGTTTCCGGGTGATTGATGTCTTCTCCAGCCCCCTGAAAATAATCAGGTTTAAAGCATGAATGGTGAATACTTTTCATAAGCACTGTATATTGCTGGTGTGTGTTCTATGCATGTTTATTAAGAAAAAATGTTTACCTGGTGTCACGAAAGTATAATTACATACTTACAGACTAAAATCTAACCAGAACCAAGCACAAACTACCAGCTGAAATAACACACCCTACCCAAAAATTTGAAACTAGAACCTATCAAGGCAGTGGGGGTTTGAAATCAGAGTTTTCCTTCTCCTAGGTGAACTACCAACCAAGGCTAATGAGCTCCATTGCAGCAATCCACTTTATCTAGTGTTTCACAGAATGTTGAATTGGCATCGATACAAAACCTCCCCTATGGGGGAATAATGCCGCGTTTCCACTGCAGGGTGCGGAACGGATCGGTTCGCAAAGGTGCGGTACGTGTTGCGTTTCCACCGCCAAAAGTGGGCGTGACCCGGACTTAGCTGTACCCGTTTTGGCCTAGTTTTCAGTACTCCTCCGTTGGGGTACTGAAAACAAGACGAGACGCCTGAAAGGGTCCCGGGAAATTCTAGCTACACACCCCCTCCGTTGATTGGTCGACAGAATCATCACTTCTGGCCGACGTGGGGATAAAAACAAACAAACAGTAGCCTCGAGGTATTATTCTTTACAATTAATGTCGCCTAAAACACTTGCTTGGGCAAACAAGGAGGTGGAGACGTTCCTCTGCATTCTTGGGGAGGAAGACGTTGTTTACGATGTTTACGTAGCTGCCGCGGCTATCGACAATGAATCCCCAAAATAACGATTGTTTTGCGGGACTTTTATTTTGACAGTCTTATATTGAAAAGCTAAAAGGACAGGATTTCCGTGACATCCTCTTTCCGCACACGCGTTAACGTGATGCTTCGGTGCACTGTGCAGCCGCCTTTAAAGCAGGTTCGGAAGCTTTTACGTGTCTTTACGTAAACCTTCCCTTCTTCCGAAATAAGAGTTCAGGAAAAGTTCATGGGCTATAACATAAAACCGGAAAAACCGATTGTTCGTGAGACTAGACTTCCTAACAACAAGTATGGATGCCCGCAGGGACCTTTTACTGAATCAGATGAATCAGTTACTAGAACTGCTTGCGATGGTTGAACATGAGGGAGAATTTATCAGTTAATGTTTATAATTTTAAGCTATAATGTATCGTAATACAAATGTTAGAATGGGTGTTAAGTTTGCCTCTTAGTGCTTTCTGCACGTTCACTTTAGTCTATCAATGAAATGGGCAGCCATTGTTGTGACATCAACTCAGAGGCTCGGGTTGCTCTACTTTGCACGAAGTTCTGAGGGAAATCTCAGACTTAACAGAGTGTTCAAGGCGATTTCCTCTGATCTTAAGGTCCCAACCTCCGAAATTCCCGGGATACTCTTCACTGTTTTGAAGGCACCAATACCCTACTCTAGAGTGGCGAAGTCACGCCCCTTCCGGTGGTCCCCATGGGACCTATGAGACCGAAAAATATGAATGGGTTTCAATGGAGAGAAAGTAATAATTTTCTGGTCCCAATCTTTATAAGCCCCGGATTACACATATGTTGTACGATTGGCGCCAGTTGCAGTGTTCCCTCTGAGAATCAGGTACGTGTATTGTTTAATAGAGAAAATACTCAAATCTAAGCCACAATGATGAATGAATAGAATCGGCCTAAATGTTGTCAGCACCTTTTAGAATTGCGGTTTCATCTGACTTAACCACTTAATCGTCAAATCACGCCGGCGGGTAAGTTTTAGTTACACCCCCCCTTCCCCCCCCGACATGCTGGGTCAATTTTCGGCATCATAAGGTTGAGTTATATAGTCATGTCATACACCGTTTGAGAGCTTAGAATCTCTTAGATGTCAAGCAATGTCAACCATTCGGTGGAATAAATATGTTTAACGAATATAGATTAAATATATCCTAGTGTCTTAGGTCAAAATGGCCCCCCTCCCTTGGGGTGCCATGCCGTAATTCCGACGCCTCATTGTTCCGACGTCTCAATGGTCCGAAATATTTCCCATTAGTTCGACATGCCACTATGCCGACGGTTCAATGTTCCGAAAACGGAACCCATTGGTCCGAAGGTCCGTTTGTCCGACTTTTAAAAAAGGAGGCGCATTAGGCTGACGGTTCAATACGCCGGACATTTTCTGTCCCTACATCTACCCGTAATCGTTCAGGGCAACCTTGAGCTATTAGTACAGCATCCATGAAATAACCAGCAATCACGTTCGGATCATTATTAGTTTTGTATGCCTCCAAACCATTTATGCATCCACTTATACAGACCCCATACGGTTTAAGTTTGTCATAGCCGTCAATGTGCCAGACGTAATTGGGACCACGGCTGTGATATACTCTCCGCCGTAGTCTATTTCTTGATCTCGGGTCAACTCCCTCACTGTCCAACAGCCTCAAGAGAACACGTACTGTTTCCCTGTCGGTAATAATGCCATTTATCCAACATTTTTGGTACATCCAACGGTAGCCATGACACTGCCCAGACGTTTGGAGTTGCGCTTCAATGAAAGTTGCCACCTCGGCCACATCTGTCTTGCCCTGCCTGCGCCACAATCTTTTCTCTCTCAGAATCCTTTCAAGTGTCCGCTTGCTCAGCACTACCCCATGCACCTCAGCCAATACTTCCAGAATTTCATCATTTGTATATCGTCTCTGGAAATATTGCTCAATGTGGTGATCCAACTCCATGACCTCTTAATGTAAACCATCTAGATGCAGCCTACTGTCATGACTTTATATCTCGTTATTATGACTTTTAATCTCATAATTATGACTTTATATCTCGTAATTATGACTTTTAATCTCAAAATTATGTGATAGTTTGTGGTGTTTTTTATTTTTCCTGTGGCGGTAATGGGCTTCCATAGTACATGATAGTAATTCTGATAATGTCATACAATTCTACAGGTTCTCCGCTTTCCAAAGAGCTAATGCACTGGTAGTATAGTTTTGAGTTTATCAATTCTGTTCTGCTCTCTCAACAGGTCCTGCAATTTTTGTCATCCAAACCAACCCTTAGTTTTTCTAAAACCACAACCCAAAGGCGCTTTTAAGAGCCACATCTGTCTTGGCAACCTGTCCATGCAGTGTTGTACTTGTAATCTCTCTCTCTCTCTCTCTCTCTCTCTCTCTCTCTCTCTCTCTCTCTCTCTCTCTCTCTCTCTCTCTCTCTCTCTCTCTCTCTCTCTCTCTCTCTCTCTCTCTCTCTCTCTCTCTCTCTCTCTCTCTCTCTCTCTCTCTCTCTCTCTCTCTCTCTCTCTCTCTCTCTCTCTCTCTCTCCCCCCTACTGTGCTTACCCTTGTGATTCAGAACTCCAGAATCTGTTTGCGAGGGTGGATAACATGGCTGTTCAGCAAGAGGTCCCTAACCATGAGGTGGAAGAATAGAACCAGTGACGGAAACCTAATTCATGCAAGACCACGATCAGCTAGGAATCAGTCCAATCAGGGTCAGTATTGTTTGTGCATTCATGATGTTTTAAACATCCTAGATTTAAGGCACGCTCAAATCAAGGAAAACCTTAAGCTTGATATGTATGGTATCAGCGGTGGCAAACCAGAACCAATATTTAGATAACTAATTTGCAAACCAAATACATTTTTCGTTCTACCCTTTTCCAGCCCTAACATATCAAATATCAAAAAGGTCTACTTGTCGCTTCTACGCAGTCAAATCTAGATAAATGCTTAACAGTGAGTGTGTGCTATTAGACTCTACATACTATACTACAAATTATTGTAGTCTTTTTATTCTGTTACAGCTGGTAACAGCAGAAAACTTCTACAGCAGAAGACTCATCCCAACGAAAATGCTCCTCACTCTGAGGTGGTCTTTGCTCCTGATAACGTTGGTATGTAAAAAAAATTGAAATAATTGGTGAACATTAATTAATGTTAGGAAATTCTTACTTGGATCCGTATGATGTATGTGATACAGAGTTAAGATGTAAAGTCCATGTATGTATTTTTATACAAATGCAGTAATTATGATAATATAGTCAGGTCAAGGCCGGAGCCGAAGGCCCCATTTCCCCATCCAGGCAAATGGTAGACACTCAGACAATGCACCAGTCATCCTCAAGAACGGGAGAGCCACATTAACCTTTTAACAGCCACTCCATACAGACACTTTAAATAAAAAATTGTTGACTCTTTTGTACTATTTTAACTGATGGATTTCTACGAGATCTCCAGCAATCACTGAGCGATGCAACAGGAGATGGGGTGGAATCACCAACCCCACAAGCGTCTCTTTCTGCTTCCTTAAACTGGAGCATAAGGAAAAGTAATTCTTCAGAGACCTGGAAGGCCGCGAGACCTCGTCTGATTAAGGCCCAATCTCATTCCTTTGCGACATAGAAAATCTCAACCCTAACCCTCGCCGTGGAGCAACGTCCCAATACCACTTTAAGGTAGCTTGAGGGGTAAGGGGGAGGGCTAACATCCCCTCAAAATTGAGATTTTCCATGGGCACCCTCAAAGCGCTTCAGTTCTGACTTGCTCCCACAATACCTTGCGAGAAAACTGAAAATCAAGAAATATCCTAGACAAGATGGAGGGCGAAAAGATGCGACAGGATTGGAAAAAAGTGTTTTCTCTGTAATTAACTAGTAATTATTTTATTAATTATACTCTGCAGCCCGGCCGCGGGCTTCGAAGCCCGGCCGCGGGCTTCGAAGCCCGGCCGTGGACTCTCGGAAGATCGCGAAAGTCCGCGGCCGACTTTCGCGGGCCGCTCGACCCCGGTTCTCGGCCGGCAGCCCGGCCATCGACCGGGCTGCAGACCGGGCTGCATATCATGTCGTATGATATCCAGATCTTCCATGTTCTAGTGACTCCAGGTTAAAAATAAGATTTATACTAATATATTATATTATGTTAGTAATATTCTTCGAAGCCCGGCCGTGGACTCTCGGAAGATCGCGAAAGTCCACGGCCGACTTTCGCGGAAGATCGCGAAAGTCCGCAGCCGACTTTCGCGGAAGATCGCGAGGCCGACTTTCGCGGGCCGCTCGACCCCGGTTCTCGGCCGGCAGCCCGGCCATCGACCGGGCTGCATATCATGTCGTATGATATCCAAATCTTCCATGTTCTAGTGACTCCAGGTTAAAAATAAGATTTATACTAATATATTATATTATATTAGTAATATTCTATAAGTAATATATATACTAATATATTATATTATATTAGTAATATTCTATAAGTATTATTATATATACTGATATATTATATTAGTAATATTACATGGTTAATCAATGTATTTTTTGGCAGTACTATATTGTGTACATAGCTATTATATATTGTACATAACATATGGCCATATCAACTAGTTCTGGCATATAATTCCTAATTCCTTCTTATTCGTTTTCTTTCAGGACTTCGTTGAGTCCACTGCCACCAGCCCCCCCCCCCCCACCTCTCCCTCATGCTCCTCCACCCCAGGCATCTCTTCCACCACCCCAGACACCCCTTCCAAGAGGAGAGTGCCAGGGAGCAGGCGAGGCATAAGGAGAGCGAGGCAAAGTTGATTGAATGGTTGAGAAGATGTGATTCTCCACCATTCTCTCAAAAGCTGAGAGAGAGAGTGTGTGTGTGTGTGTGTGTGTATTTTTAGGTGTGCGTGTGTGTGTATTTTTAGATGCGTGTGTGTGTATTTTTAGATGTGTGGTTCAGTGTTTCTTATTTAAATAAAGTGTTTCTTCTAAAGTGTTCTTGTTCATAACCGATTATTATCTAAGGGTGCACTCACATTAGGCCATCTGGCCGTGGCCGTGGCCTAACCATGCTCAAATCTGCCAGTGTGAGTGTGGCCAGTCTGGCCAGGCCGGGCCAATTTGGCCACTTGGGAGAGGTGTGCTGCTACGGCACAGATGCTAATGAGCCGACACGCGCACACGCACGGCTACGCAACCTGAGCTGGATGACGTATAGTCAATGCGACGACCACGGACATAATAAAGGCGACGAGCCTTCTTTCCCATTAAACGGTAAACATCGCGTCAAGCAGTTCAACTGTTGGTGTGTTCTCTGTGTTGTTGTCCATTGTTGTTAAAACTCTGACTGGCGGCAGACTTTATTATGGTCCATGCAGCGGACGCTTGGTGATGACGTGTTACGACGTATGTACAAGAGCCTTCCGTGGCCAGGCCACAGCTGCGAAGGCCAACGGCCACGGCCAGATGGCCTAGTGTGAGTGCACCCTAATACCACCTTTAACATGTAGCTAAGTGACATTCAAAATAAAGGTATATTACGAGGGACAAATAGTATATATATATATATTTTTTTTTAATACTTTATTTAAACATGCCAATTACAAAATATAAATACCATTTCAGGTTAAACATCTTTACAATGGGTCTTGCTCGTTGCCCGAGACAATGGCAGCCAGTCTGTCTCTTGTAACATTACCAGGGGTCTGGTTATCTGCTAGGGGGCACGGGGAGGCCATGATGACGTCACAGGGTAGGGTTGTCCCATTTGGTAGGGGATCGGTTAGGGGTAGCAATGAGGGGTAGCAATGAGGGGTAGCAATGAGGGGTAGCAATGAGGGTTAGGGTTGAGACAGTGAGCAAAGAAACGGGATTGGGCCTAACACCGCACTGGCACAAGAAAGTGTAGGAATTTAGCTGTTGTTCGTTGTCGTGATTGTCGACCAAGCCCCTTATTCTGTGCGGAGTGCGACGTCATCATGCACACCAGACACCCCCTTCACAACGAGATGCCAGTACTCTAGGATTTTTCCAGCCATTGCCCCCAACAACTACTGTACAGAATATGGCCCTTCGCCAGTATGGTAAGTTCTGTACAATGTATTTTAAGTACAAAATAACGTGTGTGTGTGTGTGTGTGTGTGTGTGTGCGCGTGTGTGTGTGGCCATATTTTCTGATTTAAGGTATCACACATCATTAGAGAGAGTATATGTGCTCTGTCATTTTGAAGTGGACGGACAGCAGAGTAACTTCAAACAGTGATATTTCCATAAAACTGATAGTCCCCTAAAAAACAATATTACATTTTTGTGACATTTCAATTCAACGCAATTTAAAGTATGTTACCCATTTAAATTATACTAAGTATACTTTTTTAGAAGCTTACTTGGTATACTTTTTATCACTTGGGTACAATGTTGTATTTCCCTGTCGATACAAATGATTCCTAATTCACTTTTTTTCCTTTGATTTATTTTAGTGCGGTATGTACCTGTGGAGATCCCTCACCAAATCTGTGGTTGTCCAACAGAGGCACTGGGGCTCAAACCAGGAAAAGCTGTGGCTGTGATCACAATGAATGGGGAGAACGTGTAGAACTTTTGTCCTGTTTGAAAAAGTTTATTTTTAATAATAGCAATCCCTTCTCTACAAATTCCACATGTCTGTGATAGCTTTGTATAGGAAATCTTAAAATTACTTTAAGTAATGCATGCATACCACATTGTAAAAAAGTCATAAATATAAGTAAGTATGGAATTACCTTCATAGCTTCATTTGTTTTTTAAGGGTGACATGAGCTCAGCATGCCTGAGTTGGCATGTGAAGTGTGCAAAGCCAAATGGACTGCTGGTGTTGACGGCATTCTTCTGTTGGGAAAAATAACCTGCTGAGTACATCACATGTACATTACAAATATAGCTAACTCCTACCCTAGCCTGATGAGCACATCACATGGCAGACACATTACAATATAGTCAACTCTTGCTCTAACCCAACGAACACATAACACAAACATGATAATATAGTCAGGTCAAGGCCGGAGCCGAAGGCCCCATTTCCCCATCCAGGCAAATGGTAGACACTCAGACAATGCACCAGTCATCCTCAAGAACGGGAGAGCCACATTCAATTATCACACAGGAGACACTTCGGGGGGGCACTCCCCCGTTTTAATTTATCACACAGGAGACATTTTGAGAGCTCTCCCCCGTTAGGAGGAACACAAGAAGATACACATGCACCTACCAGGGCCTGAGAGCCAAGGTCAAGCAAAAACACACAGAACCACACACATCTCAAACGCACACACCTCATCAAGAGGTGTGTGCGTTTGAGATGTGTGTGGTTCTGTGTGGTTCTGTGTGTCCGAGCATAAGACTGTATCACACAGGGACTCTTCACCTTCTTCTGGAGCAGACCTTCCACGGAGGCGAAGCTCTGGACGAACCATCAGCGCTGATTAGGGACTTAGACATATTCGATTTCTCACGCTTTATGACTCTGTATAACCGTTGCCACTTTACTTAATAAATCCAAGGTCCTCGTGCCGACAGACTTTATTACCTCTCCGTCTCATTTCATCTGGTCCAGTAACTAGACAGACCGTTTTTCCCCTCAAAACGCTATATTTTCTTTCTTCTCAGACACTCTCAGATTCACTGAACTGATTAATTTGGTTCGGGAGAAGAGATAAAAGCCCGCCTACACTGTAAACTGATTGGTTGACTTACCGATCCAGGCCAATCAGGAGGCGCCTGACCCGGGGATTCCACCGGACGCGTTACGGCTGCGGCACGTCTTGGCCGCGACTTTGCCCTGCTCTCATTTCCACCGGGCGCGTTACGGCAGCGCAACGCTGCCTTGCGAGCCAGCCGTATTCCCGCGAGATCACGAGATCCCGCGATAATCCTAAACCTAATGTACTCACCTTCCACTCCCAAAACTACTGCAATTAAATGCCAGGCTTTGTCCTTTCTGACATTGTTCTTATAAAAAGGATGATTTGAGACCCTTTGATTGATTGACTGCTGACCTGGTGCCACCGGTCATGACGTAATAATGTTGGTGTTTTATTTATTGTGTTTTATTTTGAAAATTGACCGGAATGCTCTATGGCTTTTACTTTTTCACTTCCTGCCCTGATCGATCTGCTCTGTTGAAATTGACGCGGTTCAGCAACGGCTTGCGGCAAAAATAGAAATGCTACGGAATGATAGCGCTGCGGCACGGCGAGCCGCTCCTGGGACGTGCCCGCGCCCTGTGGAAATGGTCTCATTGATTAGAGTGGAACCTATCTGCTGCGGTGACCTCGGCCAAGACGTGCCGCTGCCGTAACGTTGCCGTAACGCGTCCGGTGGAATCGAGCTTTGAGGCTCACGTGCACACTGCCTCATGCACAGTTTCTAGATCCCTCTCTGTTGTGCTGCGCGCTCGCTGCACAGATGCGAACGTGGTTAGGAGCACGTCTGTCTCCTGTGCGCGGTCTTGCTCGCTCGCTCTCCATTCCGGGAGATTTTAAGTAATTTAAAATTTTCGACAAGGAGGCGCTGGGTTGAAACAAGGAGGCGCAGCGCCCCTCTTTCCCGGTTTAGATTAACCCCTGGTGTCACATTGGTTAGCTAGCTTGCTAATGTCCTCCCCAGCAGTGTTGACTGATAAGAAATATATCGTCAATATTTCCCTTTAACTTAGCAAAAGACAAGTTAGGCTTTCATTCATGCAGTTAAATGTGATTTGCAGATTTTAAAACAGGCATTTATAAGTAGAACCGCTGCACTGGAACGATTCTACCCGCACAGGAAAAATAAATATTGTTGCTAGGCAATGGCATTGTTTGGGGTCCGCGATTTCACAACTATACGTGCAGTCGTTCGTGACCGTTTCTCAATTCGCGTTCTTTTCTGTACTTGTGTACTTGTGAAACGTCATCTCGTAGCCCAAGTACTGTTCCAATCCAAAGTACGCGAAAAAAACCGAAAGTGTTCTTGATGCGTACTTGATCTGGCCGTTTCATCGAGGATGCATTGGAGGTGTCTTGTGTATACTTCCAACCGATAAAAATCCCAGGATGCATTTCGCATTCCTATATGTTTTAAAATATCAGTATTGCTGAGTTCTTCGAAGAAAGTAGTCCAATCCGCTTTTAACTCACTTTATTTGTCAAAGTATTTCGGTATGGTAACTACGGAGCAAAAGGAGGGGAATTGTATTGAACACGTGCTGAGCGACTTCCAGCTGATCAATACCTCTAACCCGCAAGTCTGAGCTACCGGAAGTTTCTTACCCCCGATCTCTCTGTCGAGATTGATAGGGTCAAGTGGGCGTGGCCTATGTGACGTATTAGCCTCGGCTTCTTCACCTCTCTAAAGGTGCTGCCTTCTGTGGATGGAGTAGCTATTGCAGCCTTCAGTAAGGTCCTGCTCCCCTTGTGGCTATGTACATTATTTACGGCTTATATGTTTGGTCCTGCTTCCTAGTGGTTATGTGAGGGTAATACAGCTTGTGTGTTTTAATCTGCTTCCTAGAGGCTATGTGGGGGCAGTTTATGTTCTTAAAATACGTAACAGTATGTAAGCTATGATAATAGGCTATATAGGAACATTTAGAAAAATATAACAAAAATGGAGACCTATTCTATTCATTCAAAATATTTACATTCTATTATTTTAAAATGAAAGGCTGTTTTTTTTTTATATCGCTTGTTTATATTGTATAAGTCGCTGATAGAGGACACCTATGGCAACGGGAATCCCGGTCGGATCCATCCGATTGTGTGTGTGTGTGTGTGTGTGTGTTTCTATTTTATTCTCGTTCGTTCGTAATTCTTATATCAATTCACTACGTGCACATTAGCATATGCTACTTCCGGTAGCCTACTTCCTATTGGGTGTCGAGCTTCCGGTATCAACACGACTCGGCTGTCTATGGCTGGAATCCGGTAGCCCAATGGCCGAAGCAAATTTCTCAAGATGTCTTGGACATATGCCGGCGATAACAGTTGACGATGTTCATCGACTGGTCAGCATTTTTTCACCCGCACCCCAAAGCAAACGAGAAAAGGGTTTTATACTGTATATATCGCAATATTTGCACAATTTTGAAGGTAAGTCACAACAACATGATATCCATGCTACGTGCTAAAGTTATGTTATCTGGTAAATGTTATGTTATCTCTATACATTATAAAAGTCGAAATCGTGCGTTAGATGTTTGTCTTAGCCCTTGTTTAGTTTATGATGTTATGTTCGGAGGCTATGTGTTGTTGACACTCCTACGTGTTATATAGGCAGTAGCCTAAAAGTATCAAACGTTGATTCGTTCGTTTTCAAGTTAGCAAACTGTGATTGCCTGTGTATGAACAAACGAACTTTAGATGGACAACAATATTTTCCTATTAGAGTTGCTAGTCATTGTTCTTACCAACTAACTTGCATGCTATCCTATTAATTACTAACTTGCTAAAATTGTTATTTTTCCACAGTGTCTGACAAAGATCAGGGTTCAGGAGAGGTGATGGTCAGGGCAGAGTGCTACAGGTCAATGAGGAAGTCAGAGAAACCTCACAAGCTCAGAGTATGGATACAGGCAGCGGCAGTGTGAAATTGTGTTCAGTGTAAAAATCATAGTAGGCCTAATGTTCGGTAGGGTATTGTTAGGTTTTAGGGTTAGGGTATGGTTGGGCTTAGAGTAGAGTTTCCTAGGATCATGCCAGGCTGTCAAGGGAGGTGTTCAGGCAGAATTTGAATATACATCAGGCAGGCTTTTAATAAATATATCCCTTGACATGAGTAATACTGTCAAGGGATATGTATTGATTACGTTGAATACATTGGTATGTTGTACTTTATAGGTGGTCCTAAAAGATGTGCAGCCTGTGGAGCTCCTGCACTTCCATTGCACCTGCAAGGCTGGAAAGGCATTGTGCAACCACGGTGTTGCACTTCTGTTTCAAGCTGCGCACTATTCGCAGTTGAAACTCCAGGTTGTCCCCCCAACGTTGAGCTGCACTGAAGGGGAACAACAGTGGCATAAGCCTAGAGTTATGGTGAGTTCATTCAATCCAACTTCATGTATAAAGCACCTTTCATGCATACATTGTACCTGCTTTAAAACAATCCTACTTGCCACATTCTGTATTTTTTCCTATATTGCTATAGGGGATAAAGCCGGGCCCTGTTGACAAGATGGCTGTGATCTCGGCCAAACCAAAAGCCAGAAAGACAACAGAGGGAGTGCGGTAAGTGCTCTATTTATGGGATTTCAGAATACATTATATTGGCCAATAGCATTTATAACCAGTGATGGGAAACTGGCATTATTGTTACAAAGTAGGTTCTATGTGTAATTATATTCTCTACGGTAGTGAGTTATAGGTTCAACTAATTTCATCAATGATTGATTCCACTCACCTCTAAGTGTCAAACTCTTTAGCAGGTGTCTATAAAATTGTCAAAAGCCTGACTTGTAATTCATGATATTCAGTGTTATTATTAATTCAGATGACCTGTTATTGTATTACATTTGCAGAATGCTCTTCCACTCAAGCAGAATGTATTACTCTGTTGCAGATTTTTAGTGTGTGTGTGTGTGTGTGTGTGTGTGTGTGTGCGTGTGCGTGTTTGTTTTCTAAAATACAGGAGCAAACTGTACAAAGGTCTTCATGGGGAACTTCCTGACCTCTCAGTTCTTCGGGTGTCGGAGGTATACAAAGACTTTGCTGCTGCTGACCGCCCTATGATCTGCAGCATGGGGATAACTGAAGATATTCCACTAGTGGACTCGCTGTTTGGAAAGGTTCAACATGGAAGTCCCGTGTCGTACCAGCAACCTGCCAAAGACCAGGTAAAGGCTCTCCATGATGCCACACCCCCTCCATCGTTGCCACTCCAGGCCTACAGACTTGAGCCATCAGAGTGCATGTTTGCGTGTTCCAGAAAACAACAACTGCACATGCAAAGTCTTCAAGTCACCGAGGATTTGGCCCATAAGATCGAATGTGGTACCCGAGAGCAGAGCTTGTGTGCCGATTGGTACAATGTTCGGAAACCACGGGTGACAGCATCTCGTTTCAGAGAAGTCTGTCATGTGGGCAAGGCCTCTGAAGAGGGACTTGCGGAACGCATTCTTAGAGGGATACGGCAGACCGCAGCTATGAAGAGGGGTTTGGAGTTGGAGGCTGATGCAGTCTGGGAGTACTGCCAGATAAAGAGAGTCAACCACTACAAATGTGGGTTTGTAGTACACCCAGATGCACCTTGGATTGGTGCCTCGCCGGATGGGGTTGTTTTTGACCCATTAGAACAGCCAGAGTTTGGCCTTTTAGAGATAAAATGTCCCAACATTTCTAATTACATAGACGCACCTTATCTGAAGGTAATAAGTGGTTCAGTGCAGCTCAAACCGACCCATGCCTACTATTGGCAAGTTCAGGGCCAACTGTTGGTCACAGGTATGAGTTGGTGCGATTTTGTTGTCTCTGCCCAGGATGATGTTTTCATCCAGAGAATCCAGAGGGATGAGGGCATGATGCTAACAATGAAGCGTGGGATTGACATGTTTTTCTTCAATGTATACATGGACAAATACCTGGCAGTGGCATGAGTTGTTGATTTCATTTTAGCAGATGACTCCTTTAAATCTTATGTGACTAATGATTAAGTTAATTGTACATGTTCATTTGAATGCTTTGTTTATTTAAGGGCAATCTCCTTTCTCTTTATTTAATTCCCCCCTATCCCTTGATTTTTCAATAAATGATAACGTATTCAAACATTTTATCAGTTGTCTCCCTCCTTTTTGTTGCACCTCTTTAACGAGCAGAGGTTCGTAACAGGCAGTGACACGTCATGCTAACGATTAATGAAATTTTACTCTTTCAAATACATTTCACTTGAAATCTATATGATGTGTTTTTCCTTTCTGAAATACAGATAAATGGTCCTTTGCATCTTTAAAAAATCCATCACAGCCAATAGGACACAGAACAAAGCTGTAGACTACATTTATGAAGTAAAGCAGTTTTATTTAAAGAGTAACAACAAATCACTTAAAAAAAAAAAAACAGTATGGAGTATGGTTAAATAGCATGTTTATTTTGAAAAAGACCAGAAAATCAGACCATCCATTTCTTGACCAGGGGTCCGTACTGATAATTGGAGAGGAGACATGCAACAGTGAACAGTTGATTTATACTGCCACAAATAGAGAGGGATGACCGTGTCAAAAAGTTTGTTTTCTTTGACCCTCCTAATGAGCCTCTCCACGTGGACTCTCAGGCGTGCAATCGACTGGGTTTTAAGGATGTCTACCTCTGACATTTGCTCCTGTTTGTGCATAAAAGCAGGGCGATGCACTTTCCCAGAAACTAGCTCATCAATCAAAAACCCCTTGTCTACCATAACCTCCATGTCGGGTGTTAGGAGAGAGGTGATGCCGGAGTGACGGAAAATCTCCTTGTCACTGATGGAGCCTTCAAAAAGTGCTGACACAAATGTCAATGCTCCATGGGGGGACATGCCAATAAGTGCTTTGAAGGTACAGTGCGACTTGTAGGCGGAGAATACCTCACTTTGAAGCAGAAGGGAGGTAGGGGCTTGGCATCTCATCTCTGTGCAGTCAAGGACGACCTGGGTGTTCTCATAGGTCCCATTGAAATCTGTGGGGCAGTTTTCTCTCACTGATCTGCTGGTCATCCAGATGGAGAGCGATCCGAGCAAAGTATACAAAAAGTTGGACCACGTCACAATTATTCTGCTTGCTGTTGCTCTGTGGATATTGAACTTGTGACCAAGCTCCCTTTGTGTACACCCGGTTGACAGGTAGTTGAGGAAGAGGAAGAGCTCGTCAATTGGCAGCAGTTTCTAGGGAAAATGTCACTGTATTAGATACTGTAGATAGAAGCACTACAACACAACGATAACATACACAAACTAGGGTGTTTAAAATATGTGGTGCATGCACAGAGCTGAGCAGAAACAATACACAGTTAACTGCCTCTTCTGTGGCAGTCACCAGCAAAATGTGTGATCCACATGTACCGAGCCGGTGGTATATGTTTGTTGTAAAACTTACTGTTGGTCTGTTCATAGGGGTCTCAGTGGATGTACTGGTGGAGAGGTTCTTCTGACCACTGGTGACTCTCACCATTCTGCTTGTTGCCTCTTGAATTAGATCCCAAAAAGCCATCAAATGTTCATATGATGGAAATCTGCATGCAAACAGGACATAGCTTTTATGGTGATGGCATTCATATTACATTAAAACATTCCAATTTAATCATCATTCAAATCAATCATACAGATGGGAGGCAAGTGAAATGCTTGTGTGATAATTAGAAAAGTTCAGGTTCAACATTTCTTACCTGGTATAGTAGCGAATGTCACTTGGTGATGTAGAAAACCGTTGCAATCCAAATCTCTCCATGTGCAGTGTTTCGATCTGCCGTGTGAGCTCCTCGATCTGCCTCGACATGCTCTCAAATTTCTCACGGTCGACCACGATGAAAGAGCTGGCTGTGTAATCGTGGTCTTCCATCAGAGGTGTCGAAGCCAACTCGGTACATCCAGAGACACTGTTTTCACCCACTTCCATCTCCACGGTGGAGTCATCCTCGGGGGTGGGGTCATCCTCGGGGGCGCGGTCCAAAGCCTGGGTTGCTCGAGGCCGGCGATCCCAAACTCCGGGCCGTTGAGTTTTTTTGGTGTAATTATTCCAACCGAACAAGGATGGAATAATATTTGGTCGAAGACACCGCTTTCCAACAGAAGAGATAACTATGTCTTCTTGCTCAAAGTGTCGACTACACACTCTAGAGCTGGTGGTTGGGGTGAAACCTTCTCTTCTGACTTTCACAAGCCACTGGGCGCGTAAAGTAGGTTCCTTTGGGAAACTATGAAAGCTCAAAACTTTGTTGAATCTCCCCCCGGCTGTACAAAGTGGCACACAACAATGGTGGTTATTACCACCGACTGCCCTTTGAAAAGTAAATCGTTTTTTCCGATCCATTGCGAACAATAACCTCACACCGCCAGCCGGCTAATGTCAACAAACCGCCAAGCGGAAGCTAGAGGCTCAACTTCCGCCCTCAAACAGGAAGTTAGCATTTTCGTCGTGCACAGAGTGAATAGCCTACTCTCCAATAATATAATAATAGGCTATAGGAACATTGAGAAACGGCAATCTCATACAATCTTTTTCCCGCCACTGACTTTTTATGTGTAGGGTAGGCCTACAGCTGGTGTGCCGTGTGAATACGAATATCTTTTCATTTGTATTCATTCAAAATATTACATACTATACTAAAACGAAAGAGGCTGGTGTTTTGTTTTATATCATTTGTTTATATTGTTCAGTAGTATATGCCTACATGAGGCCGTAGCACAGTTAACAGACGAGCTGAGGTGGTGACGTCATCGAGTCCGCTGCTGTTCCAATAGAGTGGCGAAGTCACGCTCCTTCCGGTAGAGCCCATGGGACCTATGAGATCGAAAAATATGGAGAGAAAGTAATTATTTTCTGGTCCCAGTCTTTATATGCCCTGGATTACATATGTTGTTTGTGGATTTAAATTATAATTTTTCATGCAAAGAAAACTAAAAATGTTCGCGAAGAAGTTTGATAATGTTAGGTTTTGTGTGAGGCCACTTTGTGAACTACACAGCTCTTCGATGCTGTCGACGCGAATTATATAACGTCACCACCACTCTGATACAGACATGGCGATCTCTCTGCTCCAATTAGCAGCTTTTTTCCAAGGGGAGGATACCAGCTTCGAAAGAGGTGAAAACCATTATGTTTTCTCTACAGCCTTTTACTGAACAGTTGCACAGTAAATGGTCAAACTCTTGACATTATTATCATTAGCAGATGCCTAATATGCCATCTTATGCACGCCTTTTTCGCGGCACGGTCCGCGCGTTTACACTGCCCGAGGTAAATTGCCTGCTTGAGCTAGAACCCCAATTTACCCTCCCGGACCCTACACACATTGGTGGTTTATTAGGTTTCATTCTGATGTAAATGCGACGGGGGGGCTTGGGAAGAGGTGTTGCACTGTTTCCAAAGAGCCAACGCAGCATATCATCATGAGCAGTTCTAACTGAAAAGAAAGGAATCCGCGAGCTGCTGATCATGTAAGAGAAGGTGATGAAGTAGCATTAAACAAAGAAAGATGGTGCGATCTACGAGAGAGACCAGTGGAACTGTCCTTACAAGGCTTTTGTCGTGATAAAAAACAAGTGGTCAGCAAAATAAATAATATGGAGCATTTTTGCACTTATAATAGTTAATCGTGCTTGTAGCCTACACTCAGACGTGAAATCATTCTTGCATGCGGGTGTCTCTCATAAAAACATTCGGGAGCACTGTTTCCCATACATAGAACAATGTGTGGTGCAGCGCCACAGAATCAACCCCGAGCACCACAAATCGATTCTGCTTTTTATTTTTGCGATTTTGAAATATAAATATCGTTCCGCTCATTCATCTCCGCGTAGCTATCTTTCTTCCTGTCATTCTCGTTCACACACGCACACAGGGACAAGCGCGCATACAGAGACAAGCGATACACTTCCACTTATTGGATAAACCTGCGTGCGTATCATACATGTACACGCACTGACGGCGGATTCGCCCACTCCTCCTCTCAATGCGACTAAAAAGACAAACCCGAAGCAGTGGGATAAATAAGGGATAATGTATAGAACGCCGGTAATTATTGGGAAAATAAGACCCGACAGGGCGAACTTGCTTCGCCCTGAAGGGGCTTATTTTCGATAATGACCGGCGATGTTCTCTACATTATTCCGCTTATTATATGGCTACTTGCCAAAATCTCTTTTTACAATTTTTTTTTATAGCAGCATTCGTAGTGTTGACCAGCAGAGAAATAGTCCGCCAAAGACGTTGAGGTCGCTTAGCAACCGAAGACGCTGGGGTTGACAAGTTACCGGTACGTCATTAGAGGCGAAAAATCTGTTGTTTTCCTTGACAGTGGTCAATTATACTCATGACTATACCATACTTATACATAGGCTGGAGATCGGGAAGATCGGGAGGTCTCCTGGTGGGCCGGTCAACTTTGACAATTTTTGTAAAGACAGGGTTCGGACGGTCATGAAAAACCTGGAAAAGTCATGGAATTTTAAAATGGTTATTTCCAGGCCTGGAAAAGTGCTTGAAAAAAATAAAGTCCCAAAAGTTTTGGAAAAGTCATGGACATTTTTTTTATTCATATTTTCTTGTCGTTCATTTACGCTGAGTTTTAAATCATGAATATGCCTTTAAATGAAATACGCTCAAAGTATAAACAGGCACGCGCTGAAACTAAAACATACGCAACTGAAACGTTTGTTGGCCATAGCAACAGTATCTGAGGGAAGCCAAAATTATTCAAAATGCCAGGGAAGTGTAGGTTCAGCAATGCTTGGTTGCGAAATGAGAAATATATGTCATGGGTTTCATCCGACAAAGACCCGGGCCGAGCTAAATGTAGGTTATGTGGTGACAAAACGTTTGACATATCTAACATGGGAGAGGCGGCATTAACGAGCCATGCGAAAGGCACTAAACACCAGAGCGCTGCTGCTAGCGGAGCTAAGTCAAACCCCATCACCGGCTTTCTCACCACCACAGCCAGGGCAACTGCTACGGCAAACAGCATGTCTCTCTCTTTGGCCAAGCAGTCGTCAATAACCGATGCTGTCACAAAAAAGGAAGTCTTAACTGCGGAGGTAATGTGGGCACTGAAGGTGGCTAATTCGCATTATTCGTTTAAGTCATCTGAAGATGCTAGCCTGCTCTTTCAAAGAATGTTCCCCGATAGCCAGATAGCAACACAGTTTGCTTGTGGCGAAAGCAAATGCTCGTACCTCTGCTCTTTCGGTCTCGCTCCCCACTTCAGGAGTCTGACGTTGTCCAACGTAATGAAGCAAAGGGCATACGTCATTCTCTTCGACGAAAGCCTGAATAGTTATTTACAGTCCAAACAGATGGATTTAAAAATGGATTCAAACTATTGTCTCTCAATCATGTGTGTCATTTAATGTATACAGTATGCCTCCGAATTCCCATTGTTAGTTTTAATACTAAATGTTATCACTTTTGCACGTTAACACCGAGATTTCACAAAATGTTTGGTCATGGAAATTTGGTTTAAAGTCATGGAAAAGTCATGAAAATCCATTGGTCCAAAAGTGTATGAACCCTGTAAAGAGGTCTAGACTCCGTAGGTAGCCCCGCCTTCTCCAGTGAACCAAGAAAGCCCGCGCCATGATGAACGGGGGATTTTACCCCCTCTGTCTCAATGAACAACACAAACGCGATCACGCCAGCCAATTGAACAAAGCCCTTGGCCAAAAATCGAAAAGATTGAATATTATTGAAGGGGTGTCTGTAGGAGCTCACACCTACTGATAATGATTACTTACAATCGTTATCTTCCCTTTTTTATTATTAATCATTTGTAAAAAAATATTAATCATCAAGTAAATTAAGTCAATTTGTTTGGGGGATTCACACAGTCATTTGATCTATATAATAATAATAATGTATTCGATTTATATAGCGCTTTTCTCGCAATCAGTCCTTGGTTTACTTCAACATTGGTTTGCAACGGTGCTGGTATTTTTTTATGGCCTTTTGTTTTTGAGTTCTGCTCCCCTGGTAGGTTTAGTCAGCGGGTTCTGTTTAGGGAATCCTTTCTGCTCTCAACAATAGCGTGGTGGTGAAAGTGGGCAGAGCTCTATCTAGTAGCTCAGTAACACAGCAGTGGCTCCGGGGGGGTCGCTGGCTTGTCCAGTTGCCTTTCCTACCCACTGATTTCGTGTGTATAATAACCATTCGCAAGTAACCACTTGAAGACTAGGGTGGAGTTAGATAGTTTGTGGTTGAGATAGATGGGGGATTGAACTCTGTTTTCTTTTTTTGTTTTCTTTTGGGCCATTTTAAGTTGGACAAGGCACTGTCCAGACCAGACCATCCTCTTCTTTTTGTTAAGTGAACAGAATGGGATCTTTAGTAGAGGAGTTATTGGATAATGTACCAAGGAACAGTTATTAAAGCTGGCAGAACATTTTAACATTGATTTGATTCTGGCTTGTTATTTTAGAGAATGAATCGGGAAGACGTGAAGGAAGAAATTGTTTCATTTTTACCGGGCCTCTCTGTTGAAACCCTGACTTCCCTGCTGGGAGTGTTAGAAGAGCTTGGCGTGGAGAGCAGGGCAGACCTGCTCTCCACGTAAGTACCTCAGACCAATCCAGTGTTGCAGACTGCTGAACGGCATTAAGAATAAAGGTAAATCCAACTATGAAACTGCCATGTTTTTTTATAGTTGAATCGTTAAAATAGCTTAAGATTTCAGGGGTGCTAGAGGTTGTTAGAGCGTCCCTCTAGAGGCTCAGTCCTCTTCACAGCAGACCTGGGTTCGAATCCGACCCGGATCTACTTCTTGCTCTACCTCTATATAATAATTTTGTTTTCTCACTTCTAGGTCTTCCACCAGTTGAATTAGAAGATTATGTTGCTGTCAAATCTCCACCCCTCACAAGTACTCCCTATTCCCAGTCGTCAAGTTCCGAAAGAACGTTAAACTCTTCTTTTTCATCACCTACCTTGCCTGGCAGGCCATGGTATACTGACTTCCGGGTCCGATGGGAAGAGATGCCAGCAGCTAATAGCAAAGCGATGGCAGATAAAAAAAAGGCCATCATCAGGGGTCAGAAGGGATATGATAAAGACAGTTGTGGACCAAATGTTAGTGCATGAGCAAAACACAACACGAGCAACATGCCACATGATCGCCCGGATCATTGTGAGACTGGCCAAAAAGCTTTGCTGATGTCGGACAAAAGGGAGATATGCTGGGAGACGGCTGCTACTCCCTTTTACAACAACGAGGAGGGCGAAACGCTTGTGTTTGAGTCCACAGCAGCAGACCTGAGAAATGTGACTAAACCTAGTTTGCCAGAGCACTCAATCATCTCCCCTGGGCTAGAGAACACAGCATCCACATCAGCACCGGTAACTACAATGCCAACTTATGATTCCTTATAATCTAGAATTGTATAATGTTTGATCATTGTACAATCCCAGCTGACATCTATCAACTTCTCTAAGAAAAGAGGGAAAATTAGGACAGGACTTAATCTGAGCATGGAGAATGTTAGGGAAGGAACACCAAATCCCGACGCATACTTCTCAGCCAGATTGCTGCATTGTACGACCCGATTGGTCTTGCCTCACCAGCCAAACAGAAGGGAGTGATGTTGGTACGAGAATCGTTCCAGGAGGCTGGCAAGGAAAACCCATCGAAAGACACATGGGATACCCCTCTCTCACCAAAACTTCGAGAAGCCGCAATAACGCTCTTTGAAGAATACGTGAGACTTGGCCAGGTCAGGTTTGAGAGAAGCCTCACGCCACCTGGAACCATAGGCCCACCAACGGGGATCACATTCTCAGATGGAAGCGAATCCTCCTATGGAGCCGTGCTCTACTTGCGATGGGAAACCCGGGACAAAGTTTTAGTGAAGTTGGTGGAATCCAAGGCTAAACTCACCCCTCTCGACCAAAAGGGAGATGTCATCAAGGCAGAACTATGTGGTGCGGTCTTTGCCACACGCCTAAAAAATTACTTTGAGAAGCAGTGCCACATTAATGTCAAGCAATGGATTCACTTTGTGGACAGCCAAACAATCCTGGCAGCCATCCAAAAGGACAGCTACGGCTACCAGACCTTTTTCGCTAATCGAATCGGCGAGATTCAGAAAGCCGTGCAAGTGGAAGATTGGAGGTGGATTAAAGGCAAACGAAACAATGCAAATATATTCACCAGAGGTACAACTCCTGAGGAACTTAACGAAGGGTCAGAGTGGCAGAAAGGCCCCGAGTTCCTGAAATTGCCCGAGGTTGACTGGCCTATGAAGATGGCCAGTGCAATTACACCCTCTGCTGCTGAAGATGTGGGAAAACTTCAGCGGAAAGCCTTCTCCACAGTGGTCACCAGGTCCCAGTCAAAAGAAAGAACCGGCCCCAACAGGCCTGAAATGAAGGGAGAACTCAAGCATGAAGGAGCCAACGGTAGACAGATCTCACCAGCTGGACCAGGCAAGGAGGAGATACAGGAGGAATCGACTTGTGCACCCATCCCTGGCGCCGTCTCAGAGCCATCCAGATTGGTGTGGACATGTTCTGGAAGAAGTGGAGTGAACTTGCCGGACCTAACCTATTTGTTCGGCCGGACCCAAAGAAATGTAGCCATCTGTGACATTGTTTGGATTGCTGATCAAAACGCTCTGCGAAGGCAATTCCGGCTTGGACGGATCCAGGCCACCCTGACAAGAAAGGACTTGTGAGAGACGCAGATGTTAAGACTTGTGCAGGCCTCCCTGCCTCCCTAATAGTTGAGCAACTTAAGAGGAACCCTCAGCAGCTGACGGCAGTTGTCCTACGTAGAGACATGAGGAGACTGGTAGTCCTCATCCCTGTGGAAGACCAGTGACTCTTGAATCTTAAAAAAAAAAAAAATTATATATTATGTGGTGTAAGGTTTGTCTGTGACCGCCTTGAATCGCATGATCAGTCGGTCAAGTGGGAAGTGTTACGTTCACCACGTTATGGGCAAGGGCGTCAGTTTGTTTTTAGAAGTGGTGGGGACAATAACCATAAGCTTGAGTGTGGTCTGAAAAGTGCTGGGTACCCTTATGTAAGCTATTCATCCATTCAACGCTGCATTACAATATGCTCTACAGTGTATTGTCAGGTGTTGAAATTATTCGAATATTCGAATACTGGTTCGGAAAATTAGTATTTGAAGCTTAAATCAGTATTCGGAGCTTCGTTATTTTTTTTTTCCACGTAGGTGACTTTACCAGAGCGAGGGAGGCAAACTATAAGGGTCAGCGTCACCAAGCAGAGAAGCAAGAGAGGTGGAGGAAGAATAGATATCTTGTTTCCCTTTACTTTATAACACAACATTAGCGGGATCTCTGGAGGAAAAGTAATACTTAAAACCTTAGCTTAGTTGTTTGTTTACGTTCGCTGTACAGCGCCGCGCCAATCAACTGTGACTGGCTTGCTGCAGAGCGTGAGCGTCTTGGGAATACCCGGTCAATATAATGGATATAATATGGACACATAAGACAATCAATATTCGGTATTTGTTATGGATTTATTGTACAAATTCCCTGAAAAGATGCACGTTCCAGGATGAATTGAAAAGCTCCCGTAAGGGCTGAGATGACAGAGAACAGCTGATTTGGAACGGAGCAACAGTTGTTCGCTTTCACGGGGAAAAACTAAGGAACTTCAACCTACTTAGGCCTACTAATTAACGTTCAAAAAGCTATTAAACAAAATATGCAGATACTGTCAAAATCGGTTCCAGGGAGTATATAAGGATTATTAATGTTGTTTTTGATGGTGTTTTTTTCTGGAACGAGTATTCGAATATTCGCTCGGAAAAACCAACGAGTATTCGAAGCCTGAAAAATGGCATTCGGGCCAGCCCTATGAAGATCCTATTCGAACAATAAAAGTTGAAAACCACAGTTTGTGTTTTGGCTTGTTTTGCAAAACAGCGTTGAAAACACCAGGGTATTGGCTCGGGATATGTAGGCCTAATACTAATACACACAGGACAAAGAACAGTGTTGGCAATTTAAAACTTATCTTGACATCGACAGAGTTTACCAGACAAACAATGCCAGACTGTAAAGGGGGTACGAAATGAAACGAGGTACTGAGCATCAGCCTTTTGAAGACGCGCAAGGGCTGCTGGTAGCATATGTTATGCTGCATTAAAAAAATAAAAATACAAGCACCCAGAGGAGAATTGCATCTGCCAAATCCTGACCACCAGTAAACACTTGCGAAGGACCAATGTAGACTTCACTCGTTACAACATCATAAGAAAATTGTCCGCAAATAAAATCCCCTTCAGTTTAGGATAATCACACAGGTTATGCGAGAACATATTTATGTCAGGATAGGCCTACCAGGCTCCAAGTCGTCACATATCTCAATCAGACAAAACCAACTATAACCACATTGGCATAGCAATCGCACCGTGTGTAGCTGCTACTAGCTGCAATCTATATATACAACGCATACTAACTGGAGCACCAACCAGAATCAGATCAAAATCGCTTGGGACCGTTGGTAACCTTTGGCCAGGTCATCACGATTCACGAGCAAACAGAACCAGCAGCAAAGTTTACGTAAACCAATTTCTTACCTTATGTGGCCCTCCACATGCAGGCTAGATGACGTATCCATATCGATATCCAGTGTCACAAACATGCTTTTTATAGGAAGCAAAAGGACCGGCTATTTTCTGAATAAAAATGTCAATTTTGGCTGTCTGTCTTGAAACTTCTCCAGTGCGTTCACCCCAAAATGCAACGGGACGACAAGATCCCATACAAAGTGAACGTATAGACGCGTATCGGGCGAATATTTTTGATTTGTCGCGCCACACTTTCGCCGTGCACAGGCAAGCGCGTTCACGAGGATTTGTGGCGCGAAAAATTTCAACTTTGACACGAATTTCGCGTGATGACAGCCAATCAGCGTTCAACAGCGTGGCCACTGAGTGACATGTGTAACGTAACAGCCAATCAGCGTTCAACCGTCAAACTAAGCGCAGTACAGTCCGGGGTGTACTGCAGCATGGAGGAGAAAGTGATTGTTGCCGTTTGCGACTCACGGAGCTCTATATATAATAGTATATAATATAATATAACTGTATATATAATATCAATCACGGCCAAAAGCTCTGTGTGCCTCCGGATGGCCGTAGCGCAGGGAGCTCATAGGGATTGGGCTTCTCGGGAGTCAGGGTTTGTTTACCGGCGTTGCCATGGGTTCCGGTCTTGTGTGTTCCAACGGTTTATTAGGTAGGCCTATCTAATAAATGATGTCTTCGAGCGCGCCTATCACATGATTTTAGACTCGACGATTTCGGTTGAGTATGTGGGGATTTTTTATTTTTTTTTTTCTTCCCCTTTTTTAAAAGTGGTGGGGACAAAATTCGTTTTTCAAATAGTGGGGGGGACATGTCCCCCCCGTCCCCCCCGTAATCGACGCCTATGGTTATGGGGTTACGCTCACTACGTCACGGTTGTTCAACAGCAGGTGAGGTGAAAGTGGGAGGATAACCTGAATGAAGCGCGGAATTGAATCAGTAAAATCCAAAAGGGCCGTGTTTGATTCTAGTGCACGGGCACGTTGACTATGGGCAAGGGCTATAACCACGCGCTAGCGCTAGTTTTAGTATGTTGTCTCGCCAACCAGTGGAGGTGTTTCGATCCAGATCCAGTCTAAAGTTCAATAAAAAGGTCTGAAGTAATAGTCCATTGTCCAGCTGTAGACAGAAATTCTCGATGCCCGCCGGAAGGGGCTGCTATATTGCACAGGCATACAAAAGTGCAGCAGACCATTGTATTAGACAGATGAATGTCCTTACATGCACACATACCTTCATGAGTTCACACACATCATCTTATATGTACACCTTTACCTATATCAGCTTTTTTACTAGCTGCCAACATTATTTTAATCAGATACCTGTCGCTAGAATTAACTGTGGACGAGATATTCCCAAGATATATTGTGCGAAGTCGTGCTTGGTCTCGAAGCCCATTATAAATTTAATTTTTCCTACTATTTCAAACCAGTAGGGTCGGATAGTTGGGCAGTCCCAGAATATGTGGAAATGGGTCGCCTGGATGTTTCCACACTCCCTCCAGCAGTGCCCATACTCTGGCAAACCCGGCTGAAGTTGCTTTATTCTCGGAGTGACAAAAAATTTAATCATATTTTTCCACACATTCCCTCCACTGGCCCCAGTGGGAGTGCCCCCATGGGTTTCACAAATGTTCAGCCAATCCACTTCTGATAGTTAATTTATATTCTTTCTCCCATTTTGATTTAATATAAAGAGTGGAAGTGTTACGTAATTCACACATTCATACCAACAGGCCACATATGTCCTTGGCGACTAGAGAGGTCTCGTTCCCATCCCAAGGAGGGATCCGGCTCCTAGGGAGGCGTCCGGCCCATACAAGAAGCCATTCATTCACGTATCAATTCTACAGATACGAGCGGCCCAGGTGTTCGGCGAACTCAGAAGTTCAGGGCCACATAACAAATTGCAATGCCAACACATAGCCACTAGGGGTCAGCACAATACCACAAAGCAAGTTGTAATGCCAACACAAAGCCACAAGGGAGCAGCATAGAGACACATACAACATCCAGAGAGGTGGGAGTTCAGCACCATGCTTAGCCAATCAGAGCACATAACTAAGTCCACGCCTGCCCGGTATTAAAGTTACAACCCATAGCCCAGAGGGCTAGAACGCTCCAGGGGTCTCATTTATAAAACTGTGCGTGGGATCGTTACTAAAAATGTGCGTACGCCCAGAAGCCAAGTTTTGCGTGCGCCAAAAAATATTCGGATTTATAAAACACTGCGTACGCACACCTGTACGCAATCTTTGCTTTATAAATCACATACTGACTACAATTGTGCGCAGCTGAATCAGCTTCACGTTCCGCCCTCTACACACCCCTTTTTAACCATAAATGGTCAATGCAAATGACCTCATGAATGCGATCTGCATATAAAACAGACTCAGGTGCCGGTATTATGTCTTGTTGGAAACAATGGCAGGACAGAGAAAAACCAAAAAAATAAACTTCACGGAGGTTGAGGTGGAGACACTTGTGGGTGAGGTGGAGGCCCGAAAATAAATTTTGTTCGGCGGTCACGGAATCGGGATCACCAACATAAAAAAAAAAGAATGAGTGGCAACATGTTGCTGCGGCAGCGAACGCTGTCAGTGGTACGGAGCGGACAGCACCCGAATTGAAAAAGAAGTGGTCCGACATAAAGGTACATTTTTATTTCCTCACGCACAGCACATGTTTATAATTAATTGCTCAAATGTTACTGATCGTATAGTGAAGATCGTTAATTACAGGTGGGTGCAAAGCAGAGGCTGTCCTCACACCGCCAGAGCGTGACTGCAACTGGAGGGGGACCCAGTACTCCTGACCTAACCCCAATTGACAGGCAAGTTTCATCCATAATTGGCACCGCAAGCGTGAGTGGCATCGTGTCCGAAAGGGAAGGGGACACTGACAACACAGAAGAACAAGGTAAAGCTGATTTCTGTTTTTTATAGATTTATTATCGATCATGTAGGCCTAGTGCAAGCTATTTTGCTTGTGCGTCCTCCAGAGTCAGCGGTCGGTGGGGAGGAGGACGATGATGCCGGCGAGGGGCCCTCGGCCGCAGGTCATCCGGCTGCCCCCACCCCCAGCACTGCAACTGGAGGGGGACCCAGTACTCCTGACCTAACCCCAATTGACAGGCAAGTTGCATCCATTATTGGCACCGCAAGCGTGAGTGGCATCGTGTCCGAAAGGGAAGGGGACACTGACAACACAGAAGAACAAGGTAAAGCTGATTTCTGTTTTTTATAGATTTATTATCGATCATGTAGGCCTAGTGCAAGCTATTTTGCTTGTGCGTCCTCCAGAGTCAGCGGTCGGTGGGGAGGAGGACGATGATGCCGGCGAGGGGCCCTCGGCCGCAGGTCATCCGGCTGCCCCCACCCCCAGCACCTAGCGTCAGTCCGCTGGTCGGGTCCTCACAGACGAAGTTCTGCAGCCACAACTTGACTGAGGAGATGAGGCAGATTCGAAATGTCATCACCGAAATTGCCACAATATTAAAAGATGCTGTGAAAAAATGAACCTTGAGTCGTCTTCATTTCATAAACGCTGCATGACATCCGCACGTACTCTTGCACCCTGTTGAAATCCGACTTGCCTCGGAGGGGGCTGGGCCTCCGGGTCAAGCTCGGGGGGAGGGAGGTCGGGGGGAAGAGGGATGCCGTTCCTCTGGGACAAATTGTGCAGCACGCCGCAAGCCCTTATAATGCGGCACACTTTGGCAGGCAGGTATAAAAGCCTCCCCCCCGACGCATCCAGAGCGCGCCACCGGCACTTCAGGAGGCCGATGGCGCGCTCCTCCACTGAACGAGCACGGCCATGGATCTCATTATAACGTTGTTCCTCGGCGCTTTGCGCGTTCAAAACTGGGTTGAGGAGCCAGCGTCTCAGAGGGTATCCACTGTTCCCTGCAATGCAGAAAATCATTAGTTATGTCAAGAACCACAATGTTACATTCCTCTTTAAAAAAAACTCACCTAGAAGCCAGCCATCCCGCCCCGCGCCTGCCTGTAGTCTGTTCCCTACACTACTGTGCGTCAGAATAAATGAATCATGTGTTGCACCAGGCCAACGTGCAACTATGTTTGTCAAGTTCATATGGGCATCACATATAACTTGAACATTAATAGTGTGCACGTGCTTGCGGTTGACGTAGGCAAACTCATGTTCAGATGGAGCCCTTATAGCAATATGAGTGCAGTCAATTGGGCCGATTACGTTTGGGAAATCGGACATTGCTGCAAATTGCCTTTTAATCTCGGCCTGTTCTTCCACTGTGTAGGGAAACCTTATGTATCGACTGCCCATATGTATGATGCCATTCAAAACGCTGGGCATTAGGGCACTGAGGGATGGCTGTGATATACCGGATCTACAGGGTGGAAAACAAACAAAAATATAGCTGCGAGCAGCAATGTGGGTGTCAAGCATAATCGGACTCGGTAGGCTAATTCTGCCAGAGGGACGCAATTGGCCTGGGGGCTACATGACGACCGCCTCGGAAATCGGCAATACCGACAGCCGGTGGGATGAGTAAATGGGAAAAAGGACCCCACCTAGAGGTAAGGGCGCAATGCAGTCTGCCTGACAGAACAAATGTCACAAATACATAGGGGTATTCGGAACAATATCCCTAAAAGAGACACCATGTAAACAAGCATCCCTTCTGGAGGTGGTTCGTGAAGCATCTGATCCAGTGGGAATTGCAGTTTATATTTTAAGTGGGCGGAATGGTAAATATAGTCATTGTTGCATTATACATTAAGTACCGCTTATCGCCACACGAGTGCAGTGTCTACCCATTAATGAGCGCCGTCAAGTTTGATTGCCTGTCACGGCCAAACGGTTTTGAATTTGAGAAAGCTGTTTAACACATTAGTTCAGCTTGGTCTGAAGATCATATATGCAGAGTTTCATGAAGATTGGACATAATTTGTGGCCTGTGGGAATTTACAACTGATTTTGACAACTTTCAACATGGCGGCCAAGTTCTGATGTTGCAATGAGAAATAATTCATAAGCTATATGAGTAGGTCTGACAGTATCATCAGACATTGAAAATAAGTTTGAAATGTACTCATGTGAAGAGAGAGGAGTTAAAACACGTCTTCATTAATTATAGCGCCCCCTAGCGGTCAATGGTCACCAAATTCTTTGAGTGTCCCCATGATTATGTTATGGGTCAATGTATCAAGTTTGGTTATGATATGTCAAAGGGCTGCAGAGATATTGGCGTGTTTCCGGTTTTCCGGCTTCGCGCTCGAATATCATTGGCTGTCGCGGATATTTCTGCAAGACGTAATATATGAGCTATATGGGGAGGTCTGATAGTATCACCAGACATTGAAAATAAGTTTTAAATGTACTCATGTGAAGAGAGGAGTCAAAACACATCGACATTAATAACAGCGCCACCTAGAGGTCAAGGGTCACCAAATTCATTCAGTGTCACCGTGATGCGGTCATGGGTCTCTCTACCAAGGTTGGTTATGATAGGTCAAAGGGCTTCTGAGATATGGGCTTACTTCCGGTTTGGCAACTTGGCGGTTAAATTTGATTGGCTTTAGCGGACAAACGGTTTTGAATTTGACAAATCTATTCGATGTTTTTTATCAAGCATGGCCAGAAGATCATGTGTGTCAAGATTCGAGATGATTGGACAAGATTTGTGATAGTAGTAGCATTTTGAAGGTTTTTGACATAAACCAAGATGGCGGAAATATACGTCATGGCACAATGACGTCATAGGGTGTGTTGAACTGGGCTTGGTTCAAGGAATCCAATGATACCTGGTTTGTGAATATTGGTCGAATAGGTCGAAAGTTATGAGCATGAATGCATGCCCAACTTTGACCTGTTGGTGGCGCTAGAGCTGTTGGGCTAGCGACCTGAGATTGGCTTAATGGGCTAATGGGGCTGTCCTGAACCAGTGTGCCAAATTTCACAACTTTTCGCCAAGCGGTTCTATGGGCTACCATTGACTCCAATGGCAGCATAATAATAATAATAAGAATTCGTACAATAACAATAGGTTGTCTCGCAACATAGTTGCTTGACACCCAATTAGCACAATTATGATTAAATGTGAAAGCAGGTTGTAAGATGCAGCTATATGAAACACTTACCTGTCTGCCAATTCCCGTTGGAAACAGCCGGTTGCCAGGAACCCCAAAGTGGTGAGGACCTGCGTCTGCACCGGGATTGCGTGGTTCCTACGTGTTGCCCTTTCCAATGCTGGACCCAGTTCAGCACATAGATCCAAGAGCATAGCTCTAGGGAATCTAAAACGGCTCATTAGCCAGTCATCATCATGGGCCAATAAGTCATTATGGTCCCTGAAGACCCTCTCCCTCCGAATCATGCCATTTGCATGGTCCTCCAGCAGTGCCAGCAGTGCCATGGTGCAGCATTACGCACTGGGCTCACCGCTGTATTTATAGGGTTACGGTAATAAGACAGCTTGGTTAATCAGTTTGTATTCACCCACGTAAAATGTTCTTGAATATAACCCCTTTTGAATGCCTGATTTGTCATGAAAAGCATCAAGAGGAACGGACTATAATATAACTATTGTGATGAGGGTGTGGCTTGATTTTCCACACTTGGGATTTAATTGACATTTGATTTTGATTATGTGTTTACCGTGTCACATAAAAATATTATGTTATTGACACATGTTGGACAGATGCTTTATTCCATGGAGTCGCGCCGTCCTCTCCTCCTCCTGCGATCCGGGAGTGACGGGATTAAATAGGCCTATAGAGAATTTTAATTTTAATTTAGATTCTAAGGAGATGTTTGTGGAGTTATAACTGAGAAATAACGCAGTTGGCTAAAATTATTCTGATTAGGCCTTACTATGATTTAACACATGATACGGGTTGAAATTCAACTTAGGAAGGGGGATGATAAAACATAATCGTTCTACTCCCTCTTATACATTTCTTCAGTCTGACTTCAGTTCACCACCACACCATCTGTGTCGCCAAATCTCCTTTTCCTCCAAACCATGCGTACGCATGGGTCAGAGTTTGCTTAGGGCTGCGCACATTTTCCCGCCAAGTTGGTTTTTTATTGATCACAACCTTGGCGTGGAAAGTCGCGTACGCCAATTTCAGCCCCGTTTTGTGCGTACGCAACGGTTATAAATGAGACCCCAGGTATAGCAACCTTTTGAATGCCCTACTAAGTGTATCTCCACATGTGCATGTACAATTCCCCTCCTTTTGCTTCATAGTATGCTAGTCCAAACCTTTGCTAAATAAAGTGAGTTAAAGCGATCCTGACTCGGCAGACTTCTTCCAAAAAGAACACGGCAGAAGTTCCGTTATGTGACTATAAACATGAAGTTTATAGGTTTCCTATTGTTACGTATTTTAAGAACATAAACTGCCTCCACATAGCCTCTAGGAAGCAGATTCAAACACACAAGCTGCATTACCCTCACATAGCCACAAGGAAGCAGGATCGAACACTTAAGCTGCAATAACTACTTTAGCCACAGAAGGCAGCACCTCAGACAAGTGAGGAAGCCGAGGCTATTACGTCACACCGGCCCCGCCCACTGCACAAAGGCCGCGTGGATTTGAACAAAACAGGCGAGAGATCTCACCCACACCCGCAGAGAGAAGTAGCTCACGTTATATCTCTCACGTGTTCAACACGCTTCCTCTCCTTTTGCTCCATAGTTACCATACCGAAATACTTTTACAAATAAAGTAACTGTTAAAAGCTATCCTGGATTGGAACCCTTTCTTGGAAGAACTCTGCACTGTTGAGTTTAGATTTATATGCATCAATGAAGATGTCGATTAGGTCCGTGTTGCCATCTTCTGTTTTTATATTACTGTTAAAGTGAGATCTAACCTGAAGCATTTGAAGAAGTTTTGCTTTTCTAGATGGTACCGATAATTAAGTCTTTGAAAGTCGACCAGTACACCACCATCCGAAATGAGACAGTACGTTGTAATGCCTTTAAGGGACCAGTTTTTATATCTCCCATCCATGTGGGCAGGGCTAAAATCTTTATCGTCTGCAACCCATTTTAGCATTTTGATATGATTTTCCAATTTTAATTTACGACACTAACCAAACCAGGGGCCGTATTCACAAAGCATTTTATCTTACCGCTAGTAGTGCTCCTAACTCGCGCTAAAACATTTTACGGAGGTGTTTTTTCTTATCATCATCGTCTGGCTGTGGAATGTTCCTCCGCTTGCAGAGGTTGTGTAGAATGGCACATACAGTGATGACTAGGGACGGGAATCGAGAACCGGTTCTTGTTCAGAACCGGTGCCGAGTCAACCGATTCCTTGGAATCATTAGCAAGCCTGCTTAACGATCCCGCTTATCGGTTCCGGTCGCGGCAAATGCGTCATGACCTCACACACGCTGCTTTGTTTTGGTTCAGAACGCAGCAAACATGGCGCCGCCGAGGAAGAAGCGCATTGAGCATTCACACCAAACGCACGGGGCGACAAGATCCCATACAAAGTGAACGTAGAGAAGCGTATCGGGCAAATTTTTCGCGAGAGAAAACCGGCGACAAGTTTTGATTTGTCACGCCACACTTACGCCGTGCACAGGCGAGCACGTTCACGAGGATTTGTGAGCGAATTTCGCGTGATGACAGCCAATCAGCGTTCAACAGCGTGACAACTGAGTGACATGTGTAACGTATCAGCCAATCAGCGGTCAACCGTCAAACTCAGTGCAGTGCAGTCCGGGGTGAACTGCAGCATGGAGGAGAAAGTGATTGTTGCTGTTTGCGACTCCCGGAGCTCTATATATAATAGTATATACGTATAATATCACGACCAACAGCTCTGTGTGCCTCCGGATGGCCGTAGCGTGGGGAGCTCTCATAAGGATTGGGCTTCTCGGGGTTTGTTTACTGGCGTTGCTATGGTTTCCGGTCTTGTGTGTTCCAACGGTTTATTAGGTAGGCCCATCTAATAAATCTCTGTCTAATCAATACTTCATTTTGTTTATGTCAGTTGAATTTTGTTACAAGTTTAATGCAAATGAGCACTGTTAGTATTCCAAAAGGCACAAGCTCTTACTTGACTGTTTTCAGTCTGTGTTTTTAGTTTTATGGCACATGATGGCATTTGGGCTTAAAAAGCCAAACCTATATTTTTTTGTCTAATTTCCTAATACTAGACACACTTCTGATCAGATATTAAAGAGATTTAATACAAACAAACACATTTGTACTAATTTTTCTCACCCAATGAGAATCGATAAGGAATCGGATCGATAATCGGAATTGTGAAATTCTTATCAATTCCCATCCCTAGTGATGACTGTGCTTGCCCTCTCTGGGGTGAGGCGTATTTCGCCATGGAGGACATGAAGCCGACGTTTCATCTGCCCAATTCCTCTCTCCACAACATTTGTGTATGTTTGTGTGCTCCAACATATATGGAGGAAAACGGTAAACAATAATAAATATGGATTCAACAAATAAAAGGCGTCAAAGAGCCAATACGATGTGTTTTACGCATAGGACTAAGCGTAATCTGCGTAATCACTTGCATGTTATACTTTAACTGTGCTCCCGGTTGTGGATTGAGGTAGGGTGTCAAGAGCCACGTCTTGCAGGGATAGCCACTGTCACCCAGCAAGTGACACCCAACTGGTACATGGTGCCTCTCAAAAAGCTGCCTCAGACCGCTCTCCATTAAAATGCGCGAATCATGTGTAGCTCCAGGCCACTTTGCAACAACATCCAGTATGTTAAAATTTGCATCAAAAACAACCTGCGTGTTGATGGAATGCACTTTCTTCCTATTGACGAACACGTCCTTATCATTTGATGGCGCGATTATTTTTATGTGCGTCCCGTCAATAACACCGACCCCACCGGGCATACCTGCAATTGCCATGAAGTTGGCTTTGATCCTGTGTAATTGTTGAATTTCCAAAAGAAACCGGATAAACTGTTGGATGATATATGGTCTCGAGAGCGCGTTGATAGTTTGGTTCATGGCACGGTGTTGCGTTTTTGAAGAAAGTAGTCCAATCCTTGGTCGCTTTTAACTCACTTTATTGGTTAAAGTATTTCGGTATGGTAACTACAGTATGAAGCAAAAGGGAGGGAATTGTATCTAACGCGTGTGAGAGAAATACCGTGAGCTACTTCGAGCCCCGGGCTAAGGCCCGAGTCTCTCCGCGGGTCTGCCTATCAGCTCTGTCCTCAATCTGAACTCCGCGCTGGTCTCTATCAAGTGGGCGTGGCCTATGTGAAGTAGGCGTGGCGTGTGAATTAATGGCCCTCCTCACCTGTCTAAAGGTGCTGCCATCTGTGGCTGGAGTAGTTATTGCAGCTTATGTGTTCGATCCTGCTTCCTAGTGGCTATGTGAGGGTAATACAGCTTGCGTGTTCGATCCTGCTTCCTAGTGGCTATGTTGGGGCAGCTTATGTGCTTAAAATACGTAACAACGGCTGACTGATGGTTGCGATATTCTAAATCGTCGGCATTGCAAAGTTGCATTTTCCCTGTTGCTAAATAACGTAGTGTTGCCAAAAACAAAATTCGGGACTAATCCGATTATTCCTGTTAGTCGGGGATGTTATTGCATACCGCACTAACTCTAATACCCTCACGATTTAGCCTATATCTCTTCATTAAAGGTCCCATGACATGAAAATCTCACTTTGAGGTTTTCTAACATAAATATGAGTTCCCCTAGCCTGCCTATGGTCCCCCAGTGGCTAAAACTTGCGTTTTGTGTAAAACGAGCACTAGCTGTTCTGCTCACCTTTGAAAAAACGGAGGCTCAAGCGCGCTGATTTGGAATGTCTTTATTTATGTCGTCATAAAGCATCTAAGCTCCTCCGCTTACTCTGCCTGGCCCGCCCAGAGACGTTGGCCCGCCAATGAGACACGACTGTGCGAGCGCCACATGTGTGTGTGTAAATACACACACTGTAACGCAAGTGATTCTTGTCGGTTCTTTGACGTCTCTTGTATTTCCACAACGAGACAGTGGGGGTTATCAGAGCCATGGTTGAGATGGAATTGAGGGAAAGGAACTTTGGCTTTGACTCGCTGAAGTACATGAACTGCGACATGCCGCCGGTTGCCGCGAGGCACCATCGCCCGGCAGCGGGCAGCCGGCAGCAGGCAGCGCGCAGTTCAGCCTACTTCAGATTGATGTGAAAGTGGAAGAACCAGAGACGTCGCAGAACCCGACAAAGTCGTTTGTGATTCATAATATCGTCTGGAGGAGCACACAGCTTTTGGCCGTGATAATATGTATTATATGATATAGATATCTATGTATTATGATATTATTTAGATATAGAGCTCCAGGACTGTAACGCAAGTGTTGTACACTTCCTTGTTATTTGGATAACTGTTCTGCTTTTGGTGTTATGGTGCATAACATGTCGGACACTCGTCTCTGGTATTTCTACAACGAGACTCGTAGTGGGGGTTATCTCAGCCAAGGTTGAGAATGAATTGGGGGGGAAGGAACTTTGGCTTTGACTCCCTCAAGAACATGAACCACGACATGGAGGAGAAAGGGATTGTCTCCCGCTTGAGCCCCGCTTAGGGAACACCGCCGGAGGCGGAGGTGCCTAAGCGCTGCCCGGCAACAATCCCTTTCTCCTCCTTGTCGCGGTTCAGTCTACTTCACATTGATGTGGACGTGGAAGAACCAGGAACGTCAGAGAACCCAACACGGTCGTTTGAGATTCATAATATCGGCTCACACAGCTTTTGGCCGTGATAATATATATTATATGATATAGATATCTATGTAGGCTATATGATAATATTTAGGTATAGAGCTCCAGGGCTCCCGTGTGTTCTAGAATATTTACAGAACACGGCTACAGGCTGTGTGCGCCTCGCCATTGCGATACATCCACTGTAAACAGCGCATGGTACCGTGGCTGCAAGCTACTCAAGGCCACACCTTGACCCGCCTCGCTCCTCCTCATTTGCATTATAGCTACAGACACCAAAACAGCGCATTTGGGGGAAGCTCAATGTGCGACTGGCGAGTGGCTGTAACTCTGCACCACGGCTGAATTTCGGGCACGTCTTTGAATACTGTGTTAGTTGCCCACTAATACCTATATTAAAGAATACATAAAATAGCATGTCATGGGACCTTTAACTCACAGTCTTCCATTGTCTCAAAACATTCCGTCTGGCAGCACTTTTACGATTCTTTGTGAATAGGTCTTACTGAGTTAGAAGTCCTCTTTAGGACTTTAAAGGGGAGCGTGTCTATGTTCCCCGGGTCCTATGTTCCCCAGGTCCTATGTTCCCCGGGTCCTATGTTCCCCGGGTCCTATGTTCCCCTCTTTGTATGAGACTGGGGAACATAGGACCCTGTTTTTAAAACAGGGTCCTATGTTCCCCGCTTTCCCCAAAATTTTTCCCCGATATGTATGCGACCCGGTCTGTTACTTTTTCCACCATTACTGCCAAATTCCGGGCGAGATAACTACCATTGCATGTCTTTACCTTTTGTGGAAGGGGGAGAGACGTCGGAGAACCTGACGCAGTCTATTCATACGCCGGTAAACAAACCCCGAGAAGCCCAAGCCCAATCCCTCTGTGCGCCTCCATCTGGAGGCACACAGAGCTTTTGGCCGTGATATGATTATATCATATTATATACTATTATATAAAGAGCTCCGGGAGTCGCAAACAGCAACAATCACTTTCTCCTCCATGCTCCGGACTGCACTGCACTGAGTTGGCCGGTTGAACGCTGATTGGCTGTTACGTTACACATGTCACTCATGTCACTCAGTGGCCGCGCTGTTGAACGCCGATTGGCTGTCATCACGCGAATGTCTCGTCAAAGTTTAAATATTTTTAAAGATTGATAGATTGCGGGGAACATAGGAGCCTTTTCCCAGAAAAGGGTCCTATGTTCCCCGCTTTTCCCAAAAAGGGTCCTATGCTCCCCGGTATGTATGGCTACAGGGGAACATAGGACCCTTTTTGGGAAAAACTGGGAAAAAAGGACCCGGGGTACATAGGAATGACCCCCTTTAAAGCTCTCCTAGAGTTAGGAGTCCTAAATTTAAGAGTAACACGCCCATTATTTTTAGGATTTACTCCTAAATTCGCCAGTTAGGACCTACTTTTAGCCCTAAGATCCTTTGTGAATACGGCCCCAGATGTTTAAGGGTGTTTTTGTCCAGCAATTTAGATTTTCATTAATTTCTGTCTCCAAGTAATGTCTGGAGGGGAATATCCAATTGACTCACATCTAAGTCTTTCCATTAAGCGCTGTAAGATGGGTTGGCATATAGTTTATAGTCTATGTTTAGAATCGAGATGGGTCTATACGAGCTACAATCATCAGATTTGGCCTTGACTATTTTTGGGATTACAGAAATGATCGCTTGTCTACATGATATTGGTATTTCTCCCCCCTTCATCGTAAAATTAAAGCATTTCAATAATATCGGTGATAACAGCTCTCTAAATGTCTTGTACCATTCCGCCGGATGTCCGCCCGAACCAGACATTTTACTATCTAATTCTTGCTTTGTTATTTCACATGTCATTATTCTATTCTGTTCTGTGCCAATTGATGGCAGGTCCAATGAGTTCAAAAAGTTTATAATGCTTGGAGATTCTGGACTATCCGGTTGCGAGTACAGATCCTTATAGTAATTTTCAAAGCATTGTTGTATTTCTTTCAATTTATGACACACTTTGCCAGATTTTGTATCTTTAATTCTGTTGTTTTCTTATCCTCCAGGCTAATATTTTTTTGGCTCTTGGCCCATTGTCATAGTATCTCTGTTTAGTAAATGTAAGTTTCCTCTCTTCTTGACTGTCATATATCCTATTTAAATTCTGTTTAGTCACTTTTATCCAATATAATACTTTGGGGTCATTAAGTTCCATATGATTGATTTGTACGTTTTTTAGTTGTAGTAGTCATTCAGTTGTTTCTGCCTTTCTTTTTTTTTTGTAGAAGACATCATTATGAGTTTTCCCCTGATTACAGCTTTAGCTGCATCCCATGTTACTTGGAGATACTTCATCATTGTCATTGTGTACTAAATAATTTTTCAATTCTTTTTCAATATATTCTTTACACAATGGGCCATTTAGTAAGCTAGTGTTAAGCCTTCATATCGTGTTTTTAACTTCAGAATCCAGATGTAAAGACAGATAAACACCTGCGTGGTCAGATATGTCTTTAACACCTATTTCACAATTTATGATTATATGCCTGTCAAAGTTGCACTTAAAAAAATAGTCAATTCGTGAATGTACGCTGTGAGGGTGGGGACAAAAAAGTAAATTTTATTTTTGTTGGATGAGTTTTCCTCCAGATATCCATCAAACCTGCTTCATGAAGAAGTCTTTTGACTGTAACGGTCTCAGGATTCGTTCTTTTTGCTAACTTAGAGGAGTCAAGGGAGGGTTGTAACTGTACATTCAAGTCCCCACCACAAATGAGCACACCTGATGTCTCCTCAGCAATTATGTCAAATATTTTCTTAATAAATACCTTATCGTTGCCTGGGGGTCTATAAACGTTTAACAGTGTCACAGGTTTCTTGTCTATGTGTCCTTTTACCAAGGTATATCGTCCCTCAGTATCCGTTAACTGCATGGAGAATAGGAATGTCAACTTATTTGAAATTAGTATTGCTACCCCTCTCGCATGCTCACGTCCAAAAGAAGAGTAATAAGTATTTTTAAAGCCAAAGCATTTACATTTTTCATGTTCCTCATCACAGAGGTGAGTCTCTTGCCAAAAAAATATTTGTTGTTTCTCTCTCTTCATTTTAGTTAGTAGTTTGTTCCTTTTGATGGGGTTTAGCAGTCCATTAACATTCAAAGTGATAACTTTGTACTCCTGGTTTAACATCCTATCCCATTAGTCTAATGTACACATAATGCTCCTCCAATGACCTAAACATGTAAACAAAAAACATCTGTGCTACACAAAAACAAAAGAACAGTGACCTCCAGAAGTGAGGTACAAATGGCTTAAATGCAGATTAATCCCCCAAGATTACTAGTGTCTAATGTTATGGCTAAGTATACTCAAAACCATAGCAATATTATATAAACGGGTATAGTAATAGGACTGATATTCAAATGACAATCAGCCACCAACACCCTGCAAAAACATCATATACATCTGTGCTTAAACTCTAACGTACTGAAATTATGAAAAGGCTTTCTCTTTTTTTCTTCCCACTGTTGCTAATCCTACCCTTTCTCCAGATATCAACTCACGAATACATCTGGGGCAAATAGTTATTGCATATGTCCCCAAATGACACTAACAATTTACATTACATACCATCAACAGTAGCTGAACAGTGTGCCTCCTGTATGCTTTCGTCTTCACTTTCAAGAACCTTTTCTGTTGAATTCATACAAAGTTATCAATGTACCATTGATATCAAAACACACAAAAAAAGGAAAAAAAAACAACCATCTGGATCTATCCCAATTTGATCAAAGTTCTGGCCATGACATTCAGCTAATGTTTCTTTCTCAAGTGGCATTAAAAGTTTGCTGATCTTAGTGAGTTGCAGGTAGTCTATAGAATTCCGGGTGTATTCTAATATCATGGCCTAGAAAGTTGGCCAACTGGTCCATTTCTGTGTCCTTCATGTTCAGCACAGATGAAGGAGATGCGGCATGCTTTCTTAGTCTTGTCGATGTCAGTGACTTGGGACACTTCGCACCACAGACTTTCGCAAAGCCACGGATGCAGACTGAACCATGAAAGTGTGTCATAGCTTCTGGTCTTGTAAACATGTAACAATTGTCTTTCAGAACACCACAAGCCTCCATCTGCCTAACAAGCAGTTCTAGTGCACAGAGCATTTTGGGAGACAGATGAATTGGAACCGGCCGACCACGTTTTCCCCTGATTACAATCCTTGAAGTGTCTGCATAGTTTTTTTTCTACTTCAGAGACAGTGCCCAGTCCACATCTTCATGTGGGTCAGAAGTGTCTCTTGATGAAAATGCAGATAAGGGCATGCTTGCCAGCTCTCCCTCCGTGCGACGGTTAAATAGAATTATCTGGGTCAGACACACCTTTGCCAGCTCCATACAGGATTTTGTAGAGGGGTGTTCAGAGAGTGAACTGAAGCAATCATCTTGGAATTGACTGAGGTACATATGCATTTTTTGGAGGTCTTCAGTGAAGGGCATGAGAGCGGGCACATTCCACTTTGCTTCCCCGGATGTTCCTCAATGCTGTAGCTGAGATCATGTCATTCCAAGCCCCATCCTCAGCCCCAAACAATCCAAATAATTTCTGTACAGCAGAGCCATACAGATATATTATTTTTTTTAATTAAAAAAGAAAATGTATATTTGTATAAAATACTTATATATGATTGATCCACACTATGAACAATCAAATGTTATTTTTGCCACTTAAATGAGAACTTACTATGATACTTTTAGTCCGTCTCAGTCTTGGTACAAAATTTTCATTTTTATTTGGGATCTGTACATAAAAACAACAGCACAAACGACGTTTAACATCATGGTATTTGCAGCTGAATCAAATACCTATTGGTTTAAAATATTTAATTTTGCCGCTCAGGGTGGCACAATCACAACAATAACTAATGACATAGTTTGATAATGTCGGGAACTAACATGAGAGTTGTTGTCTTAACCACCACTGCCGGGAAAACCTATCTGACATAGGCAGCGATCGTGTAGATATATAATATTAGTCTAGATTGAGTCCGCTTTTTGTGCTACATATTGCGACATCTTGAGTTTATACATTACATATATCTAAAACATTCTTTTTGGGGACATTTCAAATACAATGTTAACGTTCCTTCAGGGGACCAGTTGTTTCCAATGTTTCACCCAAAGCTTTTAGCCAAACACTGACTAAAGGGTGTGTTGTGGGGACGTTGAGTGTCCGGAATATAGTGATAATTAACCTAGAAAGAAAGTCCCTCTGAGAGTTAAAATATATTTGAAATATTCCACTACCATACGTCTTATAGTGGCATTACATTCAACTGTTTGGCTGCATTAATTTAAACCAGAACAACACCAAAATATACTCCCTTTCCTATTTTGGCTAGCTTTAAACACAACAACTGAAAAAGCAAGGCTATGAGAGAGACTATAATTACATTTGAAGTGATAAACATGAATGTACCTGTTGATTGATTTTTGGACAAGTAGCATCATCCCCTTCAGTATTTGACAGGACAGGATTCCAATCCCCCACCAGAAGGGCATTGTCTCCATCTGCGGACTAAAACTAAAACATTTCACAATGACTTTTTTATCAGAAAACATAAGAAACATGTAAATTTGATGTCCACACAGTAAAACATTAATATTGACGACTGATTCCGACAAAATCTCTTGGATGAGATGCATGCCGATATACACCAGGCCGCAGAGAAAAAAAACTATACATACATTATCAAAATATTAAAAACGATTGATAACACAAGCTGACAAAAGATGGCAGCTGATTTGACATAACCGATATCATGTCAAAACTGCTGCCATCTATTGAGGTCGGTTTTAGTTCAGTGCATATTTATTGTACCCTAAAGATTTGCAATAGATGGTCATCTGATAAATATTGTATATGTTAGCAATTATTAACTGAGAAATCCCCCATTACCTTTCAATGCATTGATGTACTGCACATCTAATATGTACGTTTTGTCCGTCTTTGTAATCACATGATTTCTGGCATCTTTAAGGGGACTGATGCTCGGAGCCATATCACACTACAGGGACATAAAAAAAAAAAGTTAATTTAAATTAGTTTTGTAGGGGAGATCCTCTATACCCCTACTCGCACGTACACGCGGCACTTCGCTGAAGTTTAAATCTTTCACTCCCTGCATGCCAGATGTCACGATCCTACTGTTGGGTATGGTTAAGCTGGTTGGTAACTGGTGGTCATGGTAACGGTGGGAGTTAGTGATGGGCAAAATGAAGCTTTTATGAAGCATTGAACCAGTTGAGCCAATGTTTCGAAAATGGGTTCATTACTCGAAGCTTCAGTGACAGCGACCTCTGCTGGCGAAGTTCGAGGCTGCAGTGGATTCAACGTATCCCTGCTTTGAAAACTATTTGACGCACAAACACACACAAACCCAAATACTTAATAGCATGATCTCCACGAAAAAAGATTTATCTAAATACAGATGTCTAAATTGTTCTTAAAGGGATATGCCTAGCCTTCGGTCCAGATAGGCTAACTGATGTAGGCTAGGATATAATTGAAACAGCATACAAAAACTTTCCCCCCCGGGTCCTCCACTCCACAGTCAGTGTGTTATCCCCTAGCCTACTCTAATCGATACCTTACGTTGTTCTATTACATAACTTAGTATGCACAACTCACGTAAACGATTGTAGCATTGATTGTGTTTTTTTTTTCATTAAATAATTAGGCGGTGACCAGCTGGCTTCGGGCAAGGTTGGTTGGGTGTGCTTGAGTAACTCTAGGGGGTGATTATATGGGATGGGGTTAGACACTCAAAGATTTGTATTGAGGTAGGCTGCCTTATGGATTGAGTCGGTTTCTTTTTTTTGCTCAAAGCTTCTCCACCGAGGCGCGGACCAGTCAAGTGATTCATTCAGGCAACGAATCAGTTGCTGCTTCGGACGTCACATGTCACGTGATTTTTTTCGACCTGAAGCAAGCTGCTTTGTCTGCCCTTTTTTTGCTCAAAGCTTCTCCACCGAAACACGGAAAATGAGTTGGTACACACTTACACTAAGCCCGGATTTCATGTTATATTTAGAAAACCAGGGACATGGGTTGCAAATTAGTCTTGTCTAGAAACCTGCATGCATGGCATCTATTTTATATGAAACAATGAATTTGTCCCTGCTCAATAAACTTCTAAATATAAAAAAAATAAGATTCATGAATGTGTGTAGGCCTATTGTGCTTGTGTTACTGAGGAGAATGGGCTGGGAAAAGATGGCATAGGTTGGATGTGCTTGTGAAACTATGACAGGAGGTAATGATGGAAATACGGGGTGATTGTGGAACATTGAAAGATTTTTATTTAGGAACATTATTTTTTCCACAGTTTTAGGGTTGAGCCGGTTTCTCTTCTTGCTCACAATTTCTCCACATTTGGAGAAAATTCGCTCCGATGGTACCGAGGATGCTGGCGTACATAAAAATGTGTTCGCCAGCTTGAATAAATGAGTGTACACATTTTGATGTTCCCGCCAGTATTTCAGTGGATCTTCACATCTTGCTATGGGTGGATCCATCAAATAGCGCTGCACCTCGACTGTTGCATCTGCTGTTGCGTTCCTCCCCTTTCTTGCCTGGGAGGCATCTCTGTCGAGGCTTTCCCACAGGTTTATCACTGAAAGACAAACATGAAATTAATCATCAGTAAAGAAAAGTTTCAATTTGAATCTATTTTTACTTGTACTTACTTTGTCCAACATCAAATAACTATATAATTACCTGTTGAAGGAGGATTTTCCACATTCGCTGTTGCTGTTTGGGCCGATGTGGAGGGATGTTCCTCTGTCGGTGTGTCAGGTGGTGTGTCCACCGTGTCCCTCATTAAAAGTGTGCATTGTGCTGTCAGTCTTTTCACTGATGCCTGCGCCTGTATTTGATTATTGAATCCCATCGTCTTGTATCTGGGATCCAGAAGTGTTGCCAGTGTCAGGGCTGTCTGGGTCTCTGCAGTTTCAATTTTTTTTTGCATAAATAATAGGAGGTTCTGTCCCAACAGTTTTGCTGTGGGGTGCCTTGTGTTCTGCATCTCCCCATGCAGATATATATTTAACATTTTGGTCATTGGAATGACCTTGGACCCTGACACTATTTTCTCCTCTGAAAGTTCAACGGTTGCCTGGTTGAAGGGGGCAAGCAGATGTAGGCACGCAGCCGTTGCTTCATAATCCTCAGAGGACATGGGTGTCACATCTGTCGTCAGTATAGCGAGAGCTGCCCCTACTGCCTGTCTCTCCTGGAAGAGGCGCTGGAGCATAAGGAAGGTGCTGTTCCAGCGTGTGTCCACTTCTTGGATGAGCTTCATCACTGGCCTGTTCAGTTGCTCCTGCACTTCTTTCAGCTTCTCCTTTGCTGTAGTGCTCGTTCTGAAAAAGGTGACAACTTTGCGTGCCCTTGTGCGTATGTCTTCTAGACCTGGTGTAGCATCAATGGACTTCTTCACCACTAAATTGAGAGTGTGTGCAAAACAAAGTGCATGTCTCAAATTCAACATTCCGACACAGGCAATCATGTTGGCTCCCGCATCCGTCACAATCGAAGCCACTTTACTCTCAATGTCCCATTCCTCCATGAGAGACCTCATTGCTGCAGAAATGTTCACAGCCGTATGAGTCTCGGGGAAAGGCCGCACTCCCAAAAGCACTGTGGCCAGCTTCGAAGTGTCATCGACATAATGGCAGGTGACTGCTAGGTAGGCCTCCATATTAATGGAGGTCCACATGTCTGAAGTCAGACTCACAGCCTGCACCTTCTGCATGGCAGCCTTGGCCTTGGTCTTCTCCTCCTCGTACTTCCGGAAAACCATGTTCTTCACAGCCTTTCTGGATGGCATGGTGTAGGTTGGATCCAGCAATGCCACAAATGCCTTGAATCCACCGTCCTCAACGATGGAAAAAGGCTGTGAGTCCTCCACCACCATGTTCACCAGAGCCTCATCCAGCTGTTGCTTCCGGTCCACTAAGACAAATGAAGAAATAAAAAGAAAATTAATAAAACAAAATAAGGATTAAGGCAAGGCAAGGCAACTTTATTTATATAGCACTTTTCATACACAAGGCAGACTCAAAGTGCTTAATGGAATACAGTTAAATCATAGTATTGTGTAGTGTGTCTATTTAAAAATATTGTAATACATAAAGCCTACCTTGAGGTGAGTTACCCTGGTTAGCAGCTCCATGCTTGGCAGTGAAGTGCCTAATCATGGAGGAAGAATTCCCATGATACTTCAGCTCAGTTGAACACACCAAGCACCGGACCTGTAGAGAAAGCCATTAGCAAATAAAAATGCAGTTTGAGTGTAAACACCTATACCTATAGCTACCTTATATAGACATGACATAGAACATAGCTATATTGCCTTGGCCTATATATTGGCTATATAGCTATGGTCTGCACATACATATGGTCTATTACTGTCAGGAAGTTACTGTTGTATATGTACATATATTTTCCTATGTTTCATATTAAACCATATATAGTATTAAACAGCTAGCACACCTACCTTATCAGGTGCGATCAGATCAAAGTGTTCCCACATGCTAGAACGACCTCTCTTCCTGGCTGGCTCCATAATTATCAGACAAAAATCCAATACAAATGCGATACCAACAATTCCAACAATTCCAACAACTCGACAGTAACGGGGTAGGCGCTATTACAACAACCCACATATTGTCCATTGTTTCGAGAGTTTATAAAGGGTTTATGGCGCTAAGTGTGACAGGTTAAGTGTCAACCTGTCACCTGTCAGATACGAGGCGATTCATTGGCGCATTGAAACACTTGATTGGACCACGAACCAAGCCGGTGAGGCAACAAAGCAGTTGGTGGTTCGGATGTCATATGTCACGTGGTTTTATTATGATACATTTACGAATAAGATACATCTTAACAAAATACAGATGTCTAAATTGTTCTTAAAAGGGTAGACCAGCCTATGTCCAAATAGGCTAGTAGACTAGGATATTGAAACAGCATTTTATAAAAACAAATAACATATTGACTTATTCTTATTCTATTCATTCGCTTTTTAATGTTTTATTCATTCGCTTTTCTAATATGCATTGTATTTCAATCTTGCCCCAGTAAAGCACTTTGAATGGCCTTGTGCCTGAATTGTGCTATATAAATAAAATTGCCATGCCCTATTCTTCGTACCGAGAATAGAACCCCGGTCTTTTGCACCAGAGTCAGTGTGTTATCCCCTACCCTAATCTTGTTGACACAACACATGTTTTATTACATAAATACTCTTCGCTCCCGTACTCGGTTGTTGCTCCGATTGTGTGTTGTTATTTTCTTTTTTTCATTAAATAATTAGGCGGTGACCTGGCTTCGGGCAAGGTGGTTGGGTGTGCTTGAGTAACTTTGAAAGGGGGTGATTATGTGGGATGGGGTTAGACACTCAAATAATTGGTATTGGGGTAGGCTGCCTTCGTTTTTCAACGGCTTATGGATTGAGTCGGTTTCTTTTTTTTGCTCAAAGCTTCTCCACCGAGCCGCGGACCAGTGGAGTGATTCATTCAGGCAACGAACCAGTTGCTGCTTCGGACGTCACATGTCACGTGACTTTTTCTCTGAAGCAAGCTTCGAAGCAGTGCTTCTTGGGAGTTGTAGATCAGGGTTTGAAGCACGTACCGAAGCTTCAGCGTCACACTGCCATCACTAGTGGGAGTGGCTCCCTTGATTGGTTGATTGGGGTCACCTGGGGGATCCAAGATGGTGGATATATACAGCATGGTGGCCAGTGGTTACGGCCCCGGCAGGATAAGACTTTGTAAAGCCATTCACCCAGATGCCAGTACACTCCAGAGCTAAGGAGTCCAACGGGGGAACGTGACCGCCCCTTCACCATCTTTGTTTGTCAAGTGTTTGTCTAAACATGTAAACCATAACTGAACGAGACAGCTACCGTTCACCACAACGCTTGGGCTATCCCCATAACAAGAGAGAGAAGGAGCAGCGCTCACCAGGAACCCAGGTGAGTCACTACACACGTGCCCCGGAAGCTAGTTGCCTACCAGCTGTGGTTATACTACGTATGTGTCTCGACTCCTGCCTAGACAGAGAGCCGGTTTTCCCTAGATACCAGTGGGGTCGTGACACAGAGTAAACCCAGCATGGAGGAGATAGTGATTATGGCCCATTATAAATATTTAATATAATACATAGATATCTAAATAATATCACGGCCAAAAGCTGTGTGCGCCTCCGGGTCCGCAAAATGCAACAATCACTTTCTCCTCCATGTCCAATTCCGTCTGGGTTCAGGATTTATGTGGAAGTGGAAGCACCAGAGACGTCTGAGAACCCAACGCAGTCTTTAAGATTCATAATGAGATACGCAAAGAGATAGACTACTCTTTTAACACTGTTAAACATTTAAACGTTTTTCGTTTGCACTATGTGAAACTCTTTCACAATGAATTGCATGGCAATGCGACTGGCACTCGCTGATTGGAAAAAAACAGTGAAATAGTTCTGATAGGTAACGTGTGTAATCAGTGGGGTAGTGGTCCCTGGAGAAGTGGGTATACTCTAAGGCCCCGTTTACACGAGGACGCTTGCGGGTGAAAACGACAAAATATTTTATCGGATGTGCCTTTCGTTTAGACGGTGACGGCGTTTTCGGGGCATGAAAACGCATAAATCTGAAACCACCTGTTACGCACCTGGCCTAGGGGCGCCAGGCTACACAACAAAAAGACAGGAGACAACAGTTTCCCAATCAAAATAAGTATTTAATCAAACCAAACCAATCCAAGTGCTCAACTTATAATAAAAGTATGGGATGTGGAAGTCAGTAAGTCCGTAGTGTGGAGTGTGTATGCATGAGTGGATTATAGGTGTGTGTGTTGTTTTAACATAAGTGTTGAAAGGTGTGCATGGCTATGGAGCTGAAAAGAACAGAGAGGGAAGGACTGGGGAAGCAGACTCTTATAGGGCGTTGGCACCCGGGCCCAGGTGCACACCAATCACTCCTAATGACCAATTAAGTAGGTCTCTGCTCCCCAGTCCTAGAAACAAATGGAAGGCACAACATACAGGGAACCGTCACACACCCTCCAGGGTGGAAAAGTTGAATACGCTCCGCCGTAGCGTATCCGTCTAAACGGCCAAGACGCAAAACACTGTTCAGACCTGTTCACGCATCGTACGCGTTTACGTCACATACACGTGCCAGTACAGAAAAATAAACAGACATGTCCGATTATATCCATGCGTCGGACCTTCAAGCTGCTCTGGCAGCTCTAACAAGCGTACAGGAGGCTTTCAGCGTAATGTACAGGATGTGTACGGATAGTATCAGTGAACAGAGAAGGATCTGTAATTACCTCTGTCAACATTTGGATGCACCAAATCGTCGGAGGCGAGACAGACGGCTTTGGACGAGACCTGGGAGATCTAGTCGATGGTGGGATAACTTTGTGGAAGGAGTAGCTGATGAAAATGCGTGGCGTGAAAACTTCCGCATGTCCAAAGATGCTCTTATCGCTTTAAGTGAAGAACTTCGACCTTACATAGAGGTTGAAACCACCAACATGAGGGCACCTGTCGGAGTCTTGAAGAAGGTAACTTGCACATTATATTATTTGAGCGACGAGGGGCGCCTAAGGAAAACTGCCAACGCTTTCGGTTTATCCCGATCAACTGTGTCAATTCTCATCCGACAAACTTGCAAGGCCATAACTGACTACCTTGGTCCAAAGTACCTCCGGTTGCCATATACTGTGCCCGAAGTAGAGAAGCTCGTTTCCGGATTCCAGAAGGACCATGGAATGCCCCAATGTTTGGGGGCAGTAGATGGGACTCATATCGAAATTAAACAGCCAGCCGTCAATGCCATGGACTACATTAACAGGAAGAGCAGGTATTCCCTGAATGTCCAAGCGGTCTGCGACCACAAATATAGGTAGGCTAAAGGTTTTCTGCTTTTTCTATAGCCAATATAGGTTTCACTATATTGTTATTGTATACAAGTAAAGCACTCTGTATTTGTACACATTTAAAATATGCTATTGGTTTGCCTCACAGATTCATGGATGTGGCCATACAATGGCCTGGAAGTGTCCATGATGCACGTGTCTTTGCCAATTCCAAGGTGAACACCTACTTGAAGACTGGGAAGATACCTTCACTGGAAAAGCAGATAGTGGATGAAGAGGAGCCCATACCTGTCTTTCTCTAAGGAGCCCCTGCCTACCCCCTTCTCCCCTACCTCATGAAAGAATATTCTGGTGGCGGCTCTACCCCATCAGAGCAGTACTTTGGACTTTGTTTGTGTAGGGCCCGTATGGTCATTGAATGTTCATTTGGTCGGCTCAAGGGCAGGTTTTCAGCCCTGAGACGGCCCATGGACATAAATCTCGCCGACCTGCCAAGTGTCATCTACGCTTGCTTCGTCCTCCACAATTACTGTGAGGCCTGGAACGACACTGTAGATCCCCGTGTTGAGCAGGAGGCCATACAGTATGACAGGGATCTGCAGCCTCCCACCCAGACAAACACCTATCTGACTGACTGTAATGAGTTGAGAGGAAAGAGAGTGAGGAGAATCCTCACCAAATATCTTGACCCCTAATGGCATTTGAACTAGACTGTGCACAGTGTACGTTGCACTTACATTGTATAGATCAGTATACCTACTTTATATTAAAATACAGCATAGCATTATTTACATTAGGACTTTCAGTTAAACGAACAAGCACTATGTTCCCTTATATGTTAATTTGGAGTTGATCCTCATGATCAAAATGTTTAAGCTCAGGTGTGTTGCAACATCAACTTGTTCAGACTGCAAACTTGTCATTTACTTTGATTTTTATTGCAATAGTCAAATTAAAAACCAAACGAGGCAATGAATAATAAAGTGCCATTTTAACCAAACAGTCTCAAATATTTTTTTACTTCAGGGCAAACATACTTACAGAACAGATAAATATACAAATTAAATTAAACTTTAATATATGGTTAACAAAGGTTATGCATCTAAATGATATTGTAAACATTAAATCCTTGTGCAGAGCCCATAGTGTGTGAATGTGCGGAGCCCATAGTGTGTGAATGTGCGGAGCCCATAGTGTGTGAATGTGCGGAGCCCATAGTGTGTGAATGTGCGGAGCCCATAGTGTGTGAATGTGCGGAGCCCATAGTGTGTGAATGTGCGGAGCCCATAGTGTGTGAATGTGCGGAGCCCATAGTGTGTGAATGTGTGGAGCCCATAGTGTGTGAATGTGTGGAGCCCATAGTGTGTGAATGTGCGGAGCCCATGGGTGGTGGTGTGTATGAATGTGCGGAGCCCATGGGTGGTGGTGTGTATGAATGTGCGGAGCCCATGGGTGGTGGTGTGTATGAATGTGCGGAGCCCATGGGTGGTGGTGTGTATGAATGTGCTGGGGCCATGGGTGGTGGTGTGTATGAATGTGCTGGGGCCATGGGTGGTGGTGTGTATGAATGTGCTGGGGCTGTGTAGTACTGCTTAGGTGGGGCACGGTTTGGTTGAGGTTGACACAAGTGTCTAACAAGGACATCAAAACTGTTGCTCATTCTAACATGAGCCTCTGCAATTGTGTCCAGCCTCTCACTGTTGCTTCTCTCAGCCTTCTCCATATCGACAATCTTCCTCTTCATGTCGAGGTCGGTCTGCACTGGATCCACACAAAGTCTTTTCTGGAGCCTTTCGCATCTATGGCCATCGAGCCTTGCCTTGTAAAAAGCAGAGAGAAAGTAACATTCATTAGCTGATGACAGTGTTGGTATTGACAGTGAAAGTAGAAATACACATGGTTAAATACTCCTAAAAGTAAAAAGTCCTACTTCTATTTCCACTTATGGAAGTAGAAAAGCAGGCCTAATTGCCTTCACATGTAAGGTAGTGTTTTGCAAAAAATTCAACAAGGTACAGTAGTCGTGGATATAAGGGATGGGCACGAGTAGTAAATTCCAAACTCGAGTGATCGACGGAATTCCTCGAGGATCAATCGAATCAATGTTTAGAATGTAACGTTGCAATGTTTCAAAACACCTGTAACGGTTTAAAAAAAACAAGTAGCCTAACCATTGCAAATAATTTAAAGCTGCAAATAAAACGGCAGCAAATGGACTGTGGAAATACTCAGCGTTGTGACCTTCTCTACACGGCCGGGATTACAAGCGCGTCTTGCGGCGGTGAAAATAGCCGACACACTTGGTTGCTGCGGGTCTGCTTTCCCAAACTCCCCGTTGTGTTTCAGGAGCATATGTTGCCGCATAGTACTTATAGTAGGCTACTCTGGTAGCTCGATTTCGCTTGGCAGATTTTATATTTCACCTTATGATCTCCTATTTATTTAAAGTATTTAAATTCTTCGCTGCGCTTTGCTTTAACCGCCATCTCTTAACTTTTTTAATTCTGGCGTGCTGGCAAGGCACGCGCCACACAGAAATGATACATTTCATTTGCTTTGTGCCCACGGCATGCGTTAGTGGCGCAGCACAGAAAATTGATACATTTGTTTCAGAAAACTTTGTTTGTGTGTATATGCAAACTCGAGTTTGCCTCTCCTGGAACCGTCACCTTATCGTGGTGGAGAGGTTTGCGTGTCCCTGTGAACCTGAGAGCTGTGTTGTCTGGAGCCTTGTGCTCCTGGTAGGGTCTCTCATGGCAGAGTGGTCTCGGGTGAGGGGCCAGACTAAGAATGGTTCAAAAAACTCCAATGAAGAACGAAAAAAGAGGAGATGTGACCCGGCCCGGAGGAAGCCCGGGGCCCCCGTCTGGAGCCAGGCCCAGACGGAGGGCTCGATGGCGAGCGCCTGGTGTCCGGGTTTGCCACGGAGTCCGGTCGGGCACAGCCCGAACAAACTACGTGGCACCCCCCCTCTCTTCATCCCATGGGCCCACCACCTGTGGGAAGACCCGTTGGGGTCGGGTGCGGAGCCACATGGGTGGCAGCGAAGGTCAGGGGTCTCGACGGACCAGACCCGGGCGGCAGAAGCTGGCTCTCGGGACGTGGAACGTCACCTCGCTGTGGGGAAAGGAACCGGAGCTTGTGAGGGAGGTGGAGCGCTATCAGTTAGATCTGGTGGGGCTTACCTCCACGCACAGTCAGAGAGGGGGGATGAGTAAAGGTCGGGGCCAATATGGTGCGTGCCCTTATCCACTACGCCACAAGTAAGTAGGCTAACTATTTCCAAAGAGTGAGGAGAAGCAATGGCTGATACTTTGCTGTTATACAAAAAGCTGTTATTGACTTTATATGTAATTGTTTTAATATATATATGATACATGCAGACTGTTAGGTTTTCTCTAAATTTTACAATTGGTTTTGTAAAATAAATTACCATCTTTTGCCGGACCGAAACGTCTGACTTCAATGAAGTTTGAACCTCATTGAAGTCTTCCATTGACTGCATTGGCAGTTTATTTGCTGGGGCCAAATCGGGTTGGCCCTGACTCTCGCCCAGGGTGGTTTTAATGTCGGCTAGCTCATTTTAAAAAAAAATTAACCTCCCTGGACAGCTCTTTCACAGTCACCAAGACCTCTGCCAGCATCTTTTCAATGGTGAGTGCTAAAGAAAAAGAAAATGGTTTGTGAATGTATTATTTATTAATAATGTATTATATTATTAATTATTTTTATTATTTATTTAATTATGAATACATCATGTGAAACAGACTTACCTTTCAAAAGTGGTCCTCTATTCCCGGTGAAGTCTATAAAATAAAATAAACATCAATGCATTAATTACTTCAAACATGTTGCAGGTATTATTGAACTGCAACTACGCCAACACAACCTCGTCTTCAGCCTCAAGCCAAGGAATTTTGCATTTAGGCTATACAATCAGGCATATAGACTTAAGGAAAGGTTTTTATAGGAAATCTCATCTGTTTATGGGATATAAACCTGAGACCGGTAACACTAGGAAAAGAGGGCATGGACGACCGAGAGAGAGGCAGCAAAGGAGTGAGAGCTGTATTACATATAGGTGAACTCAGGGTTACTTTGGAAGCTGTTTTACAAAAATGAGTGGACTATAATGTATGATATTTAAGTAAATATATTGGTGGGCTAGCGGAGCTGTTTCACTGCACCGCGATCTTGCTCAACGTACCCACGTGACTCCTTCATTTATTTTTATTATATTGTAAAATGTTAATTCCATGAGACCATTCAGTCAGAAAGCGACGGATCATGAGTACTAAGTAAAGCGTAAGATATTGACAAGAAGTTTACCTTGATCTTCTCTTCATCCTCCGTATGTCTTCTTCCTCCTCAGACTCCAGAGCGGAGGTGGCACACATTGTTGTTGTATATTTGTTCTCGCGGCGTTTGGCTTCATCATGGGTACCTGAGATGGAGAGGGAGGGAGAGAGAGAGAGGGAGAAAATGGGGCAGGTAAGTGGTATTAATAACACCAGCTAAGTCAAACAACATTTTAGAATTTACAGTGGAATATTATGTATGAAACCTGAGATGAAGGCTACAAAACAGGTATTCAATACTGCCTCAAACGACTCATGTGGTATAACATCATAATTTAGTATGTATTTTGTGGGTTTAAATTGTAACTTGCATGTTCGACACACACTTAACAATTTAAGGGGAAATGATAAAGGTTCTAGGTTCCGTTATAATTTTTTTAAATAAACCCCATAGTGACTTCCTAGAGGCAGTTTTTTGAGAATTCTTTAACACTAAATGAGAAGGTAAATTCAGGAACAGCTCCTGCTTTCTGATATGGCCACAGTAAAGGCTGTTACATAGGCCTACTCCGCGAGAAGAAAGAACAAAGTTCTCGGTGACAGAGCGGCGAGAAGTTCTTTCTGGTTAAGAAAAATGACGTAATTTTCTTCTTGCAGCTCTGTCACGAGAACTTTGTTCTTTCTTCTCGCGGAGCATGTAACAGCCTTCAGAGGACTTTCCCACGTGACATCACAGCCCGTGGGGTTACAAAAGAATGTTCATGGAACAAGGATCCAAAGGCCACTTTTGGCTCTGAATTTCAATTTGCATGTTTTAAAAGACATTAAATCCTGCATATACTTTGAAATGGCTATTTTAAGAATAAGTTAGGGATACATTTAGAGAGAAAAAAAATAACCTGCAAGATACACTTTAAAAGGACAAAAAGGTTATGTTACATAGAGACAAAATTGTACCATAGAGGATTAACTTGTATGTACATGTGAGTTGCACTGATTACTCACCACAAACATTGAGCAGACGGATGTCTTGATAACGTTTCCAGTCTTCGGACGGTGTCAGCTCCTCTCCCAACTTTATAGTTTTTGGGGGCCATGATAAACTGCACCACTGACCAACTGCGCCCTGCCTCGCTATCCATATTGGCCTTAGATGCAAATCAAAGTCTTAATTTTTACTGGCCCCTATGCATTTTTTTTTTATTAGTCGTCAATTTTTTTTTATTTTAAATATGTTCCTCTGTTTATTAAAGTTATCTCAAAACAAACTTCCATGGAGGGCTCTGAAAACAAAGAGCAAACGTGGAGGAAGCCTGGAGCAGCCACAGTTGGACCACTTGGGCCCAGGACTTCCCCCCCTCAACCTATGCCCCGATCCCTCTATCTATAACGAAAATAAAGAAAACACTAAACTACAGCCCCTCCATTTACTAAATCATAGAACACAAAATAACAAAGGCTACTAGCAGCAGAGCTAACGTCATAGCAACAGCTGACGCTTCTGAAGAAGACTGCAGGAAGTAGTCGAAACATGTCAAGGCACAAACAAATGTATAGTAGTCTGTTTACATTAACATACAAGTTAATTTCTGTCACACCAACGTAATGTGTGTAGTTCTCTGACTGGGTGGGATCGGGCAAGCGGGTTGTCATAGTTACTGGCTCTAGCTCAACTACACCGGACAATGTAGCAGTGGTGTTGTTATGACCTTGTTTCCCTTTTCGAATAGATGGCATTTTCGTTTTATGTGGCAAAGCTTACTTATCCCTAAGGCGTCATTCAGTCCACTGACTATATACGTTCCAATGTACGATGAGTCACAGGGATAAGTGAAGTAAGGCTCTTTTTTTTGGAATGTTCTGTAAATGATGTAGACATTTTCCTCTGATTTAATGACATTTACAACTAAAGCAAAGCCATCTCCCACCATAATGCAATTGTCCCCCTTCTTCGTTGACAAGGTAAATTGATCTGTCGAAACCTTCCTGTATTGTGTGTCTTGAATGAACTGTGGGGGAACAGGGACATCAGTATGCATGTGTTGCAATATCGGGTCACTGCTTGGCTTTTGTGTCCTTCCAGGTGGCATTTCAGACAGCCTTTTCACTACCTGCTGTAGAGGCTGATGTGGCTTGCGTTGAAGATGTTTTATTTTCCCCAGACAGTTTTCATAGGGGAAAGCTGATATGTTGTCTAGGGGCCCAAACTTTTTGTATTCCTCTGCCAAATGGATTAATTGATGCACATTATAAACAATCTCCTCCCTACCATACAACTTTCCATAATAGTCAACAAAAGAAACCATCAGCTTCTCTGCAAAGGCCAACATCTTAACACAAACACCAGGGGACAGCAACAGGTACATACCAAAAGAAAACAACATAAAATGATCATAGATCTCACTAGGAAGAGAATCCTTCAAAACAATAGGACCCCAATACAACATGAAGGATCTAAGCTCGGTTGCTTTCCAACGATCGATTTCTGACAGTTCCCTTGGCTTGCAGTTAAATTCACATGGCGTGAGCACATTAATCATTAGCAACTGCTTTGAAATTGTAGCAACCGTTTGTGAGGGAAGCCTTGTTGCCTTATTTTTGCCCTTTAACCAGATATTAAGTAGCTTCCTTGTTACCCCCAGACAACAAAGATGCATATAATCAATAGGGAACATGGAAACCATTTGAACCACCTCAGCTAAAGGTGAGCTCCCAAGGTGATGTTCCTCATCAATCATATCAGTGAAGCTTGAGTCAGTCCTTAGTCTCACATTGGTTTCAGGATATGTCATTTTGTTTTTCCACACACCCTCCTGAAAACATTTGTCACACCCGGAATAGCCGTTGAATGTAAGCTCTTGCGGGAGCATCACAAATAAAAGAGGAAACCAAAACCTTAAATTGCTTGCCCTTATATGTTATGCCATTTGCCAGTACATTTTGGAGATCTTGTACGAATTTTTGCAGGTACTGAAAAACACTCTTTGGCTTGCTTAAACCACAAAAGATCCCAATTGGAAATGGGGTCTTTGTGTAGTCGCATGTGATGCATGCAAGGATGGGCCAAAATTGTAATTTAGAACTCCTGAATAGGGGTAAACCGTCTATATTGAATTGCAAAGTCAGGGTACTTAGAGTTCTTGGTCATTTTAAACAGGCCAACCGTGATAAAACTCCTTTTATTAATCCAAAATGGGAGTAGTCTCCCCCGTCTATTTTGACTGTAGCTACATGGGCTTTTGTTCTCAGTAAAGTCCTTCCATCCTTGGGAAGGGTGGGGTGAAATAACCTTAAAATGGTCAGCAGAGCTGACGGGGCAACCAGGGAAACGGAATATGTAGTAGCCCAATATTTTAAACTCCTTGTGAGCAAGCCTTCGTTTGGTCCGTCCCCACATTCACTTTTGTCAGTCCCAATGTCGTTGTCAGAGTCGTCCCCACATTCACTTTTGTCAGTCCCAATGTCGTTGTCAGAGTCGTCCCCACATTCACTTTTGTCAGTCCCAATTTCCGGTGTTGGTGGCAACAACCCAGATGTAGATGGTAGAGCATCTAGAAAGGACTCAGAAAAATTTGTAATGAGAGGAGTTGTGCTCTCAATAGAGTGAAGGTTTCCACTTGAACTAGCAGCAATTGAACCATATTCACTGAGAATATCCTGCTCTGTGTCCCTCAGTAATTTGCGAACCTTACGTCTTCTAGCCCAATATGATGCCATTCTCTAATTGGTAATGGAAGTGCTGTGTACACTTTTGTATTTTAGTTAAAAACGCTACACTATATTTTGACAATCCACCTATTTTTTTCTGTACAATATAAGGAGTGGAAAAAATTGTAAAGTTTTTCGTATTTACTTTGCTGTAATTTCTCTTGTCCTAATTAGTGGCAGGTGTTGGAACCTGAAAGAAAAACAGAAAAGGACAAAATTAATATACAAATTATCCAGGTACTCAACAACACTCTTTGGCTTACTTATACTACAATAGATACCAACAGGAAACAGGGACTTGGTGTAATCACATGTGAGACATGCAAGTATGGGCCAAAATATTTGTTTTTAACTCTATTTTCATAGTAGATACAGTGGCTTGCAAAAGCATTCATACCCCTTGAAATGTTCCACATTTTGTCACGTTACAACCACATACGTACATTTATTTGATTGGGATTGTATGTGATACACCAACACAAAGTGGCATTGTGAAGTGGAATGAAAATGAAACGTGGTTTTAATTTTTTTTTATAAATAAAAAACTGAAAAGTGTGGCGTGCAAAAGTATTCAGCCCCCTGAGTCAATGCTTTGTAGAACCACCTATTTTTCAAGCTTTATTGACAATGCACCACTTTGTGTTGGTGTATCACATAAAATCCCAATAAAATAAATGTACGGATGTGGTTGTAACGTGACAAAATGTAGAACATTTCAAGGGGTATGAATACTTTTGCAAGCCACTGTACATGGCCTTTGTTTCCAAGTAATGTCCTTCCATCTTTGGGAAGGGTGGGGTGAAATAAATGGATAGACGATAAACAGGCCATTTTTGACAACTTAATTTACTAACCCTTTTGTGTTTTAGTTTTTTTTCTCTGTACATTAAAAGGAGCAGTACAATTTGTAAAGGTGTTCTTACTTTAATGACTTTTGTTGTCCTGGAATTGTTCTTCTATTTCTTGTACTTTTTTTGGTTTGTATAATGTTTTATTTGGTTAAGATAAAATTAAAATAGAGTACTGTTTTACTTCCTGTAAATGTTCTTTTTTATATATAAATACTGCTATGTGTGTCTCGTTTTACTGCATTGTTATGAAGCTATGTGTCTAGTGGTTTGATGTAATAATGACAATTTTTTCTTCACAGAAAAAGTCGCTGCAAGGAAATGTTTTTCACTAGTTTGCACCTTGCACCCAGCACTGCATTATGTAGCCTACTTCCAAAAATAGCAATCATTATTTGTAGTTGATATAATTGGGTCAGATCAGTCTCAATAATAAATGCACACAGAAGGATTAAATTATGTTTTGTGATGTTTATATAAATTACCCTCCAGATACAAATAGTTATACGTGTTTGCACTTGTGTTAGTTAATCCCTACTATTTAAAGGTATTTGGAAAGAAATTATGTCTTTGCATTTTAAATGAAAACGGTTGAACTTGTATTTAGAATACACTTCATTTGTAAACTGTCCCTGCGTTCCGAATTAAAACTAACTGAAATAATATGCAAGATATGTCACGTGCAGACGTACAAGTCACGTGACATACGCGACCATAAGAGAGAGAGAAAAAGGCATATGCGACCATGTCTGCACCTCAAAACAACAAGACTAATGTGTTTAAGTCAAACCATAGTGGTCTATGACCAAGCAATAAATTAATAAAAACACAGGAAGTTTAAAGCTCATTGACTCCTGCATCCACAACATTCATCAATTAAGTACTCTGTATCCTACAATGCAATTTGCCTATCCAATAAGCTCCATGAGACCTAAATAAATTATGCCCTCAAAATTCCATTACAAATGGTCTGGGACATTTGAATGCTGTTTGTATCATGTATAGCCTGATTGCAATTTGCAACATATCATAGACCCTAGCCTATCAAATTCATGGCATCTCTACAATAATAGGCTATGTTTTTATTATTGCATCCCCTTGATCAACAAGGTTACATTCTAACTTGTGAAATCAGTTTTCTTATATTTATAATTGTAAACTTCCTATAGTCCTATCATATGCATTGTAGTAAAGGGAGAAATAAGCTTCCTCTTGGATAGCAAAATATATTTTATTAATGTATTAAAATAACAGGAAAGATGTGTGGAGAAACATTTGCACTCTTAAAACAGATGTGTTAATATCAACACAAGTTGTGTCAATTCCCAACACACTAATGTGTCTATATAGGGACCACACATATTGTGTTACTTTTAACACACCTACTGTGTTAAAAAAGATTTTCACACAGTAATTGTGTCAAATATAACACAATATGTGTGGTCCCTATATAGACACATTAGTGTGTTAATAAATGTTCATAATAATTTGCATTTAAATGAGCACACCCAATGTAGAAAAATGTTAATTTATTTTACAATCATGAGAATAAAGATATTTCCATACAATCGATACATTTCATACAATACAATCAATCAATCGTTTTTAAGGATAAACATTGCATACAATACAGTCAATAATTTCATACAATACAATCAATCGTTTTTAAGAATAAAACATTTCATACAATACAATCAATCAATAGTTTTTAAGGATATAACATTTCATACAATACAATCAATCAATCAATAGTTTTTATGAATATAACATTTCATACAATACAATCAATAGTTTTTAAGAACATAACATTTCATATACAATCAATCAATAGTTTTTAAGAATATTTATTTATTTAAAAACTATTTTATTTATTTAAAAACATTTATTTAAAAACTTACACAATTTTGTACCTGGGATTTAAGTAAACTCTATCTCCCCTAAAACTTGACGTCAATGGTCTGACATCTGCGAGGTCTTTAATGCTCACCAGTTCAAACATATCTTTTTTTTCCACCACATAAGGATAGTAATGATGGTCAAAAAACTGAACTGATAAAATTTGGACAAACATAAACAACTCTTTGTCACATTCTGGAAGGATGTGAATTATTTCACCAAACTGGCATTCACCTCTTAAATCATATTTAAGGGGCACTACACTGCCTGTTCTATATGTCTGACTGAACACACTAACTGTGTGTGCAACATGAACCGTGCTTAAAATGTCAAGATTTTCATCCTTTTATATGCAGTTTTTCAAGGAGTGCCTCACTGAGTCCTAAAGAGCCTACAATGACAGGAAAAGCATTTGGAACTGATATTTCTCAAGTGGCTTCCCAAATTTCCAGCTGTACATACTCTGTATTTGGTTCTTGTAAGCCAGTGTTTTGGATATGTTTTTAAAGTTACAGACTACATGAGCCTGACGTTTCATTGGACAGTGTTTACTTTCAAACCTCATGCACCATAACTTAACAAGCGGTCCAAACATTACAATCATTCTACCATGGTGAATCATGAAATGGTGCTTGGGGATCGCCTGTCTGGGTAGAGTGTCTTAAACATGTTGTGATGGTCTATAACCAACTGCTTCAAAAACACACCCAGTCCGTTTGTGACTACAGGTGCAAATATTATACTGCATATTTCTCTCAGAAGAAGGAACAGTTTCCAATGTGAACTCTGCCTACTTACTAGGTCTCCTATCATTAGTGGCAAAAAGAGTAAGAGACACCACATTTGGCTGGCTGTTTGCCTGACAGCATTTTCATTTGTTCTAAGATTCAAAATCACAGATGGCTTGTTCTTTTCATTCATGTAACCATAATCAAAGCTTGATATTCTATCGTTTAGCTGCTCCAATGTAAACAGATTATCTTCATATATTAACTGTCGCAGCAACAACTTTACTTCCAAAGGAGCAACACCTTCTAATACATCATGCATTATGTCTAAAAAACACCCTCTGTTACATGGAAGTATTTAAGTGTATTCAAACAAGAGTCCGGCTTGATGCCTGTGATAGTGGAATTGTTCAGCATAACATGTTGTTGATAATTGTCTTTAGTACGCTTTTCAAACTCATCTTCTTCAAAAACAGGTTGAACTTTTTCTTTGTCAGCTAAGCAGAAGTGACACATTAGCTGAAAAACTCTCCAAATACCCACAAAGGGAATGACACGCAAGGTTGTCAGCTGTCAAAAGGCAAATGGTACCATAAAGCAAATGCGTTTGACCTTTGATGTCAACTGCAATACCATGACTTTCCAGATATTTAATGTCGTCTAACAATGGCTGTAGTATTTTTGTAAACCCATAGGTTTCTTTGTCTATAGAGTTAAAAAGGAGACACAAATGAATGTTTGCCAGAGATGAGTTGTACTCTGCAGGCAAGTTCCTCAAGGAAAAATACACATCTCCCATTTTGTGTATTTTGGTTTTAGAACCTAACGGATTAGTGGTCTCTACATCGTCAAAATAAAGTTGTATCTGTAATGCATCTGGATATCTACTGTACAGAGGATGAGTAGCAAACTGTGCACCATCGCTATAGTCTCGCATTTTACCATCTATACTTTTAACGGCTGCAGAGTCGCAGCCGTTCCGTGCCGACGCCGTAACGCGTCCGGTGGAATCTTCGCGTTAGACTTGACTCCTCCAAGACCCACTAGTCGCTGACTCACTGACAGTTGTTTCACTCACTGAGTGGTGAAGAGGGAGCGACTGAGAGGCGTCACGACTCACGAGAGCCAGCCAATTGCATGCTGTTCTAATACTGTGTCAAGGACGCTCTCGTCTAATTTTAGCCAATTAGAGACTTAGGGGAAAAACAAATGGGCTTAGTGAGCGACCGTACGATAATACGATTAAATATCAATGTAATGGTAAATGCATGTTGTCTTTGTATTTTCTGTGTCATGCCAGCTTAATAGAATATTTGAATGTCTCGTCAATCAGTTTAGTTCTTTCATAGTTCGTTCTGCCGCACGCGACCTGGGACCCCCACCTTGGAGGATCTTGATCGATTCTTGAGTGGGGGTGGCCATCTTCACAATAGTGTTAATGGACAAATCCGGTGTAAAATGGATTTGGGTTATGTTTGGTATGATAACGAGTTGGAATGTTCGTTTTGGAGCAAAGAAAGCGCATTTAGACGCACTCTTCAGTTGTCTGTTTTTAGCCGATTCTATCAAAACACTATAAATTTGGAACGATAGGGGCATGTGTTATGGTAAAAACTAAATCGCTATTTTAAACCACTTAAAAGGCTAGAAGTGGACCGACATTTCTTTGGTAGTATAATAAGGGTCTTAACATGAGCGCTTTGAGTGTGAGAAAAGCGCTATATAAATTGAATCTATTATTATTATTAACATATAAAACGAGGCATTGACAACTTTGTAAGTGTACAGATTGTTTATTAAAGAGGACATTTTATACACACAATACCATCAGTAGTTCACCCGTCAACGCCATCTTGTTTTTAAGACTCGATAAGTAGACTGACGAACACAGAGATTGTGCCATCCGTCAACAACACGCAAGCTCTGTGTTCGCCATCTATCCAGCACAGATCTAGGTGGACACGCCCAGTAATGATGTCATATGGGGCACCTGGTGGCATAATATGTCCCCTTTAAATGTCGTTCTGTGTAGCACGAAAGTCGACAATCGATGGGGGACACGATTCAATAGATCGTTTTTCGTGACCTTGAGCACAAACACGCGTGAGACTGGGTTGTAACTGCAGGACTCTGCACAGACAGTGCAGGCACATAAAAAGACAAGGAGTAAAATTGAGGGATTTTTTTTACCCTGAAATGCAAATCACAACGAAAATAATAGGGAATCAAATGAACATAAGAAATGCTAAAGGCTCTGGGTGTTGAGGGGCTGTCATGGTTGACACGCCTATTCAACATCGCGTGGGAGTCGGGTACAGTGCCAAAGGAGTGGCAAACCGGGGTGGTGGTTCCCCTGTTCAAAAAGGGGGACCAGAGAGTGTGTGCCAATTACCGGGGTATCACACTTCTCAGCCTCCCTGGTAAAGTCTACTCCAAGGTGCTGGAAAGGAGGGTTCGGCCGATCGTCGAACCTCAGATTGAAGAGGAACAATGCGGTTTTCGCCCCGGACGTGGAACTACGGACCAGCTCTTCACTCTCGCAAGGATCCTGGAGGGGGCCTGGGAGTATGCCCATCCGGTCTACATGTGTTTTGTGGATCTGGAGAAGGCGTATGACCGGGTCCCCCGGGAGAAACTGTGGGAGGTGCTGCGGGAGTATGGGGTAAGGGGGTCTATCCTCAGGGCCATCCAATCTTTGTACTCCCAAAGCGAGAGCTGTGTTCGTGTTCTCGGCAGCCAGTCAGTTTCGTTCTCAGTGGGTGCTGGTCTCCGCCAGGGCTGCGCCTTGTCACCAATCCTGTTTGTGATATACATGGACAGGATATCGAGGCGTAGTCGTGGTGGGGAGGGGTTGCAGTTCGGTGGTCTGAGGATCTCGTCACTGCTTTTTGCAGATGATGTGGTCCTCATTGGATCATCGGCCTGTGACCTTCAGCACTCACTGGATCGGCTGGCGGCCGAGTGTGAAGCGGCTGGGATGAGGATCAGCACCGCTAAATCTGAGGCCATGACTCTTAGCAGGAAACCGGTGGATTGCTTACTCCGGGTAGGAAATGAGTCCTTAGCCCAAGTGAAGGAGTTCAAGTACCTCGGGGTCTTGTTCGCGAGTGAGGGTACTATGGAGCGTGAGATTGGCCGGAGAATCGGAGCAGCGGGGGCGGTATTGCGTTCGCTTTACCGCACCGTTGTAACGAAAAGAGAGCTGAGCCGCAAGGCAAAGCTCTCGATCTACCGGTCGATCTTCGTTCCTATCCTCACCTATGGTCATGAGGGCTGGGTGATGACCGAAAGGACGAGATCGCGGGTACAAGCGGCCGAGATGAGTTTTCTCAGAAGGGTGGCTGGCGTCTCCCTTAGGGATAGGGTGAGAAGCTCAGCCATCCGTGAGGAACTCGGATTAGAGCCGCTGCTCCTTTACTTAGAAAGGAGTCAGCTGAGGTGGTTCGGGCATCTGGTAAGGATGCCCACTGGGCGCCTTCCTTGGGAGGTGTTTCAGGCACGTCCAGTGGGGAGGAGACCTCGGGGAAGACCCAGGACTAGGTGGAGAGATTATATCTCAACACTGGCCTGGGAACGCCTCGGGATCCCCCCGTCAGAGCTGGTCAATGTGGCCCGGGAAAGGGAAGTCTGGGGCCCCCTGCTTGAGCTGCTCCCCCCGCGACCCGACCCCGGATAAGCGGATGACGATGAGGATGATGAGGATGAACATAAGAGAAAACATATTGACGAAGGAGGGCTTGGGTTTAAGTGGTTGGGGAAACATTTGTATAACATTTATTTGGTCTCTACACACACAGCACCACACTACACACACACACACCCACACACATACACACACATAATGACACACAAACAGCACAATTCTAAACACACACGCACAGTAACATTTGCAGCACAACACTAAACACAACACACAAAGCCCAACCCTACAAACAAACTCCAAAACACACGTGACCATACTATTGAAACACAAAGTAGTAGGTGGTCAGTTGTTCAGGTGACCGGGTGGTCAGTTGGTCAGGTGACCGGGTGGTCGGGTGACCGGGTTTTTTAGTTGGTCGGGTGACCGGCTGTTCAGGTTACCGGGTTGTCACTATAGTTTAATCCTCCCCCACCTCTGTCATCCTCAGCCTCCCCTGGTGGAGGGATACACCCCTCCACGGCTCTGCCTTCGGCATGAAGAAACCCCACTGAAGACACACACAGACACACACACAGTTCATAGGTATGTTATATTGTGATTTTGTCTTGGACAACATGCATATAGTTCCCATGCATAGGGAAAGTTGCTGATGCTAGCTTGAGTAGCTTAATGCTTGTTTATGTTGCTATGTTTTAGCTAATTAAGTAATGCTCTTTTAGAATGCTAATGTGGGCATCTTTTGATAAAGCTAGCACGAGTTGCTAATGCTAGCTTACGTTGCTAATGCTAGCTTAATTGTTAATGCTAGCCAAGGTGTTGGCGTGTGAGTGTGTGTGTGTTTCCGCGTACCCTCCTCAGCACCAGACAAATTATTGACAGCAGGAAGAGTCCAGTCAGGATGGAGCAGATGAAGATCCACAAGGGAGGGCCGCCTCTCCCCCCACCCACCTCTGGGAGGAGAAGAACACACAGCTACCCACACACATACAGGGGTCACCTGTCAATGTTTGACCTGTAGGGTCAGCGGTGACCACCAAGGTCAAAGGTCAGGCATCAAGTGGAGGGTTAGAGGTCACATGGAGGGTAAAAAATCATGGGTCACCTGGAGGGTTAAAGGTCAGGGGTCACCTAGAGAGTTAATGGTCACCTTGAGGGTCTAAGGTTAGGGGTCACCTGCAGGGTTAAAAGAGCCACTGTTTCAGATGGAATTGGACTACAATGTGATTTAAAAAAATGTGATTGGGCCTTTTTATGTACCGTTGTTGCATTACTATTATGATCATTCGGACATTAAATTTGTAATACATACTTTCACATAGTTTTATGGGGAGAAAAACAAGATTTTACCCCTTCTCTCTCTAAATTGTGGACTTTAGTGATAAAATGGCATCGATTACTGTGATGACGATCATATAAGACAAATGACCACATGTAAAGAAGACAAAGGGGTTTGAGTGTCCTGGCTCTTTAAGGGATCACCTGCAGCGTCTGGGGGCTCATCCTGATGGCTGATGGTTCTTCTGTCTGAAGCTTCAAAGTTGCCCGACCTTTGACCTTTACACTCTGTGCATCACTGTAGTCCTACGTTCACGCACGCACGCGCACACACACACACACACACACACACACACACACACACACACACACACACACACACACACACACACACACACACACACACACACACACACACACACAAACAAGTTATGAAACTCCAACTCTTATTATGGTCTGATCTTGCTGAACTAATATGCTAACCCTAGGTCTTTACCAGTTCTATATGACTATACCAGTTCTATAGGTCCATACCAGTACTATAGGTCTATACCAGCAGTCGTTTGCACCAGCAGAACGTAAAGCTGATCAGAAGTTCGGGTGTAAAGTTTGCCTTAACCCTACGCTCGACGTAGCTAGTTTCAAACTAAAGGTATTCTAAATTTTGGTTGCACCACCATAACTTAAGTTTTAAGGTTACTAGTAGTGCGTAAATTGTACCAGTGTCATATTTAATGACGTTTTGATAATTTCAAGCCAATCCTCGACCGCCAACAATCTAAACAGGAAAACGGCAAGTTCCACCTTATCCGAGTGAAGACGCTTTAGCACACAAATGAGAGGGCAAAGAAAACAGCTTGACAGTAATTTATTCTCTAAAATTGACTTGGGCGGTATAGGTGTGAGGTTAAGCTATTTATAGCGGATTTTATAATAAATTGCAGCTCATTGCTGCTTTGTATGCTATTCATTGTATGTGAGTGTCGTGAGTTTTTGTCTGAGTTAGCCTCTACCTAGCTATACATTGTATGGAATAGCTCTAGAGCAGGGGTTCTCAAACTATATGGGGCCGGGGACCCCCCCATTGGGCAGAAATTATTTCAAGGACCCCCTCATAACCGCAACACAAATGTAATCATATAGGCTCATGTCTATTTTTTCTGTTAGATGCTTTTGAACTCTTTTATGCTTCAATCATTCAGTGCTAATACCACAATAGTGTTAAATAAGCATGTTATTGCATTTTGGCATAACTTCACAATATGTTAATAGATTTTACTTTTTTATAAGTGTGTATAAAAATTTCGCACACACAAACATACAATACCCAACCCAAACAAAACCAGCAAAAACATGACATGGCAACATTGCCCAATGTTGTCACAATGGACATGGGACAACGGCAGAGGACATGTTTATTTCCAAATGTCTGCAAGGATTGGTTTACAAGAGAGATAGTAAAGTGGTGAAAAACAGTTAAATTGTTCACCCACGTAAACACGTTACCTACTGTTACCAATGGTCCATCGTAACAAATCGCCTGCTCGGCATGCCATGCATATATGGATGAAGCTTTGAAGGGGACGCAAAACACAGCTTTGGCAACGCTGTTGAACGCTGATTGGCTGTCATCATGCGTTTACTGCCGAAAAGTTGAAATATTTCAACTCGAGCAGCATTTGACGCGCCGCAAAATACGTGAACGTACCTGCAGCGCGGGCACGGGCGTGCTGCGCTGCAAATCATATCTTGCCGCGCCGCAAATCAAATTTTGCTGCCGATTTTCTCGGCAGCAAGTGGTCCGGCAGCAAACCCGCAACGCGTCTCTACATTCACTTTGAATGGGATCGTGCTGCGCGGCATCTTTTTGCATCTTTTGGTGTGAACGCAGGGCAGACTCGAGCATGCGTTGAGAGGTTGACGCAATGTTAACAGAGTTACTATTGGCTGAAAATTAGAGCAGGGGTAGGGCTGAACACAATGCGCCTGTTTAATTGGCTTTTATTTAGTTATTTAGGTGCGAGATGTGAAGGTAAAGCCTGAGGGAGTTTGACGTAATGTAAAAGCAGAGTGTTCATTGGTTTAACGTTACGCCGACGGGAGTAATGACCGGCCGGCCCAAAATTGTTTCCATAAATACCGGTATGTTTATGTTGTAACAACAAGCTCTTCACGGACCCCCTGGCAACGTGCCGCGGACCCCCTGGGGTCTGGGGACCCCACTTTGAGAACCGAGGCTCTAGAGTATTGGTTTGTACGTGGGCTGGAGTTGTCTCGAGGAGGTAAGACAGTTGTTTTGAAACTATTTTCACGTGAAGAAGGTAGGGCTGTGCGATATATCAAATATACTCGATATATCTCCGAAATAGCTGTTTGCCATACATACAATTATTATTTCGTAAGTATCGAGTATTTTACGGTAATATGGGTTTTTTCAAGCGGCAGCCGAGACTTACCTTGGTTTCGTGTTCAAAACATTCTCCTTACAGACCTACTTATAACTGCTAACATGTACAGTTTTTGGAAAGACTTACATCTTAATACAGATTTAGGGCTTTTGAATAACAGAAAAGTCTTTGACAATATGACTTCATAAAGACTGTAACTAATTTAGAATTAGAATTCAGCAATCATTTCTTAGTCACCTCTGTGCAAACAGGCCCTTCGCTTCTTCAGCACTCCTATGCAGCGTTCGACCAGATTTCTTGTGCGAATGTGGGCAACATTGTAGCGCTCCTGCGGGCGACTGGCAGGTGACAAATATTGGGTCATAGGCCAATCCCTAATGGGGTACCCAGAGTCGCCGAGGAGCCTTCCAGGGAGCCTCAAAGTCTTCCCCGAACTGTGAGTGCCGTAGTATGTAACTGTCATGTTTAGATCCTGGCCATTTGATAACACAATTCGTTACCTTAAGGTCGGCATCACAGACTATCTGTGCATTTATGGAATGGCATCCTTTCCTGTTAACATTAACAGGTTTGTGGTCCGTTGGGGTCTTGATACAGTCGGCGTTCCGTCACATTTGGGAAACCAGCGATCTGATACAATTTATGACGGACATGGTTTAGTTCCGCAGGATGTACAGGGAAGCGAACATATGTGTTCAGATGCCTGCACAGAGACGCTGCCACAGCTCGAACCGCTCTGTAGGCAGTAGACTTTTACACATGGACCGAGTCACCAACTAGGTTTTGATAGGCCCAGAGGCAAAATATGTCGGAGCCAAACACACTTGCATCGCTGGACTTAGAGCCAAATTTCGTGTTGTGTTGCAGGTCATTGTCAAGAATGCCGGTTATTCTAAGTAATTCCGCCCGGCAAAACTGAAATCGCGTATATAAATCTACATCATCATACTGATGAAATGGATCGATACGGTCACGGACAATCCTTTCCCGACACAAACCGCGTTGAAACTCCTCTCCCCATTGCTCAAAACGAATAGCCATCTTTTGTATTTAATATTTTAACGTATTTACCGGACTTAATCGTTAGAATGGAACTTACACCAGCTAGAGGGGAGGTGTAAAATATAATAACTTAGTTTCAACCTAACACTAGCTGCTTGGTGCAACTGCTATTTTTTTAGTAGAGTGTAAAGTCAAACATTTGGGCAACGTTTAGGTGGGACTGCTGGTACAACCAGCTGCAGTACTATAGGTCCATACAGGTTTGTTCCTAAAGAGGCACTTTTTGAAAAATTATAGATATGATGCACGTATATATACAGTGTGAATCTATACTTTCCAGTTCAGACTTCAGATTAGACTGTCTAATTGATCTAGATGAAAATATAAACGTTAACCCTTCATCAATACTTACCTCACTAATGCACAAATTATGGCTATAATGTACATCATTTTTTTTTTATATAACAGTATATTGTACATATAACAGTGCTTTGGGAGTCCAATTCCTCCACTGAAAAGGGTGGAAATGCTTTTCAAAAAGAAAATCTATTTTCTACAAGTAGTTTAGGTGCGCGAATGCTGCTGAGATAGGTAGCCTATTTGATAGTTCCACTGAATAATCGAATCAAATTGTGATAAAAATATGAAAAAAAACGCCATTGGTGCAAACTAGAGTTGAATTTTCTTGCACCAATGAAAATCTGTCTCTGCTTGAAAGACAGCAAAAAGTTTGCGAGCTCACATAGACTTCATGGTTACCGGTGCCCTTGACGTGAAGGAAGGCTTTCTCTCGAATTACAAATAACAAGCCTAGCTCAAATAATTTCAGACGTTCAGACGCATTTAAATGGTTGCTGGCGCAGTGGCAAATACGGTCTATCACACAATTAAAGAGGGATAAATGCTATGTGTTTTTGTTGATTTGTAAAGGTGGATTCATAAACCATTATGGCGCCTCAGCACCCTCCATTGACCCACCACCACTGTATATGTATATATATATATTGTGTATAGTGTGCAGTGTGAGTGTGTCCGTGTGTTTGTGTGTTACCTCCAGTAGTGTAGGGCTCCAGATGTTGGCTGTGAGGCTGAGAGAGGAAGTCGTCTTCATGTTGGGGAGACGACAGGTGAAGACCACACAGCGAGCACTACCGTCCTCACAATCCTACACACACACACACACACACACACACACACACACACACACACACACACACACACACACACACACACACACACACACACACACACACACACACACACACACACACACGTATATATGCACACCGTCTGGTTGTTTTTAAAGTGAGGGAGGAAGCACGCTTTGTTGCCATTGGTCTGCTTGCACTGTTGGTGGCATATGGTGACATAAGTTTGTGAGACTCAAGTTGTTTCAGGGTATTTTGTTGACGGATACCTTGAGCTGGACGTCTGGTACCGCCATCGCTAAGAGCTAGCAAAGGTCGATCAGCAAAGTCACAACTTTTCTCGGTTTTGTGACCTCTGTGGTGGAACGAGCTCCCTGCCATTCTCAGGACCGCAGAGTCGCTCACTATCTTCCGAAAAAGACTCAAGACTCACCTGTTCAGAGTCCACCTCGACTCTGCATAGCCACCCTCCCCCTTCTGGCCACCATTGTACATTGTATTGTATTGTGTTGTATTGTATTATAGTACTTAACTGTGTAGCAACTGCAGTAGCTGCTATCACTGCTGTAACACGTGGAATTGGTTAGCCTAGCGATTGTTGTACTTGCACTTGGTTTGATGAACATCCTTACTGTACCGACAGCGATATATTGTTGCACTTCTTATGACAAATGTACTTATTGTAGGTCTGCTAAATGCCCTAAATTTAAATGTAAAAGGCCCACCTGTGCTTTGCCACTTGGGGAGGGGCCGCTCATTTACTCCCCTCTGTGCATATAGACTTTGTTGCGAAGTTAATAGTTTGTCAGATATATATGTATGTTCACTGTGCACTGCATTTGTTAAATTCCTACACAAACACACACACACATTACTAGTTACCAGTGTGTAGGATTTCTTCGTCGGGTTCAAATTTTCTTCTCTTTCATGATCAACACTCCTCTTCCTCACTCCCTCGCTCTAAGACAGACAGAGAGATGGACAGGAGATTGACAGTTTGTTTTAAAGAAATATTTCTCCTCCTTAAAGTCACAAATGGGCATCGTACAGCTGCTGGACCTCTCCACCACCATCAACATTAAGCATTAATTGTAATTGAGCTACGTTAAAACATTGATTCATTTTTGCTCCCTCGAAAACAGCACTGAATGCAGACCATCTGTTAATAGCCCCTCCTCTCTGGGCTCAGGTTGAATCATAAAATGACCATATGCGGGATAAAGGACTGCTTTTGGCTTTTTCACACAGAGAAGAAAGGTGGTTCTTCTCTTCCTTTAGTCAGTAAAGTCAGTAATGCCGCGTTTCCACTGCAGGGTGCGGTGCGGTTCGGTTCGCCTCAGTCCGGTAGGAAGGGGGCGGTATAGCCCAGCTCAGTTCCGATTCCACCGCCGACAGTACCCTTTATGGTAGGCCGGATGTCGATCGCCGCGGCAGCTACGTAAACATCGTGACATCATAGCAGGACGACACGGTCTAGCCTGCTCAATGAAAAGTTGAACGCGACACATTAAACCAAGAGCTACCATAGAAGTCGCCAAGCAACAGTTCCTGGCCTTTATGCTTTTCATATGGCAGTTAATCAACTTCCGAATGAAAGCTTTGTTTGACAAGTGCCACTGCATTAAAAATAACACTGCAATATGGTGTTTTGATGTTCAAACTAAATATTAACTTTAACTTCAAATTAAGTATCGATTTTACAGCGCAGAACCAATAATTGTCCTATATAATACGCCAGGCATCTTACTGGTTTCCCATATTTTAATTGAAAAGTTAAGCAATGGTGTTTCCCCATGTGTGAAATGTGAGCCATGGGTGTGGGTGAACTGTGGGTGTGTAAACTCAATTTCAAGGTGACCATCAAATGTGTATATGGAAAATGTGTAGAAACCAACTCCTGCTTTAGTATATATTTTTTATTCAACAGTAAAAATACAGGAATATTTATTTACACATTAAAGGGGACTTTTTATACCACCAGGTGTGAGTGTGATTAGCCTTACAAGCCGTTTCGAAAATCTGCCTAATATGACATCACTAGTGGGTGTGTCCACCTAGATCTGTGCTGGATAGATCTATCTACCAGCCTACCCAGTGGACTGAAGTAAACATTGCTCATCTATCCAGCACAGATCTAGGTGGACACACCCACTAGTGATGTCATATTTGGCCGATTTTCGAAACGGCTTGTAAGGCTAATCACACTCACACCTGGTGGTATAATAAGTCCCCTTTAAAACATAAAAAAAGTCTTCACACAAAAAAAAGGTTCAGAGGGTCAGGCCCTGAATGGCTGGATCACGGCACAGGGTCGCGGTGTCCAAACGCCTGCACCATCTGGCTGAAGGTTTGGAGGAAGGCTGTGTTGAACGCTGCAACTTGCGCCATCTGCTGCATTGCTCGTTGATCCTCATGCAGTCGAGCATCGATGGCATCCTGTAGGGCCTCCTCTCGAGCGACCCGGTGTCTACGGTCCAGCCGCTCCTCTTCCTGCTCCTGCCGCCTCTCATCAGATGCCTGCATATCCCTGATGCTCGCTGCAACATCACTGGCCCTACTTTGGCTGTAACAGAAAGGAATAGTGGACATCATACAAATTGTTTGATCAACTTCTCATTGTACTGATACGCAGGTACACACAATGCATCATTTCACTCCAATTCCGATTACTAAAATGTGGTTATTTAGGTGTGGTGAGATGAAGCTCAACTTTCATCATATAAAGCCGTAAAACAACGTAATTTTGTAAACATGTTTAGCAACGTGATTGTTAGGATTTACCAAAGGCAAAAGACCGTGGATAGGTGGGGTTGGTGGTGTTGCAAAGAGCATCAGTCTCCACTGGGACTGGTGTAGATGTCCTTGATGGTGGCATTGGGCTCATACAACGGCTTGACCCCATGTCTTCGTCCTCTGGGAAGGCCGAGTCAGGCACTTCCTGGTAGCGAGGTTCCTCACCTGAAAGTTGCACAAATTAAAGTCTCAGTTGGCCAACTGCAACAATAGCTTACTTAACAAATTACTTTAAACAAAAGACTTAATCACCGGAATGGTAAGTAATTTCTAACAAAGGGCTGCCAGCTTACTGGCTAGCAACCCAACACAGCAAACAATTCGAAATAATGCTGTGAATATATCCCACTTTCTAAAAACCTTAATGTGCATATCTAGCAATTATCAAGTCACTGTTAAGTATTACCAACAGAGCACAGAGCTCACATTAGCATAAGCTATCTAGCAAATCTTACCGGTAGGCTCCAACATGACCTCGAGCAGAGAGGTGGCGACGCCACTGTGGTTGTTGTGGTCTTTCAACTTCCGATACTCGGCCCGGAGCTTTTTGCATTTCTGCCGACACTGCTCAGTGTTCTTCTCGTAACCCGCAATCGTCATTCGACCAGCAACCAGCTGGAAGACCTTCTCGTTCCTCACTGCTCCATCAAGCTCCCTCTGCACGTCTTCCTCCCCAAGAATGCAGAGGAACCTCTCCACCTCCTTGTTTGCCCAAGCAAGCGTTTTACGCTACATTTTCATTGTAAAGAATAATACCTCGAGGCTACTGTTTGTTTGTTTTTATCCCCACGTCGCCCGGAAGTGACGATTCTGTCAACCAGTCAACGGAGGGGGTGTGTAGCTCGAATTTTCCAGCACCCTTTCAGGCGTCTCAGTGCCCCAACGGAGGAGTACTGAAGACGAGGGACAAACGAGTACGGCTCAGTCCGAGTCACGCCCACTTTTGGCGGTGGAAACGCAATCCGAACCGCACCTTTGCGAACTGAACCGTACCGCACCCTGCAGTGGAAATGCGCAATAATGCTTTATCTCATTATCTCGTTCTCTATCTGGAGTTGGGGCTAGGTCTAGGGTCAGTTGATTTTGTTGTTGTTGTTTAGGTGTGGTTTCTATAGTTACTGTGAGGTTGAGGGGGTTGACAATGTTTCTGGGCGTGGCACAGTGGTGTTCCGGGCTTCCGTCCAGGTTGATCTCCGTCAGGTAGAGCAGCCATTTCCCACCGGTGGACTCCAGCGGCCAACTGACCTCCAGCTGTAGGTGTCCCAGGGGGCCGAGTGGCTTGCCGATGACGTCGACCTATGACAACACAGTTACTACACAACCTGACCAGGGTTTTCCATGAGAAATTGGCTTTTTCCTTGACCACCTGCAGGGTGAAGATCAGAGGGCTACTGATGTCCCTGGTCCTCCTCACAGCCGACTCCCCGGTCACATGACCACCAAACTGGCTGCTGATAGGCTGGCTGCTTCTATTGAATCAACCAGTCCACAATCACACACACACTTTAATTTCTCTGTTTGAGTGTCTTGCATGCGTGTTCGCGTGCATGTTCATACAGGAAGAAGTTGGTCTCCAGTATAAACTCCATCAGAAGAGCAAGAGAGACGGACACTGGAGTCTGGTCACTCAGTCTGCAGGGGGACAGACAGACAGGCAGAAAGACAGGTTGAGAGACACACAGGCGAGTGTTGATGATATAATAGTGTGTTTGTGTGTGTGTTTCATATGCAGTGAGCTACAGGTATGAGTGTGTGGCTGTGTGTGTTTGTGTGAGTAGTAAGTTGTGAGGTGTAGGTGTTTGTGTGTGTGTATCTGTGCTTCGTACGTAGTGAGTTGCAGGTGTGTGTGTGATTCTCTTTTGTCCAAATACTCGTCTTGTGTCTCCAACAGCAACACAATCTCAGTCTGTTGAGCAGAGAGATCAGAAATCAATAATCAATAATGGCTGTTCCATGTCAGGCGATGATCTATCACATGTTGCTCACCTCCTGGGAGCTGATGAATGGATCTCCTAGTTCACACCGCAGCCCACCTCCATCAGTACACACTACACCCTGTAACACACCGGGCGGTGAATTGCATTTCGTGTCAGACATCCCGACAGAGTACTTTGAATGCTCAAGGGGTCTCTGTAGTTACGGAGTCAGATTACGGGTTAAGGAGTCAGAGTAGTATACTTTGGCCTTAACTCTCTAACACCTAATCCTAACCCTAATTTTTCAACACTGAATGCTAACCCTAACACTCAAACACCTAACCTTCACTCTCTAACACCTTATCCTAACCCTAACACTCTTATACCTAATTCTAACCCTAACTCTAAAACACCGAACCCTAACTCTCTAAAACCTAATCCTAACACTTTTATACCTAATCCTAACCATAACTCTAATGGCTGGTTCAGACTACACGATTTCAACCCAGATTTTTGCCCCGATTCGTTCGTCGCAGACAAATTTGCGATTTTGAAAAGTCGGCCACGAGACGGTGTTGGAATGTGACATGCTTGCAGTCTGCGATTTTTTCCATTATCCATTGTTGACTTTGAGGGAATCCCGCGAACAGCTGGAGCTCACGGGCAGTGTATCCTAACTAGTAAAGAACTAACTAGTAAAGTAAAGACTAGTAGAGATGCGCGGTTCGCGGTCATACCCGCGGACACCGTGGACAATCCACGGGTTGGGTGGATTGCGTGAAAAAATGTAATACTTGGAGGAACTGCGGGTGGGTCGCGGATGAAAAAAAATAAATAAGAAGAAGATAAATCGCTACAAAAACAATAGGGATCCAACCTGGGCCCTGTACCACGAAGCTCGCTTAGAGGGTTAGCGAGGTATGTTGAGCTCCAAGCCTGGGTTAGTTGTACCACGAAAGTCGATCTCTTTTAGCGTCGCTGTATCACCATGGTGACTTATGCTCGCAACCAAACCTGGTCGGGAGCAGTTTTTCGGCTTATGGTGCGTTTTAATATCCATCCGTCTCGGAGGTCCGAGGACGTTGCCTAGCGACACGCACAAACACGCCCCTTTTCCTCGGACGGCCATCTCGCCATCTCGGTTGAACTCAGTGGTGACCGAGCGAAATTCCGAGACAGAATTCAAGATGGCTGCGCACATTGTGACTTGAAGTATGAACTGTTTTCATTGTGCTTGGACCACTTTGGTGGTTTAAATGGTAATTTCAATCACTCGTATTACTGCAATACCTTACTGCGTCCGTATCTCTGCCTATGTACACAAATATATTGTATTTGTGTACAGCACTTTGGTCAACTACTGTTGTTTTAAATGTGCTATATAAATAAACTTGACTTGACTAGCCTACTTATATTGGATCGCCTGGTCCTCTGCCAATGCTACCGCGAAAACAGCTTTCCGGGTGGCGTCCATGTTTTCCTCCGACGACTGAGCGAAATAATAAAACGCTTGAAGTGTGGGCGTGGCATCAGATCCGAGATCCGAGTCGGTTCGCAGAGAATACTCGAACGCACCATTAGTCTAGCCGGAGATCGGCTACTTAAATCGGCGTGCGCAGCTTCCTAGCCCCTCCTCTGACAATGGCGTCACCATTTGTGGGCTTTCCCGTGGACCCCGGCGCACTTCTCATACAGGCGTCTCTCCGGAGACAGAGGGTTTTACGGGACAGAACCGATCCCTTGGCTTTGTCTGACGATATTCAGATTTCTGACTTTATTGTCATTGTGCAAACAACGAAATTGGGGTTCTTCCTGAGATACAGATTCTCATCAGAGGGTGTTCGTTATTTGATCGTCCTTTTGGACCTTATGTAGACAAAAATTACTGTTGCGCATTGTGTCTCCGTGACAGAGTGCTAGAGTGGAGGTAGCGCGTCAGTCTTGAATTTCTGCGCGGGGGGTTCGACTCCCAAGTGACGCGAATTTATGTGAAGCTTAAAAAGTCCTAATTCTCATGCATATGGAATACTTATTCGCTAAAGCTTATGGAATTATATTTTTGTGCTCATTTCAAACTTGAACCCATATTTTCTAGGCCGTGCTGGCCACATCTATGGGGGTAAAATGCATGATGATAGACCGGCGAATTTGAACGCCGGTCGCTGGCGTTCGGGTCTTATACTAATCCACTACGCTACAGCCGCTACCTCTCAGCGGTCGAAAACATGCCATACATTTCTTAAAAGGTGTATTTAAAGTGAATTCCCTAAATGATAGAATAAGGCAGGATGGACGTTGCTTATGCATTTTTAAATCATCATCATTCTATTTTGATTAATGGCGAACAATTCTGCATTTGGCAGTTATTTTACAGACAATATGCAGAATCTTTTCACTTATACGCATATAGACTGCTTGATCTATCGTAAAGGTGAGAAAAATGACGCAAAAAACGCCCCTTTCACGTGAACGCGCACTGAACCTAAAGCGGAACACCTGGTTCAACTAATTGAATCTAGAGTGAGCTTCGTGGTACCATTTAACTCAGATTGCGAGTTGCGGCTCTGTCGAGCCAGGTTTTCCCAAGAAAGCCTGGGTATGTTCAGCGAGCTTCGTGGTATACCCCACTGTTGGCTTGGAACCCTAATAAGTAGGTTAACATATTGACTAGACAAACGGCAAACTGACAAATTAAATTTTTCTATAATCTCCCTGCTTCTGAAATCTCCGCCCAGCGCTCGTCCGCTGGTTTTCCATAAGCACTGTGCAATCATCCCTGCTGCGTATGCCCTCATACATTGTTGAAATCATATGCTGCATGCTTTATTCTTTCTATGTGGCTTTTAGTTAATGATCGGGCTATAATACACCACGTTGGCTATGTTCGCTGACAACAGGGACATTTCATAGTGGTTGGACATTTCAGCAAGCCAACAGGCTTTTGTCGGGACGCGGAACACGCAACTCAAAATCGGGATAACATTACAGCTCATCCCTGCAGCTCTCCTAACTAGACTTCACTGCACTACGCAGAGGACCTCCATCATAAAGCCTATTATAGGAACTTGGGATCCATTGTTATTCACACTTTGTTGCTTCATTGATGCTGCGTGTATTGTGAACGATACAAAGTAAGGCCCTGTCCACACTAACCCGGGTAAATCTACCAACGCATAAATATTTATCTGTTTAGCCCTTCCATCCCCATAAAAACGGCTAATTCCGACAATAACAATGCTTTTCAAAAACGATCGCTGAGGTGGATAAATGTGAAAACGCTGGGTTCGTGTTGAGGTGTGATCAGACACGATGACGTTCGGTTGCCATGTTACTGTCATGATGCTGCCACAAGCTTGCGCTCAAGAGCGAGACGCTCATCAAAAAATGGCGATGTGAAATGGAAAATATGATTTCTCCGTGCAATGTACTAATGTATCTTCAGTTACAACTCGACATAATGTCTCATAATTTTTTAGAAAAGCCTTTGGCTAAACTGCTATTTTAATTGATTCTTTTTTCTCAGTTTTCTTTTTCTTTTTAATCTAGTTAGTCTTTTATGTTGTATATATCTTTTAAGGTGCATTGGATCACTTTGAGGTCATTGAGTTGATGTAAAGTGAGTTATAAATAAAATAAATAATTATTATACATATTCGTTACTCCAACGCCAAAGGCGAGCGCTGTACATTCTGTGCTTAAGCGATGGGGGAAAAAACGCAAAGACGCCAGTTCAAACCATACTTGACTTTGTACTTTTGGCTTGAGCCATATATTTGCTTGTGAGTGAAAATGATTAGCCAGCTGATCAACTGCAACTATCACCTGATCGTGCGCCTGTAATATAAACAGAGAGGCGTGGCGGTAGTCACGTAACCATGACAACAACTGTTTGTCAAAATCATTTGAATGTGGAACGTCGATGCAAAACAATCGGAAAACGATATGAAAACGATAGCGTGGACAGAGATCGTTTTCATTGCGAATGTGCGTTTTTATCGCACCCTCGAATCTTGTAGTGTGGCCAGTCTTCCGACGAGACAAGGCCTGATTTCCTGGCTCTGTGATTGCATAGTTTGAAATGTTAAATCTTTGAGGAATATATGAGAATCGTGTAGTCTGGTTGTAGGTCGGGTTGTAGTCCCGACTTGGGTTCCAGAGAGTCTGTTGATCTGATCTTAAATAACTTTCAATTTAATTTTCTCACTTTCTTAAATACATTGCACTTTCAATTTTACTTACTAAAAAGCCTTTTTAACTTTCTATTTTACTAATTTCTTTGCATATGTTTTCTTTTACTTATCTATTCTTTTATTTTATTGTATGACAATGTTTATATGTGAAGCACTTTGAGTCTGCCTTGTGTATGAAAAGTGCTATATAAATAAAGTTGCCTTGCCTTGCCTAGTCTGAACCAGCCATCACCCTAACTCTCAACCATCAACTCTAACTATCTTATACCTAATCCTAAACCATACTCTCTAACCCTATCTCTCAAACACCTTACCCCAACTAACTAAGTGAGGTTGACCTCTCACCTTGCTACGGACTCCAGCGTATCTGAGTGACGGAGGGATGTTGATGTTAAGCGTTGTCAAGTAAGCATCCTCTGCTAACTGCCTTGGAGAGGGGCAGTTGGTTACCTTGACAACAAGAAACACCCTCCTATTGCTGCTGTTGTAACGGAAGACCTGGAAACCTGAATGACTTCACACACACACATACACACAAACAAACAGACACACACGTATAAAAAAACACTACGGCTGTCTACATATTTATTTTTAAATATATTAATATATTTATATATGTGTTTATACATATACATATATCAATTATATATATATATATATATATATATATATATATATATATATATATATATATATATATATATATATATATATATATATATATATATATATATATATATATATATAATTGATATATGTGTCTATATGTTTATTTGTGTGTGTATATATGTAGGCGCGCCTTCATATATGTATATTTTGTGTATACATTAGGGATGGGCATTTGAAGGCATATCAATATTCGAATAAAAAAAGAATCGAGTAACCGAACTACGAAAAAAATAAAAAAAAGTGTTGCGCATTCATAATGTAGCCTGAAGTTCTTCCGTGATCTGGCCTTCACTAATCAAATGCATTAATTTTCCATCTATTAGTCAAATAAGGAAATCAAAACCAATTTGTTCAATTTATTGAGCATTTTAGAAGCAAAAAAACACTCAAAATGAGTATGCTGAATCGAAACGAGTTTAAACGAAACGATCATTTTTGACGAGAATATGAATGAACAGTATTGCATACTTAAGGCAATAAATTTGATTAAAGTAAATTTAAGGCACAAACTGAATAGATTCAAGTTACTGAAGCAAAACAGCAAAAAGTATTGGTGGGCTTGGATATCAACAGCGCATGGGCCTGCCTCGCATTACGCATGATGCACATATAACAGGACATCAACAAAAATATATTATGTGTAAGACGGAAACACAGTATGTCTAAAACATTTCCAGTTAACAACACATAAGCCCACCTACTGCTACCTACTACAATCACTAGTTCTTGTTCAAAAAAATGAGCATATCTACGTGCTCGGGGGATAGGCGGGTGCGGAGGCGGTTTACAATCAAGCACGCCGTGGAAAAGACTCTCTGCTGGAACGGAGGTTGCCGGTATAGCCAAGTATTCCAAGTATTAAATGGCATTAGTATACACGTTTAATGAACAATATGTATTAATATAGCTAATGAATATATTTAATTTACTTTATAAAAAATAAAAATAAAAGGTGAATACCCAAGTCATTTCGAATTATCGAATATTTGAATAAAAAAAGAATTGTATATATCTGTATGTGTGTGTGTTTATATGAGTATATATAATATATTATTGATAGGTGTGTATATTTGTGTGTATATATATATGTGTGTGTTTATCTATTTATGTTTTGTGGCAGACAGCAGGGAGGGTGAGGGGAATAGTTCCTGAAATGAGATAACTTGCAGCCAGCTGGCTTCACCCAAGCCTTAAATGGACTTCCTCCAAGAGGCCAGGTTGATGATGGTTGTGTAGGTAGTGCTCGGGGTTAAAAGGGAGAGCAAGTTGCCCATAGGGCGGCTAGCAAACTACAGACAGCATATTATATGATCTTCTGGAAGTACTTTACCGCCGACAATAGGAGCGGCCGATTAGCCTTTTATTGACCTCACCCAGTACCAACGCTCTGGATGAGAACCCATCTTATGAAGGCCCTTAGATACTGGACCAACTGACTGATTAAGGATTCTGCTTTGGATAAGGTATTGGCTTCTCCTCCCGGATGTAAATAACAGTACTGCATGTGTGGTTGTTATTGGACTCAGTGGCGTAGAAACCCCAATCCAACGAGCATGCTACAGTTTATATACATATTTGTGAACAGGAATAGTTACTTTCGGAGAGGAAGTAGTTCCTGATTGGTGAACTGAGCGCTCATTTGGAGGTTGCTTTGGCAACGGTGATCTGAGCCGCAAGACTTCAAGATGTGGACCTGCCAAGAGACAGACAGGTAGAGAGAGACCGACAAACAGGGACAGAGAGAAAGACAAGCAGAGATATAAAGAGAAAGAGATAGACCAATGGGTAGAGAGGAACAAAAAGATGGACAGAGCTAGAGACAGATCGAAAGATAGAGAGTGACAGAAGGGAAGAGAGAGCAAGAGAGAAACAGAGTCAGGTAGAGTGTGACTAGCAGGTTGAGAGAGAAAACATGTGGAAACAGACGGACAGGTAAAGAGACACTAGTAGGTTGAGTGAGACAGACATCTAGAAACAGACAGAGAGGTAGAGAGTTACAGCAGGTTGAGAGAGACAGACAGACAGACAGGTAGAGAGAGACCAGCGGGTTGAGAAACAAACATGTTGAAACACAGACGGGTAGAGAGATACAGCGGGTTGAGAGAGACAGGCATGTAGAGACAGACCTTTCTGTGGGTGTGCGGAGGGCTCTCCAGCAGGAGACCAGGGTCCACTAAAGAGGCGTTGAGGCTGAGGACCACCGGAGACACATGCTCCTGGATGGGCCTCTACATATAAATACACATTTTATATACATTGGTGTACATTATGGAATCATTCCCCGATAGATACCAACAGACCACATGCTCCTGGATAGGATTCTATAAGTACATTCAATTCAATATTAGATACATTAATTCCTGATTATGGACACCATAATCAGGAATTAATGTGTCCTGATTACCATTCGTTTATATTTTCATGCGTTTTACAATCAAAATATAAAGTTTTTCACAAGCCATAATTCAGTTTCCCTGGTAACGCCTGAGGTTCTGTAGGTCTGATATGCAGATCCTACATGTCGTTCGGACATCAATAATTTCAACGGGGAGTTTAGGGGGCTGAGCTTGCAAGGAATGGGATATGAAGTAGTGTCTAATTTCGCAAGAGGCGGGATTAGTGCAGCCGTTTTCACTGTAGTTCGTTTTGGTTTGAACACAGACAGCATCGAGGCAGAACGGGCAGAACTCATCGCGATCATCTTAAATGTTACTGCAACGAAGCATCATATATTCCGTTGCATCCACCACATCCGAAGCATCGATCGATGAAAGATTGGAGCATGAGTTAGAGACAAAAAGAAGAAACGACGAGGAAGAAACGACGAAGAAGAAAGGCGTTGCAAACGACTGTGCCACCGAAAAAAGAGGACCCTTTAATGAGTAGCTAACTGTTCTGTGATAATAATAAAAAAAAAAAAAATTCTAAGCGTGCAGCTGCTAACTCATGTATTGTAAGTTATTGTGTGATGTGTACTTTTAGGGTTATGATAAGACCTATCTTTTAGCGTTCACAATGAATGACTAATTTAAACATTTTAAACCATTCAGCGAACAAAAGGTACCAGACTGATTATCATTTAGGGGGCCACTCAATGACATAGAAATGCAGACCGTAACGTCATCAACACGCCCACTCAAGTGGTGTGAGAAAAACTGACTTTTGGCCCTATCTTGCATCCGGCGCAATTTACTTAATCACTGGCGCATGTGTCGTTGCTAGTTTGCAACTGGCGCATAGCGTTCTTTTCCCTCCTGCGCCACACGTCGGTAAATTAGGGAATGATCTTGCGCCCCAAGGGGCGGCTCGGCGAAAGGAGGAGGTGACTTCTGGCGCAAACATTCCCTGGTGCTATTTTGATGTTTCAGAAACCACTTGCGCCACAAACCAGGAAACACCTGGTTTGTGGCGCAAGTACAACTAAATAAGTTGTACTTTTAAGTCAATGCATCTACAAACACCGTACAGCAAACACATATTTTCTTGACAAAGACATTGTGTACATGTCCATAACTTTTTTTTTGTGTTAAAAAGAATGAATGAATGCGGGTGCGCGTGTGTGCGTCCATCTGTTTAACACAAGTCGATAACGATAATGCATACAATACTGATAAGAAACAATGTTTATAATGTATTGCGTGTATCATTAAATAGATCCACAGTTACCGCATACCATTTATTATATCATATACGTTTTCATTGCCGAAATTTATTTGAGGACACGTGCAAACGTCTGCGTTTGCACGTGCATGTGTGCGTCGTGTGTCTGCGTGTGCATGTTTGTGCATGCGTGTGTGCATGTCTGTGCGGCATGTGTTTATGCGGTGTGTGTGAGTGCGTGCGTGTGGTGAGTGCTTGAGTGCGTTCTGTGTGTGTGTGAGTGAGAGCTGCGGGCTGCTTTGCCAATGGGCATTTCACCAAGTGTGGAGTAAAGTGTCCGATACCTGCTATTATATAATAGTAAGTTGAGCATGTGTTTAATAAGTGTGTACTGTAGTCTAGTGAGTGTGTTTGTGTTGCTGTGTGTGTGTGTGTGTGTTTCTTACCACTACTCCCATTGTATAGTCCTGACAGCGGTAGCTAGGATGCGTTGCTAGGGTCAGGACCCCTGAGTATACATGATGTCCGTTCTCATGGAAATGCAGGCGGGGTTCGTGCTGTGTGATGTCAGCAATCACAGTGAAATTAAGTGCTGGAAAACATTCACACAACACACACACATATATATTAACTCATACATATATTCATGTATATTATCCCATATATATATATATATATATATATATATATATATATATATATATATATATATATATATATATATATATATATATTACACTATAGGCTATATATATATTACACCAGTGGTTTTCAAACTGTGGGGCGCGCCCCCCCTGGGGGGCGCCAGAGTTCTTCAGGGGGGGCGCGACGTGAGAAAAAAATAAACCCGAAGAAAACCCTGAAAGACGATGATTCAAATCATCAGTCGTACTTCAACTGTAGAAGTAACATAACTAAATCAATTTTCAACCGTTTATCTTCGTGCAAACCATTTAACAAAACTACACACTTGTATCTTCAATAATATCTAAACAGAATTTCGATATCATTTAAAATGTCTTCAGAATCACAGTTTTAGTTTCATACTGCTTCGTTTTCAGCTGTTTTCATTGAAGAAGTCAGCCCATTCTGATACACCTACTTCTAGACATCGTAACTCATTCCTTTTTCAACCGTTTACCATCGTTCAAACCATTAAACAAATCTACACACTTGTATCTTCAATACTATCTAAACGGAATTTTGATAGCATTTATACTTTTTTCAGAATCAGAGTTTTAGTTTCAAACCGGCGTTGTTTTCAGTTGGTTATAATAATTGAGGTCAATTGAGTCGGGGACCCTGAATGAATCTGTAAACTGGCAGTTTAGACAGATTAAGATGTTCAAATGTATTTAAAAAAGGTTAAGCTAAAACATGCTTAGATAAAGTTGTTAAATTTTGTTGTTTAAAAACGCAAAAAGATTTAATGTTTCAGAAATATGTTAAAAAATTTGTTTCAAATGTTTCAAAAATATGTTCCAAATGTTTTAAAATTATGATCGGAGATGTTTGAAATGTGTAAAATAATTAAAATAGCTTTCAAAACACAGGTATTTAGAAAAAAAAAATGGGGGGGGGGGGCTCAGCTGAATTTTTTTCTCTGAGGGGGGGCTCACTCTCTCACACTTTGAAAACTGTATTACACCATAGGCTATATATATTATATATGAACTACCAGATAACCATGGAGGTGAACTACTGACCCCAGCTGCTGATTTGGTCAATCTGAAGGTAAGTTCCTTCACCAGATGCAATTGGTTATTTGGACCAGGCTTTGTAGCGCCGGTCGGCAACATCATTGATTGAAGTGGGCAAGGAAACATGTCCAAACAATCTTCTTCAGTGAGCAATGAAACTTAGTTCATTGAAAAATGTTTAACAGTTGTTGTTTTTTTCAAGATTGTGGATTGTACACTCGCTACCTGACGTGAGAGTTTAAGATGTGGTGTTTTTTACCAGAAGAATACGTCATTGAGATTCAACATCTACTTTTCAAGTGATAAAACACTAGAAAAATAGGTATAACAACTAAAACAGTTGGCAGGGGGAATATCAATATCGCAAGATATTTCGGGACGCTCAAGGAGAAGAGTAATATTAAGTTTGAGCCACAAAGTGTAAAGACATTTCCGGAGGCTCAAGGAGGAGAGTTAAATTACATTTTAGCAACATAGTGTACTCCTGTGGTGGACTCTATAGACATAATTCACCATATTGTGTTATTGACATTTTTTCGTTTTGTGTTATAGGGACGCTGTCTCTTTAAGATCGTGCGACTGGTTTGTTGATATGCCGGTCGGCACGATGTTTGAATTCAACATACTTCATATGATAAAAATAAACAACCATGCCATTGCGTTGACGACGTGAGAAATTGTCTCGTCACTTCTTTTATCACAATATCTACAGTGTATAGACAAAACGTCTTACCTGTTTTTTTTCAACGGCGGGGCCGTTAAAACAGTCGGAAGGGGCAGAGGGTACATCAATATCGCAAGACATTGCGGGTTGCTCAAGGAGGTTAGAAATATTTAAAATAAATAAAGTTTAGCAAAAATGATACTAATATGGCTACCGGATATGACTATAATGACATGACTTTACTTACTGATATTTTTCACTTTCATGATGCCTCGACTTACAATGGAAAAACACACCTTGATCTGTAATCTGGAAAAACAGACAGGTAGACAGAATGTACATCAGATGGCAGATCATCAGAAAGTTAGGCAGACAGAAGGAAGGCAGGCAACCGTCCATCAGACGTACAGACAGACAGGTCAAGTAATCAAACAGACCGACAGGTAAACAGACATAAATGATCAAACAGATGGATTGGCAGGCAGACAGACAGACGGACAGGTCGACGGAGAGAAGTCGTCATCAGACGGATTAGCAGGCAGACAGACAGACAGAAAGGTACCCCTCATCCCAGGAGGCGGGGTCAAGGACTTCGGGAGTCACTGTGAGAGTTTGGTTCAGTTGAACGATCGTCCGCGCCCTGAAACCAACAATATGTCAATCATCTGTCATCATGTACGCGTCAATCGTATGGCATCTATTCTCAGAAGAGAAAAAATGTGGTCTTGTCAGCTTTCATTGGTTGAAAAATGGGATTCTAGATAAACGTTGATTATAGCTCAGCATGGAGTCTATATAAACAAAAGGTCAGATTAACATGTAGCCAATCTTGGCAAATTGATATGCAACCTATTTATTGACAAATCAATTAGTTATCACAGGAAATAAAAGCTCTACACGTTTTCTGACAGAGCTTCAATGTGAAGCGGATCTTACACCAGATGAGCCCCTAGGGGCGCACCACATCGGGCAAAGTCGCGTGGCTGATAGACAACAAAATCGGAAGATAAACTTTAAGGTCTTGGTCTGTGTTTATTAAAGTGGATCCCAATGGATGCTGCAATGCATGCCAAGGGGTCAATTCTGACATGTTGACATTTTAGGCCTTTCAAGTGTTACACAAGCAAGTCGAAAGAGCATCTAAAAACAGACTACCGCAAGAAGAATATAAAATTAAAATAAAGCCTAACGTTTAGAATTGGGTATTTCCTCTATAAATCCTTCAGCCAGAATGGGTTTTCTGCTGAACCCTAACCAGATAGTTAGAAACTGAAAAGAATAAGAGCAGTTAGTAAAAAATAACACAGGACACAACCTCCTATGTTTGACCCATCCCTCCACCACAACTTCCTTCACCAAGTTACTTTGTCACTGTAAACGTGTGACAAAGGAAGACAAAACTACAGTCATGTTTCATTCTCAATTGTTCAGTCAGATCGTTTGGTGAAAGCTTTTTCAAGCTTTTGCTCTGTGAAGGAAGGGGTGGAGGGTTAAATAGTGGAAAGAACAGAAGAAGCTGTTCCACTCATTAGCACCCATCACACCTTACTCAAGGCAGAGAGGGGAGGATGACCTGATGTTCCTAAGCCAATGATGAACCAAAATGACCCATTAGAAGTCATGGATGAAGGGTACAGCAGCCCCTAATGGTCAAAGGACAACGAGTGTTTTGTTTCTACTTGCCAATGAACCCGATTGATACTAGCTTTGTTGTTAACATGTAACCTTGCTTTATGTGAATGGCCTGATAAATGTAGGCTGCTACTCAAGAAGGCATTCTTGATAGGTGAATATTTTTGTTTCACTTTCTGTTGTTAAATGTAGTCCAATAATAGATTAAAGAAAACTTTTCTCCATATGAAATGAACACCAGCGATTGCCCGACCAATGACAATCGGTTAGGAAAAGATCATATGGACCAACCAATCGACCAACCGACCAAAATGTCTGGGCACCTTAACATAGAGTCTAGATGAACAGATACATATGAGGAATATAATATACATTAAGGACCTTAATAAAGCAACAGTGTCGTCCAAGGAGCCGACGAGCAGGTCAGGGAAGAAGTTGTGGTCCACGTCCAAACCTCCCGACAGAGAGAAACCAAATGTCCTGAAGCCTGGGGACACCTGACTACCCTGGATCACCTGGTACCAAGAAATACACACAATACACAGTATATACACATATTACACAAGATATACACACAATACCAAATATACACACACAATGCACAAAATATACACACAATGCCCTATATATACACACCATAGACAAGATATGCATACAATACACAATATATGCACACCATACAAAAGATATGCATACAATACACAAGATAGACACAAAATACACAAGATATACATACAATATACAAGATATACACACATACCCAATATATACACACAATGCATTAAATAGATACCAAATACACAAAATATACACACAATACACAAGATATAAACTCAATACCCAATATCTACACATAATACCCAAAATATACACACAATGCACAAGAAATACACACAATCAGACCCGCCGCTCCCTATACGCAGAGTATGCAGAGTGCGTAGGTCACCAAGTACCTGGGGGGGCACCAAAAATGAAGGTTTGTAAAAAAAGTATTACATTATTGAATTAAAAAAATATATAAATTAGTTCTGAAGAGGCCCACCGTTGTTTTTTCTTAATTGTACAACCTTTCACTCAATTTCGGCAAATTAGATGTTTTTACCCAATATATTATTAGGTAAGGGAGCTACTGTGAGGAATACAAAGAACGTGTGTCTCTGTAGGCCCCATGATGTGACCAACATATGTTGACTATGGCGTGTGATCCTAAGGAGAACACAAACATATTGTAAACCTATGATGGCTGTTGCATCAACTCAGGCATCATGGACCGCCCTGCGTGCGAAATGGGAACAGTACCCAGAGATGTATAACAAATGAACATTTGTGGAGAAAATGCAAGGAAACTCAGACTGTTAGATCACATCGGGCCCCCACCTCATTTGGGCGTAGACAAACGCGGGCTTCTGCTTTAGGAGATAGTGATTCAGAGGTTTGGAGTCAGATGTAGGGGGACAGAGAGGGAGAGGGCTTCTTGGGTTAGTTAGCTAACCATCTTCTTAGGCGGGGCCGTGTGATCCACTTTCTTCTGCTTTTCTGCTCTTAGAACTGTAGACTGAAAAGTGTCCGGGGAACTAAGCAACAGCATTTCATCTTAGGAACTCTTCCATAGCCCCTTAGCTTAGTTTAACTCAAGACTCTGTCCTTGTGGCCGCTGAATAAATGGACAACACTTGGATATTGAGTCCATTTTAAATTAAGATCAGTTTAATTTAGCCAAGATCTGTTCCTCATTTAATCTTGATTATCTTACTTTATCTTTTTCTTTATCTTAACGGGCACCCTCTCAATCTATACTATGTTTTTAAAATATATTTTGTTTATTGGTCCTAAAATAAATCTTCCTGACTACATAATGCACATTATATACACAACATGCATATAATATACAATACATACACATAATATACACAACATGCATATAATATAAAATGCATACACATAATATACACAGAATGTACACCAGTGGAGGCTTCTCCAGTGAGGAGAGGGAGGAAGATCCTCCTTAACATTGTTGAGAATAAAAAATGTAGATTGCCCAGACTACTGTAATGAATTAGTGCCCTTAAATATGACTAGTTTGATGCCTTTGAATGTGTAATGTTTGTTTCCTTGGGTAAAGGGACATTAGCACCCCGTATCGCCTATTGAAAATTACTGCTTGAGGACGTTTCTCCCTCAGCCTCCTTCTGACGCCCATTCCTTTCCCCGGCATTGTTGGCGGCCGGTGAATAACATGGGATTTAATGCAAGAGAGGAGGAAATTGCTCCACTGAGTGGTGGTGACTAGCTAAGGGGGCTGAATTGCGCCAAAATCTATTCACGAATAGGCTGGAGGGCTGCCGTGCCGTGCCGCAGTTTTGCAGCGCGGGAAGTTTTGCGGCACGGCAAGTTTTGCCCGCGGTGCTTCTGAATTCATTCACAACCATGGCTGACATTACGAGCATTGCATGTCTTTACCTGTTGTGGAAGAGGGAGAGATGTCGGAATGCCCGTCGTTTATGGGTTCATTAGACCATTTGGAGCCTGGAAGGCTGGTGCTGCCTGGCACCCAACTGGGTTTTGTTTGGGGTTGTTATTCTAGCCCTTTAGCATACTCATAGTTTAGTTTAACTGTAAACACAACTACACTACAGAATGCTGATTTGTGGATTTTTTCGAGTTACTAAATAAATGTAACGGTAGTGAACTCTAGGTCACTCCAAGGGAGTAACACTGATTGGCTGTTACGGCATGTCACTCAGTGGCAACGCTGTTGAACGCTGATTGGCTGTCATCACGCGTTTGCTGCCGAAAAGTTGAAGTATTCCAACTCGAGCAAACCCGCAACGCGTCTCTACATTCACTTTGAATGGGATCGTGCTGCGCGGCAACTTTTTGCATCTTTTGGTGTGAACGCAGGGCTAGAGGCACAAAGCAACAAGTTCAGATGATTTGAACGATAGCGATTTGCAATACTGAGTCATTATTTTCCCGGTCACCGAAACGGTGCAGCGTTCTAAACAAGATGGTTTTACGAAGACTGCCAACAAAGAGCTTCATCTACAAACTGGAATTTCAACAGCAGGATCGTCAACACTGTGTACGAGAACCGAGACGACTTCCTTGAATGTTTTCACGCCATCAAGAAGGGTTCACATGGTCCATTTGACCAGCTCAGCGTGAGAGAGGCATCTGGCTACGTGAGGATGCTACAGGACGATGATTTTATTTTTTTTCTGTGTTTTCTTCACAACATCATGCCCCATGTCGTCATTCTGTACCAGAAGCTCCAGAAGAAGGACATTGATGCAGTCTTCATCAAAGGGCCCTCGAGAGCTTCACAAGCAGTGTGCAGACCATTAGATAAGATAACATTCATATTATTTGATCCTTCTCATAGCAAAGCTTTGTTATGAGAACATTTGTATGAAAGGAGAATGTATTTGTGTTCTTTTTTATAATATATTGTGGCAGACGCCAGGGAGGAGTGAGTGGAGTGGTAGGCCTGGCAACCAGCTGGCTCCACCCCCAGGCCATATATGGAATTCCTCCAGGTAACGAGGCAGGCCTGAAGGCCATTAAGCTAGAGTGCTTGCTGTTAAGAGGAGCAGGCTACCACAAGCCAGAGTTAGGGCTAGGGCTAGCGAGCAGGCAGGATCTGTGTGATCGCCTGGAAGCTCGGTACGGCTAGAGGCCTGATTCCACCGGACGCGTTACGGCAGCGTTACGGCTGCGGCACGTCTTGGCCGCGGTCACTGCAGCAGATAGGTTCCACTCTAATCAATGAGACCATTTCCACCGGGCGCGGCTGCGGAACGTCTCAGCAGCGTCCCAGGAGCGGCTCGCCGTGCCGCAGCGCTATCATTCCATAGCATTTCTATTTTTGCCGCAAGCCGTTGCTGAACCGCGTCAATTTCAACAGAGCAGATCGAGCAGGGCAGGAAGTGAAAAAGTAAAAGCCATAGACCATCCGGTCAATTTTCAAAATAAAACGCAATACTCAGCTCATGTAGCCTATCACAACTTCACATCAACATTATTACGTCATGACCGGTGGCACCAGGTCAGCAGTCAATCGATCAAAGGGTCTCAGAGGGTCGGCAACAAGGACGACATGAGACTCATTGTCGAAGTTCAGCAACATGAAGTCATTTATGTACCAAATCATCCTTTTTATGGACAATTTTTAAAGGACAATGGCCAGAAGGACAAAGCGTGGCATTTAATTGCAGTCGTTTTGGGAGTGGAAGTTGAGTACATTAGGTTTAGGAATATTGTGTGATCTCGTGATTTCGCGTGAATACGGCTGGCTCGCAAGGCAGCGTTGCGCTACCGTAACGCGCCCGGTGGAAATGCAAGCAGGGCAGAGTCATAGCCGTTCCGTGCCGCAGCCGTAACGCGGCCGTAACGCGTGCGGTGGAATCCCGGCGTAAGAGAGTGAGAGACCCGTACACGGACTACGGACTTCAAATTACCCTTCTCCTCTGGTGATACCGATTTACCCTGTAAATAAACCATCCCTTTGAACTGCTCTCTGTGTGTTGTGTCGTATTATCTATTCAACTTGGTGGCATGGAAACCCCACACCCACTGGCCCGCTACAATATGTTCTTTTTTATAATATATTGCCAGTGGTGTAATCTAGCTTGCTTTACTCTGTGCTTGACATCCTGGTTAGGCGAGGCACAATGGATAAAAAAAAGTTTTTAACATTATGCATCCCTGCCCATTTTAAGTGGGTATACTCATCATGCCTTCACTGTGTCTTGAACAACCACACATAAAAGGTTGCCCATATTGTATTGATATTTTATCGTATTTGTCTAAATGCATACTTGACTGTTAATAGATTTATGAGTGAAGTTACCAACACAATAGATAAAAAACTGTGTTTAACACTAATATTATGCATCCCTGCCCATTTTAAGTGGATATACTGGCATCTTTGCACTGGATAAAGTGTGAACATGTGCATCACGTAGACTACAGTACTGTACACAGCCGAACAAACACATTATTGGTTTGTTTGCAATCAGAGACTGACTAGCTGCAAGAGCCATCAGTAACCGACAGACCAAGGACGGCTTTGACAGAAGAGGCGAAGCAGAGGCTGTCTGAAGAGGTCTGCGACACCATCCTGGCTCACACTAAAGCGAGGGCCTCTTTAACTGGCCACCTTGTGAGTTCTACCTTAGTACAAGGTAATATGTTTGAAAGGTACTGCCATTCATTTCCTGCTGATGCTTTGAATGCCACTGTGAAGGCATATCCCACGCTGAACAAGGCAAAGCTCAAGACGGAACTGTCTCTGATCTATGAGAATCCTGAATTCAAGGCTTGCTGTGGTGCACTGGCACTGTACCAGGTTATCATGAGCTACAACCTCCAGGAGACATTCTCTGAGACTGAGTTTGTTGAAGAGCTGAAGCTGAGAGATGTTTCTCAACTTGAAAAGAATGAAGACATTCCTGCGAAATTCAATGGGCCAGGAACATCTGAATGCACTGGCCATGCTCTCCATGGAGAGGGAACTAGTCCTCAACATGCGTGATTTCAATGAGAAAGTCATTGACCGCTTTGCTACACTGAAAGAGAGATGAGCAAAGTTTCAGTACAAGTGATGTAGTCTTAGTAGTAATGTAGACCCCCCCTTCCCGTGAGGACAGACACTGGGTTACAGCGGCCCTCACAACCAAAGTAATGAATCTTGATTAATCCCACCTGTTCTTAAGTACCATTCACGATGGTATAATAAACAGAATGGCATTGTCGAAGTTCAAATGGTATAACAGCAGGCCACTATTGTCATGGTGAAGATAGTATTATTAACCAACCCAGTATAACGTAAATCTATTGAATCCTGTCCCAGAGCACGATTGTGCGACTTTTTTTCGTGCTACACAGAAAAAATATAAATCAATGCATTTTGAATGGGAGCGTTTCTCAACATTTATACCAATGTATAATCCTATAGTTAAGTACAAGTAAAAACATGAATCAAATTTCAGATTTTTGCAGCAGACCTCCTAAAAACTGAAACTAACCACGTCCGTTAAACCCAGTCTTACACCAGAATGTTGTATAAATAAGTTGGTCAACAGTGGACAACGCAGTAGGTTTACAATAATGTTTCTAATTGTGACATTTGGGCTTATTCTTTTCATAGGCCTGCGTCCAATTAACATTGTTTCTGTTACAATGTTCTAGTTAGAAATGTGCCTTTTATTGTCATAATCTTCATTCAGTGTAGAATTTATTGTATAGTTTGTTGGTCATTTAAACCACTCATGGCGTTTTTCATGGTTATTTGGGTTTTGTGAGGGACTAGAATCGGCTTTATTCTGTTGAAGAAATAACCGGAAAGACATTTGATGTATTACCTTAATGGTGCACTTCTGTAATTTACTAATTTAAAGATAAATGATTCAGCCGACTTTTTACTCCATTCAACAGCTCGGCTCCCAACCACAGCGCACCTGTTTCCATAACGATGTTGTGTATTGCAGCTGAGCTGCCGTAGTATATATTTTGTCTATACAAATTTCTAACTAGAACTCTTATCAAAACGCATTTTAATGCAGAACAATGTTAAGATTGCATTTCCAACTGATAATCAAATGCACCATGTTTAGTTTTCAGCGATAGCATCTTCCATAGCAACCAAAATAGGAACCTTGACGGTCACGTGACTTGGATAAAGGCCCTTTGAAAAAAATAGGCCAAAAACACGTAGGCGTGTCACATGTTTAGAGTCGTCATTGTAAAACTACTATGTTTCCACTTTGGACCAATTTATACTACATTTCATGCTCTGGGCAGACGATTTAATAAATTCATTGTCGGGAGCATGAAAACGAAATTGCGTGTTACCGGATTGATTAACAGTAAGGTATTGTCCCGGTTCAGATGTTATGATCAGAGACCGGCATTTACCTGGTGAAGATGGAATGATCACACTTGCAATGTCCCACAGACGATAGTATGAGCACACTGGTATTTTCACAGTTCTGATGGTAGGATCGCTAGTCCGGTAGTGTCCCAGTGAAAATTATATGATTACCAGACTGTTATGGTCCTTTCGGAAATAAGGGGGGGATTTTTGGGTCTCTAAAAGTCATTGTAATATGTGTGTGTGTGTGTGTGTGTGTGTGTGTGTGTGTGTGTGTGTGTGTGTGTGTGTGTGTGTGTGTGTGTGTGTGTGTGTGTGTGTGTGTGTGTGTGTGTGTGTGTGTGTGTGTGTGTGTGTGTGTTACCTGGCTTGGTTCTTGGGAGATACCGGTGGAACTTCCTGTCCAGATATAAACACTTCCTGTTTGAAAAAAAGGTGCTCCGACAGCAAAGTCTGACACACACACACACACACACACACACACACACACACACACACACACACACACACACACACACACACACTCACTACTTAACTCTCAGATGCTAGTATAACTAATGTAGTAAGGTAGTATATTTAATGTAGTAAGATACTAAATGTAGCATATTCTAAATGTATGCACATACACAGTATGTGTAGGCTAATAACCAGATTTTAATGCTCTTATCAACATGGAGAAGTGCATCGGCTTGCCTTGTGCAAATGTTTTTTTATTGATAACAACATTGGCATTTACTGATCAAACAAGACGATACAAAATAAAGCCTATAGTGCAATTAAAAGATGAACATACAAACATACTGCCTTGAACATAGCAGTCAGGCTACTGCTTCTTTGTTTTGAGCCAAAGAAAAAAATAAATAATAATTTGCGTTAATCGCGCGATAAAAAAATTAACGCCGTTAAAATTGGTTTGCGTTAACGCCGTTAATAACGCGTTTAACTGACAGCACTAGTAAATATACTTAATGTAGTTGGATACTTAATTGAATATGTAATTGCACTCATTGTAGTTAGATACTTAATGTGGTAAAGTAGCATATTTATGTAGTTAGTACAAATTAGTTAGTAGTTAGTACAAATTAGTACATCCTAAATCAAAATCTACATTTTATATCATAATCAAAATCTTATACTTTAATCTAAATCCTAAATATTAATGGTAAATTGGCAGCTAAATATTATATTTAAATCTTAATCCTGAATCGAATTGTTGAATGTTATATCTTAATCTCCCATCCCCTTTATGATCCATGAGCACATTTGAATCTGACGAGTTGATATTTTGACAGCGTGTTTGCAGTCTCCGATGAGACAGATGCATGACAACCTGAATTTCCAACTCCAAATGGCTCAGTTTATGGCCAAATAATATGGCCTATTTCACACATGGTATAGTGTTTTCTTCCACAACATCAGAAATACTGAGTCCTCAAATAAATGTTGGCAAAGAAAACGTACACATATGATATACGTAGGGTTGCCAACTTTCAGAAATTAAAATAAGGGACGCTCACCACGGGCCCGACTCCTGTGGGGCGGGGCGCCCGCAGCAGTGGTATGTTTTATTTTGTGCTGGTGTTTTTAGTAAAGGGTTGATCAAGAAAGGAATTAGTCATACTTAAAGCTTGAAATGCTTTATTATCACATAAAATTCTCTTATAAAGTGCAGTCAATTAAATCTTGAATGAAATCTCTTTGGGTGGCGTGTGCAGCAATGAACTTTTAAAATATAAACTAAATAAACTGAGAACTTCATGTTACTTTTTAAGTGCATAACTATAGGGACTCTCTTTGAACATTTTTACAAAAAAAAACAGTACAAATAAACAACAAAAACACTTATAAACTTATGTAAAAAAAGAAAGTGCAAAACATTACTCCTTCCCTCAACATTACTCCTCCCCTCAAAACTGTTACTTCTTTTTCCAGGTGTACTTCTTGTTACTCCTTAACGCAATGAGTAACTCTTTGTCTTTCAAAGCGCTGTTGTAAAACTCTGAACAGGACTGCTCAAAGTTGAGAGTGATCAGCAGCTCACTTCTCATGAGCTCTGTGGAGCACCTATTCCTGCAGTCACTCCATTTGTTGGCCATTCTGGAGAAGATCCTTTCCACACATCCAGTGGATGCTGGGATGCTCAGGATGTGTCTGGTGATAGACAGCATGTTTGGCAGGTCAGCTACTCGAAAGAGAGCCACCAACCTGGCAGCCACACCTTTGGACTTCCATTCATCTTCAGCATCTTCTTTGAGCCTCTTCAGAATGGGTTTTGCTGTGGAGCATTCATCATAAAGTTCATCCATGTTGACTTTATGGATGACGTTGAGCTTGGTGGTCACCCTCTCAATGTCAGTAAAGGTCATGGTGCCATGGTGCAGAGAGAGAGGTTGCAGTGAGAACAACCAGTAGTCTTCCGAAAAGTTGAACCATTTCTCAACATATGAGAGTGCTGTGTTGAGGAATACAGTAAAATCTGCCCTTGCCATGTCAGCATCAAGTGGACGGAGACGCTGCAGCTTCAATTTAGTTAAGTAGCCATAGAACTGTTAATCTCGTCTCTGTGTGAGCTTTTGCTTGAAGTTTTCCATGATGGAATATAACTCAACACAGGTGGTTTCATCACTCTCCAGCTTCTTTACAAGTTCCTCAAAGAGAGAGAGGATATTATTGCAGAAAAGAAGGTAAACCTCCACAATGTCTCCATCTTCCTCAGTTGAGTCCTCACTGAAATTTAACAATGCTCGAAGTTGTTTGGGACACTCCTCCCCCCAGGCTGATGAAGTACGATTTCAGTGCAATCCAGGTTTGCATTAGCCGGGTGATGGCTGGATTAAGGGAGAGCCACCTGGTTGTGACATGTCGCAGAATTTCCTGGAACGCAACATCACAAAACCTACAAAACTCTTTGAGTGATTCTCTTCGTTTGGCAGATGTGGAAAAGAAGGCATAGACCTTCAGCACAACATTTTCCACATCTACAGTGAGCTGGTCAAGAGCATGCTTCACTTTGTGCAAAATATTGGCATGGCAGTTTCCTTGCAGCAGATCTTTTTATTACTTCTTCCAGTTGGTGAAGACAGAGTCTTGAATTCCATAATTCACATTTGTGTTGTCTGCAGTGCACTAAATGCTGTCACATGATCCAACGATAAGCCAAATTTGTCAAGCGACTGCTCAATGAGAGCTACAATCCCAGCAGCGGACTCATCTGCATTTTCAATGAAATCCAGCATTTTGTTGGTGACCCCGCATTCTGGACTGAAGTATTGAACAGCAAGGGGGAACATCTTCCTGTTGCCTTTATTTGATGCATCTGTCTGAATGGAAAATGGGAGGGGTTTATCTGATGTTAGGGCCTTAAGAACATCAGCCACTGCCTTTGGAGCAAGGACATCTTTAACCACTGCCTCTGCCTTTGTTCTCCCTATAATTTTTTTTTTACAATTTTTGAATCCAGGAGAATCTTTTGATTCAGTTTATGTGCACAGTCAACACTGTTGTAGCTGAGGTTGTGTCTGACTGTGTGGTACACCTGTGTCACCTCAGCTGCGGTAATATAGAGAGGAAGAGTGGGATGACATATTGTTGATTAAATTGAACATTTGTCTGCTGCCTGTCTTGTCACTCGAAAAGAAGTCAGGTCATCCAAACAGTTAAACCACACTAATAATATAATTGATGTAATGATCAGTGAACACTGCATTCCTCAAAAATATAAAAATTGTGACACAGAATACACAGAAAGCTCTACAAACATTTTTAATCTAGGAAATGTATGTATATTAAAGAATAAAGGTTTTCTTTTAACAAATGCATTTTTTTTATTTATTAACTGTTAATCCATTAGTATGATTTGTTCTTTAAATGGCCATACATAATATTTATATACTTCTGTATATTAAATAAATGGTCGTTCATTCGACTTTTAAAACTCAACATCCTAAACAATCAATCAAACCACAACAGTTTACTAAAATAGGCTCTGCCCATGCACTGCGATGTTCTGGCAAAAGCACAACCAGATAGGAAATCAATCACAACATAATGTCCCATACCGTATCAACCTCAGGAGATGATTGGGGTATGAAGAACTGTGACACTGACGCTTGGGTCTTCTCGATCTTTCGTGTCTGCAGTGTTGCTCTCCTGTTGCATGCTGTCTGATGTCAGACAGCCCACCGTGCGCCACTGAAAACACTCGTCGACATATTTTACAACTTGCCTTGTAAACATCTCCATTGACGCTGTCCAGCCAAGGATGTGCGTCTTCCCACTCACGTCCGTACTTCTGCAAGCGTTTACGCTTTTGAGGACGTGGTGGAGTACCGGGTGTAGTGGGCATTTTTAAAAGGCGCGGGTTTTGTGAGCAGCGCCGGTGTGTGGTGTCTGTCGCTAGGCAACCGTGACCACCACACGCATGCGCAGACACACAGATGACCGGAGCGGGTCTTGCGTAGATCCCTCCGCGACAATTTTGCTGACCGTAGTATTCCCTGTGTTTTGTTTTGATCATTATTGTTAGATTTAGTCTTTGTGTGTGTGACAGACATGTGTATTGGACATTTATGGAAATACGGAACAAATTGCGTCCCGTATTGGTTCAATACGGGACGCAACATTTAATTGCCAAATAAGGGACGATTCCGTATTTTACGGGACGGTTGGCAACCTTAGATATACGGTAACTGTGGTTCTATTTAATGATATACGCAATACATTAACAAATGATAGTTACGTATTGTACAGTCCCTCCAGAAAAACGTGATTATGCGATTGTATAATTCAACGCATAATCAGCCTAAATCCGCATATTCATGCGGGGGCTGCATTTTTTTCAAATATGCCGCACTTTCACCGCATAAATTGACCATTTCCGCGAAAAAAAGCAGCCATTTCCCCCTGTTGCCATGGGAACGTTATGGAGTAACGTAATTAAGCGACGTGTACTTCATCGCAAACCCACAACGAAGGCAAGAATAAGATGAAGCGGTTTCATTTGCCAACAAAGATAAGTGCAAAAGACCGTGCAAAGCAGTTTCCCGGATTGTTACACGACAGTGGGGGCAAATTATTTTGCACTCCGTGCAACTGCGTGTTGGACCACAGGTGGAAGTCGACGCTGGAAAACCACTTTCCGCAGTCCTATTTAACAGTCAAGTCTCTTAAGACCACTTTGTAACACTTATTACTGCTGTATCAGCTGTTCTTTCCTAAATAATTTAACCAACGTTATAATTTACCCTAAAACACTGTTGCCTTGATGAAAGTAACTTATAGCAAATCATGGTTGATAACCATGGTATAACTAGAGTAATAATGGACCTAAAGTGGGATATGTTTTCCAGTAAGGAGGATAGCCCAACGCGTTTTATTCCATGGGCAGTTTTATGGTTTTCAACACAGTACTCTTGTTGTTGCTTTTACCCAAATATTGTTATTCCGAAAAGTCTGGAATCAAATGATATATTTTTCCCTGTCTGTAGCAACCAGTTTTTGTTATTATCCACTCTACTCCAAACTCAGGGCCCATTATTTTTGCAAGGTCGAAAATTCCTGTTGAAACTCCACATTGTGTGGATGTACGAGGCTTCGTCTGGGCAGCGGTTAATGGCCGTGTCCATGAGATGATGAAGCTTCTCAGACATTTGTAATGTAATGCCAACCACATTTCAGATGCAAAATACACATTGTTTGGATTGAAGCTAGAACAAGCGCTTGACTTGCACTTGGAGACCAATGGAACATACGTACATCTCTATGAATATATTTATACTAGTACCCTGGTAGCCATCCTGGTTGAGGTCTCCAGCACTGGCCAGAGACATCCCGAAGGCTGAGTCCCAGGGGCCGTGCAGGACCCGCCGGAGCCTTAGCCAACCCCCCTGGTTCATGTACACGTACACCGCTCCACCCTGCTTCTGGTCAGGTTGGAAATAAAATGGAGCTCCCACCAGGAGGTCACTCCATCTAGGGAGGAGAGGTGAGGAGATAGGAGATGATGAAATGGGAGGTGGGGACAGAGAAGATTGATGTGTATATATATATATATATATATATACACATACATATATATATATATATATATATATATATATATATATATATATATATATATATATATATAGTAATTAATAGTAATGTGAGTGAGTTTGCATGCGTGTAGTTATCACCCATCATTATTGAGATCAGTAACAGCCAGAGCGTTTCCGTAGTAACTTCCCATCTGCTCCCCGTGCAGCGATTGGTTGACAACCAGGATGCGGTTTCTCCTGTCAGCCAGAAACACTGACCCTCTGAAATCATCACGAGGAGCCCCTGAACAAACACACATGTCTGTCTACCTCTCTGTGTCTGTCTGTCTGATCAATGGGGATTAACTGTATTACCTGTTACGATGGTTACAGCTTCTTTGCTCAGTAAATGTGTGGCAAGCGCCACAGAGTATCCTACACACACACACACACACACACACACACACACACACACACACACACACACACACACACACACACACACACACACACACACATAAAAACATTACACACACAGTGAATATTCAGTCTACATAAAACTAGGGTGGGCTTTGCATTCCTATTTAACAGTTAAGTCGCTTAAGACTTAACTGGGGAAAACCAGGGAAACCAAACCCTGTTATAGCTTGGCACCGCCCACTATCAAACCATGATGTCATAATTTAGGGGCAGGGCTATGATATCATTAAGGGACAGGGCTGTGTTGTTATGATTTAAGGGTTTAGCCATACTATAGTTTAGGGGCATGTTATCATTTAGGGGCGACTATGTTCCAATTTTGAGAACTAAATTTTCCAAAGAGTTCATTTTAAGTCTTTGTCTTAATCTTATCCTATGTTTTTAAAACGATGGAATTACATTTGGACTAGGGTCTACGCATGGCCCTAGTATGTTGCTCACTTAACCTTTTATCACCTTTTGTCTTTCACTTTGCATCTAAAAAGAAACAGATTCAGGGATGGTTTTAAATTAAAACAGTTACATATGAAAACCATCATTAAGACGTCAGGGTCAATCCATAGTTACGCTACTATGTAACCCAATACCTCACTTTTCATCTAATAAAATAAGTTGTGTGAGGCTTTCTTACAAGTCATTAACTTGAAGGAGTACTTTTTTCAGAAATAGTTATTTTCCACATACTCATCGTCAAACGAGAAGCACCGTACCATTATGTTTTCTACCAGCCCAGTGCTCGATCCGACAGTTTAAGCATTTCACTGAGTTCCCCGTAATCAATGGAAGCAGATGAGAGAAAAACGTAAGTGATTACTATTACTATGGATCTATGAGACAGAGGGATGAATGTCACCACAGTCTTTACCTTGAATTATGCCATCATCTACCTATCCCAGAGACCATCAGTGATGTGCATGAACGTGTGCAAGAGCATCGTTCACGCGATATTGAACGACCCTCACGCGATAGTGAAAGATGCTCAGGCAATGTTTACCAACACCCGAGAATTTATTGTAACCGGCATGCCATGGCTTCTAAAAAAAATAACAACAACGTTGCTATGGCTGAAGCCAATCGTGCATGTGAATATTTGAAAGATGTATTAACAAAGAGCACAGAATTGAACGGTAAAAAACAAACAGCTACTGATAGCTGGAAAAGGGGAACCAATAATAAAGCCGCTAACAGCTGGTCCCAATCACTTACAATAAAAAAAGGTGAAATAAATAATGTATATTTAACTCATAAGAAAACACCCACTGCATAGCATGGCATACGGGGAAGCAATCTGATGCCCACAATACCAATATATTTCCTACACAGGGAGAGGAAAGCAAATCATTCCACTAACTGCGCACAGAGGCAAAAGGGAAGATGGCAATAGCAAATTAAATAGGGTACATCTAAACTAACCTCCTCCCCCTCTCAAACGCATGAGGGGGGGTATCCCACAAATCCAAACCAACGGCGTACAGCAGTTTTACAGGGAGAATAAGTGAACCCAGTTGAAATTAATATAGGAAGAGATACTCAGTAATCACGCCCTAAAACCTTTCTTACCTGTATGAAACAAACAGTATGCTTACACAAAGAGCACTTAGCGTGCCTGAAGCCGCAAGATACAGCATAATTGCTTAGCAGCAGGTTCAACCATTAAGGCTACCTGCTACATAAAGAAGAGATTAACTGTTATTTTAATGCAGATGAAAAACACGCTCACAAGCAAATTGTTATCGCAGTAACGGAAGATAGAAAGTGTAAAAAACACACACAATCCTCTGGGACAAAAGGCAATCATTACAGTGATGGATTGTGGAGTGTGGAGTCCCAAACATACAAACACACCTGCAGGCCTTGGGTGAGGCTAATAAAGCAAAGAGGAGGAGGCGTGACCATCCAGGGGCCCTAATGGGTGACGAGCCTCCTAGGTACAGTCACATGACTTTGTTGACAATAGGTGTTGAGGATAGGTTATCGATGGCATCTTTAAAAGATAAAGACCGTGGTGACGCTCTGAATGAGGTCAAAATTGATTCATTCATTTATTTTATCCATTGTTCAAAAGGGGTTCAACAGGTAAGGGGAGTTCCGTTTTTGTTAGTTTCATGGATTTTGGTCACAGTTTTCGTGACCAATAACGCTCCAGGATCTAAAAACTGTCCGCTCCCCATCCTCTACCATACCGCAGGTTAGGGTTAGGTAAGTTAACGTTATGTAAAGTTATGTGACGTTAAATATTGGATATTTGACAACTTTACTGTGGTCACTAGCACTACATTCTCTTTTGACCAGCAATCACTGCAACAACTAATGTTAGTGATAGTTATCGTTGTGGTTGGCTGTGTACATACTAAAGTTGAACAGTAAAAGTACCGCTAACTAACACTGCTTACATTAATCATGTGTCACGTGTCTCCAAAATGTGCAAAGATCTGAGCAATGGAGACTATGAGTATCTGAAAATAGCAATTAAGAATATTCATTTAAGACTTCTCGAAACTTAAATCCATGCCTTACAGGAAGAAATCACTCTAAAAGTAAATTTATATAAATTATTTTTAAAACATGGTAAGTATATAAAAAAAAACGTTTTGCGTAAGCTGTACAGGGTGAGTATTCCCTCAGCTTAAACAGCCAAACTATTTAAAGTCATGACAAAATTAATTTTAGATGAATTTCAGAAGGTATCTTAAGTACCGTTCCGTATTTTACCCATAAGCCATTATCACTAGGGATATCAAAGATGGCGACTATCTATTTGAATGATTCTGGGATTCCAGTGTTAGGAATAAACAGCAGCTGGTGCATTGGTTATAGTATGTTATAGGTTTAGTACCGATGTAGGTGTGTCGTTTGTCCATGTTTGGAAAGGAGCTTTGTTCAGGATTGTAGAGAATCTCTGGATTCTCCCAGGATACATGGACATTACCTGGTAATCACACATAGACACACACAAACACACATACAGACAGACACACACATCAACATGCAACACACACGGGTGGAGCAAATATCATTAGGAGAGGAATTCAGATAGAATGAGAAAAGACCACAGATCAAATGAGAAGAGATGAAACAGAACTTAACAGACCTTGCCACACATAGCTTCCTGGAGCTCCAACCAGAACTGCCGTCTGACTGATGTCAGCTGATATCCCCATGTTACACATCACCTCTCCAGAGACGTCGCCGCGATGGCTGGAACACAAAAAATCTCAACTCATTGCCTTTTGACATATTTCAACCCAGATATAGACGCGTAAAAAAATCATGTTGCCATTATGTAAACTGAGTAGTGGAGCTAATGCTCCTGCACCCGGGAATTTACATCAGTACCCTGATGCAACCAGCAAATGCAAAAATGCAAAAAGCCTTCACTAACCCAAAGTGCCATCTATAAACCCAGATTAATACAATAAATACTCAATGTAAATAAGATTAAAACCAGACTAAAACCCTAAATGCCACATGTCAAATGTTATCAAAACCAGATTAAGACCTTAAATAGCCTACCACATTTAATCAGATTAGAACCAGATTACCCCATTAAATACCAAATGTATAATCATCTTGAAATAATATTAAAACCTTAAATACCACAGGTCAAATCAGTTAAAACAAGATTAAAACCTTAAATACAACATGTAGAACCAGATTCAAACAATATTAACACATGTAGAACCAGAATAAAACCAGGTTCAAACCTTAACTAGCACATGTTCAATCCGATTAAAACCTGATGAAAACCTTCAATACCACATGTAGAACCAGGTTAAAATTAAATACCAAATCTAAAACCAGTTTCAAACCAGATTCAACCTTAAATACCACATATAGAACCAGATTAAAACCTGAAATAACAAATAATCTTTAAACCTTAAATACCACATGTAAAACCAGATGTTAAAGCCAGATGAAAACCTTGAATACCATATTCAAAACCAAAGGTTACCTGCAGACTTGGTTTGGGATCTGCCAGTGCATGCTGTCATGGTATTGTTGGAGGTCGTTGCCGCGGAGATAACACTTGCCAATCATATGTCTTAATTTATAGGCCCCATAAAGTTTGACAAAGCGGTGTCCACATATCTGAGGGCAGAATCAGGAATTATTGGTTTGATAATTGTGACCCATGATTTGACAATTTATGAGATGGTCCTTGATTGGATAGACTCACTAGGATTGGTCCAGCTGGCTGTTTCTGACTGGCTACTGACACACCAAGCCACATGTCCTCTATCAGGTCCTCAGCCTCATCCAGCTCAGTATCTGGTGGAGTACAGCAACCATTTACTTTAACAAACTTTACTGTATCACAGTTTACTTTATCAAACTTAACTTTCTCAAACTTACATTTACCATATTTTACTGTATCAAAATTCCCTATATCAAACTGAACTACATACTATTTACAATACAAAACTTCTGTATGAAACTTACATTTAACAAACGTTAGTGTATCAAACTTTACTCAATCAAACTTTAATGTATCAAAGTTTAACGTATAAAACTTACAACTACCAAACTTTACTGTAGCAAACATTACTGTATTCAACTTAAGTATACCAAGACAACCCACATACATTGCTAGACTAAGAAAGCATTACTCCAGTGCTAAAATTACTGCAGGAAAAAAGTATCACAAATTTGTTGCGTTAAGTATAAAACAATTTTAGGATCCAAATCAATCTCTGGTATGCTTTTGTGTTATGAGCTCACTAGAGCTCCCAGGTCATCCATTTTTCGATGGTTACCAACCAAGCATGCAGAAGCAGCATTCAGTCTTAAGCTCCACAGATCTGGAACAAACTTCTAGATCTATTATAGCAGTTTGTTATTTCACCATCTTCACCACGCTAACCACTCAATATTCACCAAGAGACACTACACTAACACACTTACCACACCTTCTTCACCAAGAGACACTCCACTAACACACTAACCACACCATCTTCACCAAGAGACACTCCACTAACACACTAACCACACCATCTTCACCAAGAGACACTCCACTAACACACTAACCACACCATCTTCACCAAGAGACACTCTACTAACACTAACCACACCATCTTCACCCAGAGACACTCCACTAACACACTTACTGCTCCGTCTTACCAATATACACTCCCCGACATCACTAGACACTCCCCTACACCACTTAACACCCCCCTACGCCATTAAACATTCCCCTACATCACTAGACACTCCCCAAACGTCTGACATAAGGAGACTTGTTACCTGAGCCAAGCAGGGTGATTCTTGAGCAATCTGATTGGTCAGCAGTGATTGGACAGCTGTACACCCCTCCTGTGTGATTGGCTCTCACATAAGGCTCCGCCTTCTCCTTCGGGGCACCAACCAACATCCTGGAGATAAGATAGTGACACCTTCCAACATCCTTGAGTTAAGATAATGACCCCTACCAACATCATGGAGGTGAGATGGTTAAACCACAACACCCTCGAGATAAGGTGATTACACTACCAGTGGTGTATAGTAATGAAGTAAAAATACTTTGTTACTGTACGTTAGTTGTTTTTCGTGATTTGTACTTTACTTGAGTATTTACATTCTAGCAACTTTCACTTTACCTCGCTACTTTTCCTAAATAAAATTTATACTTTTGCTTCGATACATTTCCCCTTTGTTACTCGCTGCAAAATAAAGTCAGAAGAAATTAGAAATATCACGACTTTGGGGATTGGGAACAGCAGGTTTGACCAATCAATGGGGGTCCTAGATAGCCTGGCACCGCCCACCTACCTACTTCCGCTCAATTTTCATTTCACTTCAGTACTAGATCTGGGTCTGCTTCATATGCATGGATTCCTTGGAAGCCAGATTTTTGGCGGTCCAATCAGCGAACAGAGGGAGTGGCCGAGAATGATGACGTCGAGGTCGCGCGCCAGTTTCAGTTGTAGTCAGAGGAAGACCAGGAAGACAATGGAGAAGGATACGAGAGAGGCTATTCGGTCTGTTGTGGGATCGCTCCCGAATATCGATCAATTAAAGCCGGAGCAAGAACAAGCTTTGCTGAGTTTTGTTGGTGGCCATGATGTTGTGGCGCTTCTCCCCACCGGGTTCGGGAAAAGTTTGATTTTCCAGCTGGCTCCGTAAGTGGTGAAGCGGTCGCATGACATACGTCACGACCAAACACTATGCGATTGGGTATGGCAGATCTAGAGTGCCACTGGGCAGATCCAATCATTTTAAAACTTCAACAGACACCCGCCTTCAAGTGATTGAAGGTTTGTCAATTGGGCAGTTCCAGACCTTCTGTACAAATGAAATGAAGTACGATGGTCTGGTAGGACCAGGCTAGGTCCTAGCTATATTGGTAAGGTTTATTGATATTGAAGTGCTCTCAACCAATCACGGATACATTTTGTTCAGACTCACAGTAAGTAGAGTGTTGCCAGATTGGGCGGATTTGGTCACATTAGGCTGGAAAATCTGCATTGTACATATAATACATAGCAGTGTAGAGTAAATACAATTTGGGCTGGTTTTGAAAAAAACGCAGGATTTGTACAATTATTTTAACAAACATCAATCAATACCAATAGACGTAAGGTTGATTTCACCCAATAATGTTAGCATTAAGGGGTGAGAGATGGGCACCTGTCCAATAGTAATATGGGGCGAGGGACGGCCATCAGACTTGTCACTCAAACCTCCACGCCAGTTGTAAGGAGATTTGATGCAGGATGTATAAGTTGAGCTGGCGTTGATTGTCCATATTTCCCTGGTTTATGTTCTTTAAATTCTTGTAAGATTATTTCCAGTTGAAGTTCCTCATAAATGTAAGAACATTTTATGCATGACTATTTTGAGTTTTTTTTATTTTAGCTCATGTACCAATCATACATTTTCTGTGTCCATGCACACAAAGCGTGCGTGTGTGTAACGTAAAAGTAGTAAAAAAATAAATTAGGTCGCATTCAGGTGATAATTGTTATCACCATCACCGTCTTTTACATTTATTAATGTAATCTCATTGAAGAACCATTTTCTGCTGTTGTCAATGTGTTCTTTACACAGACCGTGTGTGTGTGTGTGTGTGTGTGTGTGTGTGTGTGTGTGTGTGTGTGTGTGTGTGTGTGTGTGTGTGTGTGTGTGTGTGTGTGTGTGTGTGTGTGTGTGTGTGTGTGTGTGTGAGAGAGAGAGATAGATGAGAGGTTCCTTGTTTCCCACATAACGTCATAGTTAATAATTGGTAACCCTTCCTTTTACAGTCCCCTAATTACTAGGTATTTACCCGGTACATACATGGTAAATTATAGTGTATTACTGGGTAATTACCACTGGTAATAAGAAGGTAAATACAGAGGTAGTTACCCGGTAAATACAGGGTAAATCATAGTGTATTACTGGGTAATTACCACTGGTAATAAGAAGGTAAATACAGAGGAATTATCCGGTAAATTATAGTGTATTACTGTGTATTTACCACTGGTAATAAGAAGGTAAATACAGAGGAATTACAGCTGATGTACCAAGTAAAACCTCCACTATTACCCATCAACTCAACTAAGTAGCGTGTAGTTGTAACTGTTTTAGGTTCGTAATAACTCCGACATTGTGTTCTTCCTAGGAAATTAGGCAACCAATTCTTAGAAACACCTATTATCCAAGGTTTATGTTGGTAACAGCCCAAATTTAATGATGTACTATCTAGAAATTAGCATAGTACTTCCCAACAAAATACTTTTTCTTAGTTATTATTCATAGCTACACCCATTTAGAAAGGGTTTATTCGATTTACCACTATGGAATTACTTACCTGGTAACAACATCTGCAGGAATCTGTTTTCCTCTAGTGTCATGGTACATCTTCTTAAATACTGGGTACGAAGCAGTTTGTTTCCATGGTATTACCAGGTTCTTACCATATCATTTATAATAGATATATTCCATTATCCATGCAGTCAACACAAACATGTACCATGTACGTTCTGCGACATTACCAAGTAAAACACGACAATTTACCCAGTAAGTAAGCTGAAATTGTACTGTAAAAGGAAGCCTCGTTTGTTTCCATGGTATTACCAGGTTCTTACCATAAAATTTATAATAGATACATTCCATTGTCCATGCAGTCAACACAAACTTGTACCATGTACGTTCTGCGACATTACCAAGTAAAACACGACAATTTACCCAGTAATTAAGCTGAAACTGTACTGTAAAAGGAAGCCTCGCTTGTTTCCATGGTATTACCAGGTTCTTACCACATAATTTGTAATCCATTATTCCCTTTTCCATGCAGTCAACACAAACTTGTACCATGTACGTTCTGCAACGTTACCAAGTAAAACACGACAATTTACCCAGTAATTAAGCTGAAACTGTACTGTAAAAGGAAGCCTTGTTTGTTTCCATGGTATTACCATGTTCTTACCATATAATTTGTAATACGATATTCCCTTTTCCATCTAGTCAACACAAACTTTTACCATGTACGTTCTGCGACGTTACCAAGTAAAACACGACAATTTACCCAGTAATTAAGCTGAAACTGTACTGTAAAAGGAAGCCTCGCTTGTTTCCATGGTATTACCAGGTTCTTACCACATAATTTGTAATCCATTATTCCCTTTTCCATCTAGTCAACACAAACTTTTACCATGTACGTTCTGCAACGTTACCAAGTAAAACACGACAATTTACCCAGTAATTAAGCTGAAACTGTACTGTAAAAGGAAGCCTTGTTTGTTTCCATGGTATTACCAGGTTCTTACCATGTAATTTGTAATACATTATTCCCTTTTCCATGCAGTCAACACAAACTTGTACCATGTACGTTCTGCGACGTTACCAAGTAAAACACGACAATTTACCCAGTAAGTTAGCTGAAACTGTACTGTAAAAGGAAGCCTCGTTTGTTTCCATGGTATTACCAGGTTCTTACCATATCATTTGTAATACATTATTCCCTTTTCCATGCAATCAACACAAACCATATATGTTCTGCAACATCGTTCACCAGTAGTGAAGCACTTTAATTGTCGTTATAAAATCCCAAACCAGTGTTGATGAAAGGCATATTAAAATTAAACAAAATCAAAGGCTTAGCTTTCAAACAATGCATATCTCAGGCACTGAACACTTAAGAAATCGGACAAAAAAAGAGCCGTCCACATCAACTCAATTTAAATGTTACTGATGGTGTTTTCATAAAACACATGACAGTGTTATTGCAAGTGACCACAAGGAAGACTGCTTCAAACTCTACAATTTGAATAAGTGGTGAATGCCATGCAGCAATCTGCCTATGGGAGCATCTTTGTGGTCATTCGCAAACCAATGAGTCCACTCGATGAATGAGAGATGACTCTTTAGTGTCTTCTCTGTGAGGTATCCCTGCAGTCTCCACATCTGGGATTTGAAGGCTCACCAAGACCTGACCAGGTACCTCCAAATCTCCCCTTCCATACTGTAATAAAGAATCAGAAGACAAGAAAATAAACATTAGGACTGTCAATTAATGAACATTTCTAGAACATGTAGAACTCAAAGATTATTTTGTTTATTAGTTAAAAAAGGATGCTGGTCCTCTGGCCATTGTGTTTGGTCATATTGAAAAGAGAAAAAGGCATACCCATAAATACAGTTAATAGGACGGGAGGGGACAGGCTGTTAGCTCCGGTTAGCCCTTTAGCATCGAGCTAGCGGAGCTTCTGTCATTCAAATAACTCGGACATGTTGTTTAAAACCTGTAACACCCAATTTATTAAATCATCCGGATTTAATCGGGACTCTCTCCCGTACAGTTAATAGGACGGGAAGAGACAGGCTCTGTTAGCCCCGGTTAGCGCGATGCTAAAGAGCAGCTCTACAGGAGCATGCCACCTCAACAGGTGCAAGTTAGCCTCCGGTTTGATATTCGGTTTACCACCCAATCGGATTCATCAACATAAGTGCAATACATTACGGGCTTAGTATGTTGAGGACGGTTTAGGACACCGTATCGGGAAAATCACAAACACATGTTGGCGCCATCAATGTCTGTGTAACGACGTCATTTACGTTCTGGCTGCTACCTGTTTTAGGGACCGTCAACAAATTACACTCACCGACTGGTGGCAGAGACGTTACCATGGAATTGTTTCAGGAAATTAATCACACAAATATATTGCAATATAGTTAATCATAATGAAGTTAATAGTTTAATATTCGACAAAAATCGACTAAACTATATTTGAAATTATTAATTGCATCCCGTTTAACAATAATGCAATATATTAGCAAAGTTACCTGCAGTAAGTAGCAGCCCACCATTGGCAACTACTACTACAATCAGGTGACAAAATGTTTTTTTTAGTGATGTTTATATTATTTTATATGATTTATTTCCAGAAACAATTCCATGGTAACGTCTCTGCCACCAGTCGGTGAGTGTAACTTGTTGACGGTCCCTAAAACAGGTAGCAGGCAGCCAGAACGTAAATGACGTTGTTGCACAGACATCAATGGCGACAACATGTGTTTGAGAAGATTTTCTCGATGCACCTTCCTCAACATACTAAGCCCGTAATGTATTGCACTTATGTTGATGAAACCGATTGGGTGGTAAACCGAATATCTGGCGAATATCAAACCGGAGGCTAACTTGCACCTGTTGAGGTGTCATGCTCCGGTAGAGCTGCTCTTTAGCATCGCGCTAACCGGGGCTAACAGAGCCTGTCTCTTCCCGTCCTATTAACTGTACTTATGGGAGAGAGCCCGATTAAATCCGGATATTTTAATAAATTGGGTTTTATAGGTTTTAAACAACATGTCCGAGTTATTTGAATGACAGAAGCTCCGCTAGCTCGATGCTAAAGTGCTAACCGGAGCTAACAAGCCTGTCCCCTCCCGTCCTATTAACTGTATTTATGGCTATGCCTTTTTCTCTTTTCAATATGACCAAACACAATGGCCAGAGGACCAGCATCCTTTTTTAACTGATAAACAAAATAATCTTTGAGTTCTACATGTTCTAGAAATGTTCATTAATTGACAGTCCTAATGTTTATTTTCTTGTCTTCTGATTCTTTATTACAGTATGGAAGGGGAGATTTGGAGGTACCTGGTCAGGTCTTGGTGAGCCTTCAAATCCCAGATGTGGAGACTGCAGGGATACCTCACAGAGAAGACACTAAAGAGTCATCTCTCATTCATCGAGTGGACTCATTGGTTTGCTAATGACCACAAAGATGCTCCCATAGGCAGATTGCTGCATGGCATTCACCGCTTATTCAAATTGAAGAGGTTGAAGCAGTCTTCCTTGTGGTCACTTGCCATAACAATGTCATGTGTTTTATGAAAACACCATCAGTAACATTTAAATTGAGTTGATGTGGACGGCTCTTTTTTTTGTCCGATTTCTTCAGTGTTCAGTGCCTGTTTGTGAGATATGCATTGTTTTAAAGATAAGCCTTTGATTTTGTTTAATTTTAATATGCCTTTCATCAACAGTGGTTTGGGGTTTTATAACAACAATTAAAGTGCTTAACTACTGGTGAACGATGTTGCAGAACATATATGGTTTGTGTTGATTGCATGGAAAAGGGAATAATGGATTACAAATTATATGGTAAGAACCTGGTAATACCATGGAAACAAACAAGGCTTCCTTTTACAGTACAGTTTCAGCTTAATTACTGGGTAAATTGTCGTGTTTTACTTGGTAACGTTGCAGAACGTACATGGTACAAGTTTGTGTTGACTGCATGGAAAAGGGAATAAGGTATTACAAATTATATGGTAAGAACCTGGTAATACTATGGAAACAAACAAGGCTTCCTTTTACAGTACAGTTTCAGCTTAATTACTGGGTAAATTGTCGTGTTTTACTTGGTAACGTTGCAGAACGTACATGGTAAAAGTTTGTGTTGACTAGATGGAAAAGGGAATAATGTATTACAAATTATATGGTAAGAACATGGTAATACCATGGAAACAAACGAGGCTTCCTTTTACAGTACAGTTTCAGCTTAATTACTGGGTAAATTGTCGTGTTTTACTTGGTAACGTCGCAGAACGTACATGGTACAAGTTTGTGTTGACTGCATGGAAAAGGGAATAATGGATTACAAATTATGTGGTAAGAACCTGGTAATACCATGGAAACAAGCGAGGCTTCCTTTTACAGTACAGTTTCAGCTTAATTACTGGGTAAATTGTCGTGTTTTACTTGGTAACGTCGCAGAACGTACATGGTACAAGTTTGTGTTGACTAGATGGAAAAGTGAATAACGTATTACAAATTATATGGTAAGAACATGGTAATACCATGGAAACAAATGAGGCTTCCTTTTACAGTACAGTTTCAGCTTAATTACTGGGTAAATTGTCGTGTTTTACTTGGTAACGTCGCAGAACGTACATGGTACAAGTTTGTGTTGACTGCATGGAAAAGGGAATAATGGATTACAAATTATGTGGTAAGAACCTGGTAATACCATGGAAACAAGCGAGGCTTCCTTTTACAGTACAGTTTCAGCTTAATTACTGGGTAAATTGTCGTGTTTTACTTGGTAACGTCGCAGAACGTACATGGTACAAGTTTGTGTTGACTAGATGGAAAAGTGAATAACGTATTACAAATTATATGGTAAGAACATGGTAATACCATGGAAACAAATGAGGCTTCCTTTTACAGTACAGTTTCAGCTTAATTACTGGGTAAATTGTCGTGTTTTACTTGGTAACGTCGCAGAACGTACATGGTACAAGTTTGTGTTGACTGCATGGACAATGGAATGTATCTATTATAAATTATATGGTAAGAACCTGGTAATACCATGGAAACAAGCGAGGCTTCCTTTTACAGTACAGTTTCAGCTTAATTACTGGGTAAATTGTCGTGTTTTACTTGGTAACGTCGCAGAACGTACATGGTAAAAGTTTGTGTTGACTAGATGGAAAAGGGAATATCGTATTACAAATTATATGGTAAGAACATGGTAATACCATGGAAACAAACGAGGCTTCCTTTTACAGTACAGTTTCAGCTTAATTACTGGGTAAATTGTCGTGTTTTACTTGGTAACGTCGCAGAACGTACATGGTAAAAGTTTGTGTTGACTAGATGGAAAAGTGAATAACGTATTACAAATTATATGGTAAGAACATGGTAATACCATGGAAACAAACGAGGCTTCCTTTTACAGTACAGTTTCAGCTTAATTACTGGGTAAATTGTCGTGTTTTACTTGGTAACGTCGCAGAACGTACATGGTACAAGTTTGTGTTGACTGCATGGACAATGGAATGTATCTATTATAAATTATATGGTAAGAACCTGGTAATACCATGGAAACAAACGAGGCTTCCTTTTACAGTACAATTTCAGCTTACTTACTGGGTAAATTGTCGTGTTTTACTTGGTAATGTCGCAGAACGTACATGGTACATGTTTGTGTTGACTGCATGGATAATGGAATATATCTATTATAATTGATATGGTAAGAACCTGGTAATACCATGGAAACAAACTGCTTCGTACCCAGTATTTAAGAAGATGTACCATGACACTAGAGGAAAACAGATTCCTGCAGATGTTGTTACCAGGTAAGTAATTCCATAGTGGTAAATCGAATAAACCCTTTCTAAATGGGTGTAGCTATGAATAATAACTAAGAAAAAGTATTTTATTGGGAAGTACTATGCTAATTTCTAGATAGTACATCATTAAATTTGGGCTGTTACCAACATAAACCTTGGATAATAGGTGTTTCTAAGAATTGGTTGCCTAATTTCCTAGGAAGAACACAATGTCGGAGTTATTACGAACCTAAAACAGTTACAACTACACGCTACTTGGTTGAGTTGATGGGTAATAGTGGAGGTTTTACTTGGTACATCAGCGGTAATTCCTCAGTATTTACCTTCTTATTACCAGTGGTAAATACACAGTAATACACTATAATTTACCGGATAATTCCTCTGTATTTACCTTCTTATTACCAGTGGTAATTACCCAGTAATACACTATGATTTACCCTGTATTTACCGGGTAACTACCTCTGTATTTACCTTCTTATTACCAGTGGTAATTACCCAGTAATACACTATAATTTACCATGTATGTACCGGGTAAATACCTAGTAATTAGGGGACTGTAAAAGGAAGGGTTACCTAATAATTAGGTGTAGTTGTGCTGGAAATTCCCAATCCGATGTGGCAACACATGCTATCACACAAATGATATGCCATATAAAAGCTGAGACTCAAAGGAGTCAAAGGGTATAAGCCTCATCCTTTTGTGAGCTTTAGATTAATTAGATCTGAAGGAATAAGTTCAATAACATACCTTTCTAATTCATTACACACAAACACACACACACACACACACACACACACACACACACACACACACACACACACACACACAGAAGCTCAGCTATTCTTTATTTTCCCTCAAATGTATTCCCCAGATCACGTTAGCTATTTGTTTAACTCTTCACTTTATTTGTTTCCCACCATTTTAATTTGTTTAAATGGTTTGCATGTTTACTCCATTTAGACTCTGGTCAAGTCCCTTCACTTAATTTAAGCCATTTAACATTTCTTTAGGTCTTAAACTACAGTATGTGGCTTTAC
>NC_079412.1:7103468-7288468 GCF_026213295.1 Gadus chalcogrammus | reverse complement strand
CTCTCTCTCTCTCTCTCCTCCTCCACCTCTGTGCTATTCATCTTCTTCTCTCACTCTGTCCCATGCAGTCTATATGATACGCAGTCCCCACATTGCTGCCCAATCGCCGCTATAGCACGTGCATACAATCCCTCCCTCCATCGCCTCCCTCTCCACCTCGATCCTCCTCCTGCTCTCTCCACCCCTCTTTCCCTACACCTTCTCTCATGTTTCCTTTCCAGTTGTCCCAACTTCCTCCTATCTCTCCCCCATCATCTCCTATTTAGCTCTCTCTCTCTCTCTCTCATTCTCTCTACCTCTGTCCCGTCTCCCCCCCCCCCCCCCCCCCTCTCTCTATGGGTTGCGTTGCTTAGCATGAAACTAACTGGACCAGGGAAGTGAGAAAAGGGCAAAGGCGTTGAAAGAAGGGCAAAGCGGAGCGTCCTGGGGTCTTCCGGGCGCGGGGCGACGTGGTGCAGCGCCCAGTGCTGCGGTTCATGTGTGAGCCGCTGTCTGTCGGCTTCTGCTCTGGATTCCCTGTGTCGTGTGCATGGTATGCAGTGCTGCAGTGCGGTGCATGTGTGTTGAAGGAGTGTGTGTGTATGTTTTTTTTGCTAGCGTGAGCCATCAAACGCCCTTGTTGGTTGAGTGAACCCAATGCCCCTGGGACCCTCTGCCCCCTCCCATTATCCTCAAGTCCTCCCCCATGCCCTAGCTCCTACCCCGCTGCCCCCCCCCCCCACCGCCCCCAACCAGGCTACCCTCCTTCTGCCTGTCCCCTCAGTGATCAATACCAATTTATAGGTAAATGCACAAAAGCTGACTTGCTCTTTTAATGAATTGAACTGTTGCTGGCGTCGGTCTTCTAATGAACGCACCGAGAGAGGTGTTAAGCAGCCTCTGGCAAAGAGGAAAAAGGAAGTATACGCAGGAAATATGGTTAATGTATGTGTATGTGTTGGTGTATGTGTGTGCCTTTGTGTATGTGTGTGTTTGTGTGTGTGCGTGTGTGTGTGTGTTTGTGTGTATTTGTATGTGCTTATGTGTGTATCTGCAAATCTGTGTTTGTGCCTTTATTGTGGCAGAACCGCCATTAGTTCTTCCTAATTTTCCCCTTATGGTCCAGTTAGGACCAGTTAGGATATATGTTTCCATAAATGTTGACACATAGAGGATCCTATGAATCCAGAATAGGAATGGTTGTGAAACATTCTTACTGTTTGTGTGTGTGTGTGTGTGTGTGTGTGTGTGTGTGTGTGTGTGTGTGTGTGTGTGTGTGTGTGTGTGTGTGTGTGTGTGTGTGTGTGCGTGCGTGCATGCGTGTGTGTCTTGTGAGTCTGAATGTGAACGTGAAGAGGGAAGACATAAAATGACCAAGCATTCCTCATTCAGGGGCAGCCATGGCTGAAAGGTCTGAGTTGGTCAACTAGGAAGTATTTTATGTATTTGTATTTTTCGGTTTTCTCCCGGCTATACGCGCATGCAGGCGGTCATTGTGAAGCTTCTCTCTAGGTACACAAAGGGCATTTGGAACCTATCGTTTCGTATTCTTGGTTCATCTCAATGTGTTTCATGTTGGCTGAGTGTGCAGAAGGTAAAGGTAGATCCAGGTAGTAATAGACTGCTTGTTTTATGATGTGAGTCACGCTGATTTCTAAGGCACGGCACATACAGAATATATGCTTCATATATCCCTTCCTATCTTTAGCCTATGGTGGACTGCGCAAAAGTATATTTTATAAATCACACTTCTGCCTCTTCCCTTTCTTTTTTCCTCCCGGATTCCCCCCCCCCCCCCCCCCCCCCCCTCGCACTCTCTCACTCTCGCCCCAAGCAAAGGAACGGTGGTCTGTGTAAATCACTATCCCAGGGGGTGGGTGGCTAGTAAATGAGAGAGCATGCACGCACACACACACACACACACACACACACACACACACACACACACACACACACACACACACACACACACACACACACACACACACACACACACTGACACCCTCCACTTACTAAAGAGAAACATCCACTCCTGTGCAGCACACCACATATTCCAGGCAGGGAATTAATATTTCTCTAGGGAGAAAACACTAACTGCTGCTGTAGGTTCTCAAGATAAGGCCCAGGTGTAATAAACAGCCAAGGTGGTGCACACCTTTAGTGCATTAAATTGGAAGAACAATAGGCAACACCTGGCATAAATTTCACTAGCCCCCCCCCCCCCTAGTATAAGTTGTAGTTAGGGTGTTAGTGTTGTATGCAGGGCACGTTGCATCTCATGAAAACACTGGAAAACACTGGCAGGGAACCTAACAATGATGCCAATCATTGAATCTCTCTCTCTCTCTCTCTCTCCCCCTCCCTCCCTCCCTCTCTCTCCCCCTCCCTCCCCCTCTCTCTCTCTCTCCCCCTCCCTCCCTCTCTCCCTCCCTCCCTCTCTCTCCCCCTCCCCCTCACCTCTCACTCTCTCTCTCCCCCTCACCTCTCTCTCTCTCTCTCTCCCTCCCCTCTCTCCCTCCCCCCCTCTCTCCCTCCCCCCCTCTCTCTCTCTCTCTCTCTCTCTCTCTCTCTCTCTCTCTCTCTCTCTCTCTCTCTCTCTCTCTCTCTCTCTCGCCCCCTGTGCTCTATGGAACAGTTTAACAGCTGTTTAAGGACACACATTGCAGGGGCTGGGTGGGCGGATATGATGGCTGGGTATGCAATAGGACAGCTACAGCTGCATGGAAGTCCATGGATGTGTGTGTTCAGGCTGGGGAAACCCGACCCCCTACACAGCAACCTACAGTGTGTTATAGGAGCTGTCATGCAGGCTGGACACTTGACAGACAGCTGCCCACTGCTGATCTCCCCAGTATCTGTTAACCGGGTCAAATTAGCCTTGCCCTGTTGAGAGAGAGGGAGAGAGAGAGGTCGAGAGACAGGGAGATAGGGAGAGAGAGGCAGAGGTAGAGAGACAGGGAGACATGGAGAGAGACAGAGAGAGAGGGTGTGAGACAGAGAGAGAGGGAGACAGAGTGAGAGGGAGAGAGGGAGGGAGACAGAGAGAGAGAGAGAGAGAGAGAGAGGGAGACAGAGAGAGACGGAGAGAGACAGAGAGGGAGGGAGATAGAGTGAGAGGGAGAGAGTGATATAAGCAAGCAAGGGTTGGGAGGGTCGTAGCATTGCAAAGTTCTCTGTTTTAAGACCTCTGGTTACACTTTAAACCATCCCTACCTATTCTCCCTGCCTATTCTCCAAAAGTTACCCAGACATGTGTGTGTGTGTGTGTGTGTGTGTGTGTGTGTGTGTGTGTGTGTGTGTGTGTGTGTGTGTGTGTGTGTGTGTGTGTGTGTGTGTGTGTGTGTGTGTGTGTGTGCGTGTGTGTGTCTATTTATAGTGTTGAGGCCACCAAGGACATAGAACATAGTGGCACAGCTATGTTGGACCACTCAGCGTTCCTATACTGTATCATCACCATGCACAGCTGAGTCACCTTGGTTTAACAACATACCCATGTAAATGCTCATTAAGCAAGGCTTAGCTAAAGTCTACACCCTGCAAAATGTGTTATTTTGCAAGCATGTTGACAGTACAGAATAGATTTTGATTATGAAGACTGTGGACTTTAAGTTCTCAAAGTAGTGCAGAGGATTTGTTGGCCTTGGCTTACGTTAGTGAACCCAAAAGGGCTGTGCACAGACCATTAGTCAGAGAGTACCTCAGCAATAACCTCTGACCTTTCCAACGTGCGTGTGGAGGAGTAGGAGCTACTAGTGATCTGCCCTCAGCTGGTCTGCCACCAGTGCTGAACCAACACCACAGTGTGATGACAAAGAGGTGAGACAGGCAGAGCTAACAGAGCTCTGCCTGTCTGTCCGTCCGTCCATAGTTCCTCCTCCCTGTATTTCTACCTGCCTGTGGCCAAAGATCAATTGAAGGAACGACCGCACCACAATCCACACACATCAGGACACAGAAACCACGTACCAGAATGGAGATTGGTGGGGCTGCAGGCAGGGGGTCTCTGGTCCCGGCCGCCGGAGCAGCGATGGAGAGTTCAAGGATGTGACGAGGAGAGGAGGAGCAGGAGGAGGGGATGGAGAGGAGAGGGGGAGAGGAGGAGGTCACAGGACCTGCAAGCTCTCAGAGGAGAGGGAGCAGAGGGATGGACGAAAAAACAGCAGCCGATAAAATGAAAAAAAAGGATTTATAACACAGTGGAGGAACGAGCTTCTACCTCTGGGTCTTTGGTCACAAGTTGAAACACAAACATGACCAGCTGCCCAGGCCATATGAGAGAGAGAGAGAGAGAGAGAGAGAGAGAGAGAGAGAGAGAGAGAGAGAGAGAGAGAGAGAGAGAGAGAGAGAGAGAGAGAGAGAGAGAGAGAGAGAGAGAGAGAGGTGAGGGAGAGAGAGAGAGAGTGAGAGGAGAGAGAGAGAGAGAGAGAGAGAGAGAGAGAGAGAGAGAGAGAGAGAGAGAGAGAGAGAACGCTGAAGGACAAATTACAGAGAGCAGGGGAGGGGGGAGGGAGGAGCGAGGGATGACACAGGGAGGGACAGAATGAAAAGTGACTAAATGAAACTTGCTTGAAAACACACTGGAGAAATCAGAAAGAGAAGATAATAAGGAGTAGAAGTACGGATCAGCAGGAAAGGAGGAGAGTGGGTGAGGAAACAAACTGAGGATGGATGGCAGGCAGGACAGGACAGGAAGGCATGAAGGAGTTATTCAATTAATGAAGGAAGGATGGAAGGAAATAAAGGAAGAAAGACAGAGGGAAAAAAGGAATGAAGGCAGGAAGAGTTGGAACGGAAATGGATGAGAAGATTTATCCAGAGCAAGCAGGCGAGGATGAGATGAGGCAACGTACAGACAGAAAAGGAGGAATAGAGGAACTATGCTGAGGGCTTTAGAGAGAGAGGAGACAACAGTTACAGCTCTTACTTTCCTTGTCTGTTTGTCCCTCATATTCCAGGCATTCCCTTTTATCAAAACACGGAGCACCCAAACCACAATGTCCAAAAGGAAGTTTGAAACAGCCGTCACCGCATACTCTCCTACACTGAACTCAATCACCAAGAGAGGAAAATACCCCTTCACTGGCACAAGAATAAAAACAAATACCGATGGTATAAAAAAAAAATCACAAACAAAGGAGAGCCATGGAAGAGAGAGAGGGAGCGATTTGGGGGGCAGCATGGTAGGAGTCAACCCCATCTGTCCCAGCATTTATATACCCAGGTACACCATCACCCCTCCATTGGCCAACCAAGCATGGCCACGCTCCACTGCCTTATTTAGTGAGGCAGGGCCGGGAATAGCCCTTCAAGTGGCCGGGGGTCTGAATGAGAAGAGCTGGGTGGGAGGAGGGCATGGGGAGGCCGGACCGGAGAGACAGGGAGTTAGTTAGCAAGTAAGCGTGTATGCATGATTACATAGTGGAGAGTAGAACGATAGGGTCTGTGTGTGTTGGTGGCAGCTCCTTACAGTTCAACTAGTCTGGGTTGAGCTGGACTCTTTTCACTCACCTCCCACCACCACCACCTCCACCACCACCACCTCCACCACTACCTCCACCACCACCACCTCCCACCACCACCACCAGCCACCAAGCCCAGCACGCCTTGTCACATACATGTTCAGTATGCAGAGCTAAAAGCTGTGCATACTAGCTAAGCACAACTTCCCTCCTCCAACCCTCCAATCCCCCCCCCTCCACCACCCAAACCCACACACACACACACAGACACACACACAGACACACACACAGACACACACAAACAGAGACACACACGCTTCTCTCTCCCTCTGCCCCAATCTCTGGGTTTTATTTTTAGCAACGCCAAATACCGAGGCATGTGATCTTCCTGTACCCTCCTTCCCTTCCTCGAACACACACACACACACACACACACACACACACACACACACACACACACACACGCACACACACACACACACTCACACACGCACACACAAACTCACACACATGTCCCTATAGCGGCAGAGAGTTGATGACACCTTAGGTTGATTCTATGTATCTACTGGGACAGGGCAAAGGGAAGAGTTTGTTTGTGTGTATATGTGTGTGTGGCATACATGAAGCACATCTCAGGGAGGTGAAGTTATCTAGGGAGGTAGAATAAGGAGAAAAAGGCGCAACTAGATGGAGAGAGGGGCTTAGGGAATTGAGAGGACAGGATGAGGAGAGGAGAGGTGGGGAAGAAAAGATATTGATTCTCACCTTAAAGAGGCAATCTCCACTGTGCCTCTGCTCCTGGGACTCTGTGTGTGTGTGTGTGTGTGTGTGTGTGTGTGTGTGTGCACACGCACCATTGTGTGTGCATAGAAATAGAGAGAGCAAAAGAGAGAAAGAGAGAGGAAGAGATGGTGCACAGGATCTGTCATTCGATCACAACATAGATTTCAGACACATCGTACTAACACAGACACACACGCACGCACGCACGCACGCACGCACGCACGCACGCACGCACGCACGCACGCACGCACGCACGCACGCACGCACGCACGCACACACACACACACACACACACACACACACACACACACACACACACACACACACACACACACACACACACACACACACACACACACACACACACACACACACACACACTCACACACACAGCCTAAGTGAGGAATGTGCTCATAATTAGAGGAAGACAAAGTGAAGAGCATGAAGAATGAGAATCTGAGTCTATTAAAGGTTGGGTATGGGATTTGCGAAACGCCAGCAGATTTTGAAAATGCACAACTCAAATGGTCCTACCCCCTCTCCTTCAACGCTGACTCTGACTCCACCCATTCCAAGTACATGGACGCGCAATCATGCACGAGCACGAACACAGATGCGCGAGAGCGAGCCATTAGCTAGCTCCAGTAGCTACCGCAGGATAACTACAAACAGGAGCTTGCTCTGGGTCACGAGCTCTGGGTCACGAGTACTGCACGAAGGGGTCGCGCGCGGGGCGCGGGGGAGGGGGAGTGCAGTACGACCGTTTGATTGACGTACTTACTGTCCAATGCAACTCGGTGGCTCTGGAAATCATTGGCTGGAGTTTTTCGAGCCCTGCCCGTTCCACAAATGATTGACTTGTTTAATTTTCATGTCAGTACTTCTAACTCAGTGGCTGTAAGTGGGTTATGATAAGGATTTCAAGTAATTTTGCAAAAATGGCCAAAAAAGCGAATTCCATACCCAACCTTTAAGTCACGGTGGACTTCCTCAGTTTACCTTCTTTTGTTGTTTACATCTCTGATTGGGAATTCTCATGATAACAACGTCAGAGACATGAATCATGCTCACGTTAACATTAACAAAATGATTGTCTTAACTTCTTTGTGCTCATGTGACCCACCACGTGGTCGGTGTCACATTAAGAGCCCAGTGCAGCATGATCATTCCCACATTCGGCCTCCCCTACTCCATAACACCACCACCTCCTCGCATGCTGAACAACCACCACGGAGTCCAACAACCCTGTCCTTGACCCCAGAACAAACAAACATCCACACACCCAAAGGCCCCCCTCCACCTTCTGACAACCATCACCTACTCAACCACTGTAGATGAATGTAGAACATTTTCTGAACATAGGCACGGAATTGATCCTACAGATTAATACTTTATCTGGATTAACAGCTAGAGAGGGTGGAACGGGAGAGCTATGGATATACGGGGTGCAATCTTTATCAAGGAGAACGAGAGGGAGGGACTGAACAGAGCAAGAGAGGGATCAAGAGATATTGAAAAGATTGAGCGAGGGATCTCTTACACACTCTTGCGATCAAAAAATGTACGCGTGGGAGAATTGAGAGGGATCGAAGCTACAAACTGCAAGCTACATGGAGAGAAGGACGAGGCAATACACGTCCAGACAGTGACTGTGAGGAAGGGCAGCTCGGTCAGCTTGTTCAATGGAAAATAAGACAATTTTCGAGGACCAGAGGAGGTAATTATACGTATGGGATCCAACTGCATCAATGTTCTGTGTCTTGTGCTGGCCCCGACTTCCTTCAAAGGAAACAAAAATCACAAGTGTGACCTTTGCATTAGGCTGCTGTTAAATTTAAGGGTGAGAGGTAGTTTATCCTCTAGGTTTCCATAAAAACAGCGGTTGTCTTGCTTTATTCAGTAAGTATTCAATCCACCAAACTAAAACATGGAGCATTACTCTTTATCACTCGTATTTTTATGGGTGGTTTTGATGCAACTCTGTAAAACATCAGGGATGGAGCCAATAGGGTCAGACTGGAGGACTGGAAGCAGGAACAAGGGAACAGCCAATCAGGCCCCGATGGGCTGGTTCCACCACCAACATCAAAAACAGACGTTGTGTATCAATGCATCAGACATACAGACAATCAAATAATTACAACAGTCAATATTGCTATAGCTTATATCCTATGATGTAGGGTTCAAAAGTGATGGCCAAGGCAATAATGAAAAAAAGAAAGTACGCTCTCTTGCTCTGCCCAGAAGATCTAAAATATTTGGATATCCTAGCATTCGTTTCAACAATTAAACCGAAATTATTATGCAATGGTCCTATCAAATTTGGAGGTTGAACTAAAACAGGTGTTGAACTAAAAATGTTAATTAGCTAACTACTTTAGGTTAAAGGGAAATAGTAGAAAATTACACTTTGTAGTTCATATCCCTTGAAAATGGTTGTCCAACATTAGCGACCTGATGTCTTTGTTTAGTGAATGCTTCATAATTATCGATATGATGGGACTATATAGATAACATTTTTCATCTTTTGATATGATTTTCCTTGGATACTTCACATTTCACTTTGATATACCTCAATGAAGCCAGACTATAAATAATAATTGTACAATATATAGATGTGATAGATTCCATAATCCTCTGCAGACTATAGTACAACAATCTTCAATGTTAAGAGGTTATACGTTCCATTGTTTCATGCATTCTCACAAAAGCATAAAAGGGCAAACATTTATTTGAAAAAATATATAAAATAGTATACTACATTAAATATGAATAAACACAAAAAAGAAAAGAAAACAAAGGTAAGAAACCAGGCTGGATTGTCAAAGGGTGTGTGGGCTGAATCATGACCCCCAGACAGAGCTCTGTGCTCTGGATCAATAAACACATCTAAATATAAACTGCTCTCATGTAACGCTCACAAAATCACCCCTTTCTATTTTTCCATAAGCATCCCGTCAACGACGGGAGAGCAGTGTGAGTGTGTGTGTGTGTGTGTGTGTGTGTGTGTGTGTGTGTGTGTGTGATAGAAAGGCGAGGGAAGTGTAGTGAACACCGGAAGGAATAAAGGAAAGAGATAGTCTGTCTTTTCACCAGATGCAAACCAATGCACACACACACACACACACACACACACACACACACACACACACACACACACACACACACACACACACACACACACACACACACACACACACACACACACACACAGACACACACACACACACACACACACACACACACACACATAAACACACACACACACACACACACTCATATGGGGGCCGATTTGACCTAAAATCCATGATCCGCATGCAGGGTTAGCTTACGTCTGCACCGACTGGCTGTGACGCCCACCTCTGCTCGACAAGACACATGCGCCTTATGTGCAGACGCATGTGGCTGAGTTTTCGTTGTTCAACTTTTACAGATAAGTTTAACAAGCGAGGCTTATTTCTTCATGCATTAGTCTCTGATGAAAAGTCAAAAATCTATCCCTAAATGCCTCAATAGCCTGAGGAAAATTCCTTTGAAACAAAAGTGTGGCAAGTTGTGTTAACGGGTGTTAAAATGATTATTCTATGAACACAGCACCAAGCAGACGATGTAGGTTGGTGTCCAAATGACCGCTGCATACGATCCCGTAAGCCCAAGAAATGTTGTTTACGCACAAAAAATATATAATAATGGCGTCAAAATAATTGCAGTATTTACTACAAATTCCTTGTTGCTTTGTCTCTGATCATTTTGGCAGGCCTGGTGCATCATCAATAATAGCCTCTTCTTAAATGTGTTTTACTAAAACAGATCGGCTGCACTTAATCCTATGAATGGGGACAATCAAGCAAAATGAATTAATAAAAGGCTTCAAATCCAAATCATACATCACTTCATTGGTACATGTTATACACACGTTAAGGACACATAACAGGTGCCAGATCCCCTCGCATGCTGGATGTGACATCGGCACCTGGTTTAGCTATCCAATGAAAGGATCCGTAGGGCTAAAAACCGCATTGGTTGGGAACGCAGAGGTGTGATTGGCTGGTCTTGCTACTATAGCCCCCCTCCTCCACCGTGAGATGGGGGGAGAGAGAGAGAGAAAGGGGAAGCTATATCTATATATATATATATACATATAGACATTAATATATATATATACACTTATATTTACATATATAGATTTATATATACACATATATATAAATACAGATACAGATAAACACACAAACACAAACACACACAAGGAATGTAGATTGTGGACAAATTGATAACTAAAAGGAAGGGAATGCTTGAGCGACAGCAGATCAAATGGGGGGTTGCATCCAGATTTTGATTGCAATGCAATACAAATACTGTTGAATGAAGTTGGTGGCTGTGTGTGTGTGTGTGTGTGTGTGTGTGTGTGTGTGTGTGTGTGTGTGTGTGTGTGTGTGTGTGTGTGTCCGTGAGCAGGGAGGAGAGAGGGAGGAAGTAAAAAGAGAAAGAGACAGAGAGATAGTGAGATGCATAAAAGTAGAGCACTGATGCTCTGATGTATCTGTGTTTTTTTTGGTGCTGGCCGTTCTGATTCAAGGTCCTGAAATTAGCAGATCGCTCCACAAGATGGAAACCTAAGACTTTGGAAATGTGACAAACTAGGAGTTTTTTGTGTGCATGCGTGCTAGTGTGTGCGTGTGTGTGTGTGTGTGTGCGTGTGTGTGTGTGTGTGTGTGTGTGCATTTGTGTGAATGGGGAATTCTAAACAGCTGACGATGATAGGGGCGGGATATGTGTTGATCGAGGTGAGATACGACAGAGCAAACAGTCCTAGCTACTTCAACCAGGGCTGAGGTGAAGAGATTATAGCAAAAAGGAAGCCTTTTCAACCCTCTCTTTACTCCTCATTCACTCCCTCTCCTTTACATGCACACTCTCTCTCCTTCGCTCCCTCTTCTTTGCATGCTCTCTCTCCCTCTCCTTCTCTCCCTCTCTCTTCCTCTCCTTCTCTCCCTCTTCCTCTCTCTCCGTCTTCATTCCTCCCTCCCTCTCCTGTGCCTGATCTCCTCCCCATCGCCTTTGCTCCCCCTCTTTCCCACACCTTGGCTCCCCTGCTCTCTCTGCTGTGCTCCCTCCCTCTCCCTCTCCTTTACCCCCTCCCCTCCCCTTCACTCCCTCTCTCCCCTTCCTTCGCCTCCTTCCTCCTTCCTCTTTCCCTCTCTCTCCCCCTCCCTCTCCCTCTCCTTCACCCCTTCCATATCTCTTTCGCGCCCCCTCTCTCTCCTCCGCTCCATATCACTTCCTGTCCCATTCGCCGGGGCTTTCTATTGCTTTCTCATCCTTCACAATGTCTTGCCCTCCTGCTTTCTATTTCTTCCAACCCTTTCCCCCGATGCGAGGAAACAGTAAATGTCCTTAAACTCCTCCCCCTTAACATCGTGTTCCCCTCTGCCTCGCCTTCTTAGCCCCGCCTCTGTGTGTCTGCCCCCTGCAGTACTGCAGCATGCTGAATATAATACAGAAGCCCTGGGTTATTTCAAAGTGTGGGTTTGAATGATCAAGTATTGAACACTGGTTTTATTGGTTCAACTCTTTTGCAGCTTACCAGCTCTTACTTTTTTACTCTGTAATATTGAAGAGGGCAGCAAGACAAAATTGGGAAGAAAGATGGACATTTGGAGATTTCAAAATTTGTTAATATATATATATATAAATAGATGTAATGATAAGCATTTCCATGTCTTTATTGCCAAGCATGCGAAAACATACAAGGAATCTGACTCTGGATATCTGCTCTCACATTGGATACACAGAATAGATCTATTCAGACTTACAGCAACAAAATAAATATACAGTATAAACATATATATATATTTATGTTTAGATAACAAATTGAAGAGGATGCAAATAAGTTAGGGTTAGACAATAATGCAATGGTGCAAGATTGGAATAAATATAGAATAATTAACCGGTTACTTTATATACTCGGGCTACGAGGACATGTGTAAAATATAAACTGTATACAGCGTGCTTTAATTTATAACTGTATAAAACTACAATTCTATTATCAAGCAGGGATCACTCGTTAACTGCCCATCTGTGTAAACGACGGTTGTGAGAGTGTATAGTTAAAACCGGTTGCAGAATCGATTTCTCTCGTGCAAAGAGGGCCGATGACAATGCACCTTTGGGTTAACAACATGACAATGACGGCAACCAACAATAGGTTCAAGGAAATGTTGTGTGCTTCGAGTGCAGTGGAGACATGGGTGAGGTGTAACTGGACTACAAGATATCCGGTCGTAGACAGGTTATTTAAAAAGCCATAATATGACAATTAGAGGTTTAAAAGTTTAAAGGGAAATGGATATGGCGTATTATTTACATAAAGGCTGAGCTGAGACAGGGAGAAGAGGAGGGGACAGGTGGAAGATTGAGGGGATGCAGAAAGAAAGAGTCAAATGGTAAAAACTACCCAAGCTAGCAAACTCTGCTGTATCTCATCATTTCACTCTGTGTGTCTTTTTTTATATTTCCCCTCCCTCTTGTTGAGGATGATTTATGAGCGGAAAGCTCCACAACACTCCCCCACTCAGTTTTCTACTGCACTGTTGATGATGTGGGTATTTATACACAAAATCCGCTTTGCGCTTTCTGCATACAGCGCATGTGTGTGTGTGTGTGTGTGTGTGTGTGTGTGTGTGTGTGTGTGTGTGAGTGTGTGTGTGTGTGTGTGTGTGTGTGGGTGTGAGACTGTGTGCTTGTTTGTGTGTTCTTGCTCCAGGATCAACCCACTTCTTTTTACTCAAAGGATTTGTAATGACATTGATAATGTTGTAGAGATCAGTACGAATGATCTGCATAGGATGCACAGAAATCTTGCATATGGCACCCATATACGCACAAACATATCCACAAAAACGAAACAAACAGACACAAAATATATGACCAATGTGTTGACACAGATGTCTTGTTGATCAGGAGGTAATGTTTGGATGACGGAGGAGATTGATCCTATTAATAACAAACAATTGATGCGTTTGGCTTTAATAATAATAATAATAATAATAATAAATGAAATTTATATAGCGCTTAATATGGTACTCTAAGACGCTTTAATGCATAGCACGTTTTGACAATGACGCTCCTAGATAAATATTTATATATATATATATATATATAGAGATATATAGAGATATATAGAGATATATTTATGTATTAGGGCTGTCAGAATAGCATGTTAGTAACGCAATCTTATTTTAACACAATTAATAAAAATGTACGCATTAAAGCACATTCTCTGTTTTCCAATTTGATTTTGAAAGGTTTTGCCCACAGAATGTCAAAATTTATATCAGAAATCATTTTTGTTTTTATTTCCACTTGCTTTACATTCATTACACTTGCAGTAAGTGACTGCCTGATTACAATTGGAGTTAGTGATAGTTTGTTTACAATTCCCAAATCTGTGGTGCTACTTTTTTTTCTTTTAAATAAACTTGTTGTAATTGTTGGTTTACAAATGTACTAATTAACTGCCTGTTTACAATTCCCAAATCTGTGGTGTTTCATATTCAACCCATACTGAGTGAGTCAATAAAACTCCCTCAAGATCACTTGCTCAGGTTTTTGCTTATTAAGTATATTTGGTATGAATGATAATATTCCATTATGTCATTCCATTTGATAATCTCATTTAACTTCAATTGTAGTGGATTTAAAATATAATTTTGAAGTTGTGATTAATTGCAAGTTAACTCACCAATACTATGCGATTAATCGCGATTAAAAAAAGAATAATGGACTGACAGCCTAATATATATAAAAGAAAAAAACAATTAGGGTACAATCAGTATTGGAGCAAATATAAATCTTTGAAACATTACAAATTTAAATATTAAAGTTCTGCTTGACCGCAATTTAATAATACTTTATATACAATCACAATAATAGTGTCGCAACAAATCTGAGTGATAATTTCACAAACTCACTGTATTTGGTATTTGGTTGCTTGTTGAAGGTTGGGAGAGACTGCAGAGACATCTGGCTGTGTAGCATCTCCAGCCTCGATCTGACACTGTTCATTGGTGGACCGCAAAGGGGGAGATTTGGACAATGGTTCCCTGATGAGAGATGAAACATCTGAGTGTTCAAATCCAGTGACAACCCTGATCCCAGTGTGAGGGTGCGACGTTAAGTTAGAGAACACAGATAACGTGAACATAAATATTCTGGTTTATATTTTGCCAGTTACAAATAAAAACAAAGACCATGGAAAACAAACCCAGCAATCGCAATTAAAATCCGATCAAATCTGAATGAAGCCAAGTAACCCTACATTCTAAAAGTGCAACTTAAACATGGCTGAAATCTAGAATTCTATTTACTTCAATTGTCTTGAACGGCTCATGTAATGGACTCAATTCAACTTCCACTCTACCAAGCCGAGGACACACAGGTGTCATTTGTGGAGGAAACAGACCACCAGGAAACCGGGAACATGCATACATATACTAAACATATATTATAATAATACAAATAATACCAAAGTTAGAGTCTACTAAATAAATGCATGTCAAACAAGGTCAAACTATATCATTATGTGTATTATATGTATACACAACAGAACACACAACTGTGATAAGATACAATGAAATGTCTATTGATTAATATGACCTCCAGCACCACCACTGCCTAAGTCTCTCTCTCCCTCTCTCTGAAAGGTGATGCAGTCCCACACTGTAAGCAGAGCCCGGTCACCCCCGTGCTAACAGCCGTACGGGGGCTATTTTAACGTGGCCTCCACCGGTTGTGCTGTCACGTCTCAGGGCCTGGACCGGCTGATCTGCAGTGGCAGGCGGGCAGCCCTCTCTCTCTTTCTTTAATTTCCTCTCTCCCCCTTTCTCGTTCTCTCTCTCCCACCCTTTCTCTCTCCATCCTTTCGTCCCTTTCTGTCTCACTCTCTCACCCTCTCCCTCTCTCTCCCACCTTCCTCTCTCTTTGTCTCTCTGTCTGCCTCTCTCCCTCTTTCTCCTCCTTCTTTCATCTCCCTCACCCCTCTTCTCTCCCTCCCCCTTTCTCTCCATTGCTCTCTGATGCTGAGCATCCTTTCACCCTCCATTGAATAACTCAACCCAAACACCCAATCACACACACACACACACACACACACACACACACACACACACACACACACACACACACACACACACACACACACACACACACACACACACACATAGTCGGTCGGTTAGCCAGGATGCATACAGATCACCCTTTAATCCTGCAATCGTACACCAGCAATAGTTAACTTCAGACACTCAGAGCTCACGTAGATCTGCAATGTAGATCTGCATGTTAATCAATGAGCACCTCTACACTGCTTTAGTTGCTGGAGAGTATTGCAGATTGGAGTTCTTCTTTTCAGTGTGGAAAAATTTGTAACTAATCAATTGAAATGGCCGAGACGGCGTGTCTCCATGGGTATAGATGCGCCGCCTGTGTAGAGACAAGAAGTGGAGATTCTGCTTGCGCTCTACGCTTTAGCTTGGTCTGCAAAGGCATTACGGTTGATGATGCCAAATACTGAACACTTACTCCATTGCCTCTCTCCTCTCTCTCCCTCTGTCACTCTATTGCTCTCTCCCACACTCCATTCTTCTACCGAAGACTGGCCAACGAGACTCAGTTTTCTCTCCCCCCTTGAAACATCAATATGTGAATGCATGTGTTGTAGGCCTTACTAAGTCTCTCACATTTGCATTGGAAGAGATGTCGGCAATGGTAATTAAGGTTAATAAGTCCATTGTAAAACTGCTAATCATGCATTTTGCAGGTACGGGATCTTAAGCAAGAACAATGCTTATTAAGGTTAATAAGTCCTTTAATACACACTTATTAACTGTTAACGAGTACGATATGTTATCACAAGTCGATTACCTGCTACCGTAAAAAATATAATAGAGATGCAAACACATTTAAAACAGTCAAGTATCAAGAGGGGAGATTATTAAATTAAATTTGTTGGCGCCTCTATTATATTACTTACGGAACAAACCAAAGACCCTGTGTTAAATTTTCGCCGGAATTACACTTTAATAAGCATGGTTCCCTTTTTTATCCCGTACCTGCAAAATGCATAATTAGCAGTTGAATAAAGGATTTATTAACCTTAACAAGCATAAAAAATGCTTAGTAAAAGTTTAACAATGACATAATAGGTATGTTAGTAAGACTCAATAAATGGGTTTGTAATGAGTTTATTAAAAACTATAAAAAGCTCCTAAGATCATTATGTATGTTATTAAGCAATCAATAAATAGTTAACACGTTCCTTATAAGTGCTTATAAAAGTCTTATAATCTCGCAATAAACATGTTTATTATGTTATTATTTACACCTATTGATAGTCTTATTAACACAAATTAATGTTACTAGGCATATAATAAGGGTGTTATTAGATATTAACTAAACCTTAATGCAAGGACCTTAATATAAAGCTCACCAAGATCTCTTTTCCAAGCACGTAGATCACATGATCCTTACACACGCACTGTAACCCGCCCCGTGGACACATCCACCCCAACACCCCAGATGCTATATAAAGTGGAACAACCCTCACTGCCCCCTGCTAGATACACACACACACACCTACACACGCACACACACACACACACACACACACACACACACACACACACACACACACACACACACACACACACACACACACACACACACACACACACACACACACACACACACACACACACACACTTTTCCTGCCTACTCATGGTTGTCTCTGGCTCCAGGGCTTCAGGGATCAGAGTGATGAACCCTCACACATTCAGCGGCTTGAATACTGAGTAGCCAGCGGCAGCAGCTCTACTGTACCCACAGCACCACGTGCACAGTACACGTTCCCCAGCAACTAATTGTAGAAACACACAAACACACACAGACTCTCACAGAGTGTGTGTACATGTGTGCTTGTCCGTGTGTGTGTGTGTGTGATGCTGACACTCAGTTGTGTGAGGGCTATCCCGTTGTCCGTGACCTGTTCCCACCTGATTCCTTCTGCTTTATCCCATTTTATGCATTAAGTCCACTTCAGAAACATCAGTAAAGGGGCGTTAGAGCAAGAATACAGTCCTTTAGTATTTTAATTTGCCATTTCTTTCCTTCTTTTTTTCGCTTTCATTCAGTCTCTGTCTCTTCTTCTCTTTAAGGACATGTCTGTTGATACTAGGCTACATGCCCTCTTGGTCATTAGGTTTATTTATTTAGTTGATAGGGACAATGCTCATTGATTAATATACAAGTTGCTTGCTGTAAATAAGACAGAGTTAGCTGCCAATGCTAATTGCTGTCTCTGTCTCTTCTTCTCTTTAAGGACATGTCTTTGATGCTAGGCTACATGTCCTCTTGGTCGTTAGGTCTCCGTCTCTTCTCTTTAAGGACATGTCTTTGACGATAGCCTCATGTCCTCTTGGTCGTTAGGTCTCTGTCTCTTCTTCTCTTTATGGAGATGACTTTGACGCTAGGCCACATGTATTCTTCAGTTGACCTGTCCTTTTGTTGTGCCCCTCACTCTTTTCAAAGTTTGTGAAATAACATGTTTTACTCTTAGTTAGATATCCGAGTTTAGGGCTGCTATTGTCACGTTTTGTAACAGATAATGTGCAGCGAGCTGTTGGAAATGTTATGGTCTAGAGCAGTGTATCCCAAACTTTTTTTCTGGGCACCCACTTTTTTTAAAATTACAAACCAAGTCACAACAGGCCTCATCTATAAAATCGTGAGAAGAACAAATTTGTGCGTAAATGAACATTCCTGAACGTTTTTACTGCCAATTACGCATCCCCATATATATGCATTTAAACCAGCCATTTAAAAAAGATAAATCACAAAAGAATTTCATGCACTGGTTATTGAAAACATAATACACGTTAAATACTCTGTCCTAAATGAGACCAAATAAATGCATTTAGGCGAAGATCACATCTCTTTGTTTAGGCTATCTTGTTGTTATTTCCTCTAACAATGTACATTAGCCTTTCAACTAGATTAAATGTTAAAAATAAAATGATCAGAACAATACAAACATTGAGTACTATCAAAAAAATGCTTCTTGGAGAAAGTTTTTTAAATGCTAATGTGTAAAAAGAAAATGAAGTTTTTATTTTTTTATATTTGGCGTCCCAATTCAAATCTCCCGCGACCCACCCATTCTTTGGGAAAGACTGGTCTAGAGCAAGACGGTCTGTTATACAGAAATAACAGACGCCATGATATAACACAATAATGCTTCACAATTGAGGTAATTATATATATATATATATAAACTGTGTATATCTATACTATATATATATGACACAAAAAGTAAGGAAATTGTTGTGGTAAAAATGCTTTTTGGCAATAAATATTATAGAGTTGGAAAGCCTGAATCCTCCCCTTTTAAATGTTACCACATGTGTAAGGAACATGCATTTGTGGGATGAGCAATAGAGCTGAGTATGTAGGTTGCGCCCAAGAAAAAATTGCCAAATCTTCTGTGCCAATGCCAAACAGCCTACTGCCATTGACTCTTATGTGGTATTTGGTGGATTGAATGATTGAAGTTTGAAGAAACAGGAAATGGCAAATTTAACAATTTATTAATTTAAGAACCAGGAGCCTCAGTAGCGTGTGGAATAACCACACGCAGCCACAATAGCCCAGCACCTCCTCCTCATGCTGGTCACCAGCCTGGTCATGGGAGTAAATCTGTGTCATTGTTTTTGAAAATAAAAAGCCATTGAATTTTAAGCGATCGCTGTAAGCTTCAATATCAATGTATCAACACTTTGTTTTCTTTTTATTTTGTTCTACATCACAATTGCATTCTTTAATGAAGTATTTTTTTACATACCATTACGAGTCTCGTTTGGTCTAGTAGGGAATTTGCACAATGGTGATTCACTGCTTAATAGCGCTACTTGGAAGACGCCATTTCATTCTTACTGCACCCCATTATGTATTAGGATATTTATGAAAAAAAGTCACCTATGTGCTTTATATATATATGCTTAACATTTACACTAAACCTGGGTAATTTCACCAAAACATTAGAAAGTGGTAGGCTACATGCATGTTGATCAACATTTATTACATAATTTCCGATTCCCTGCCAAATTAAGTGACAGACCATCTTACACAACGAACGAATCAAACGAACGAATCGTGATAGTGAACGGAACTGAAAGAACTGATTCCCTGAAAAGAATCGTTGCCCATCCCAAGTTGATATGCCTCCGTGGTGGCACAGCAAGAGCGCATCATTCTGTGTCCCACCTCCGATCCTGATCAGGCCAGAGCAGCTCATCTACAACACAGTACAACTCACCTGAGGCCTCTTTTATGCTCTCACACATGAACGTGTTTTGCCGATTGAGTTTGAACAGTGAGTGAGACCAATTGGTAATTGGGTGTGGTGTTTTGAAGGCCAGTGATTTCCAGGTGAACCAAGTGTGCCAGATGATGAGCTTTGTGCTTCGGGTTTTGCAAAAATGTGCTTTAGAATTTCTATATGAGTGAAAACATTGGAATTGTGCTTAGAGTTTAGCAGTCTGGGGTCTATTAGTTGATGCGTGAGCTTCAAGTTTTCAGAATTGTGTGCATAGTTCCATTTTTTAGTTTGTATACAATGGTGACAATACTACTACATTCCGATACTACTTACCTATACTTACTGCATATCAATTCCGTTTGGAATTCATCGTGTTTGGGCCCAACGTTTGAGCTATAGGTTTTATAGGTGTGTATGTGTGTGTGAGTGCGTGTCCCCAAGCCTGAAGGACATTATTCTTTGGCCAGTTTAATCTTCTAAGTGAAACATCCTATTTTATCTCTCTTTCACTCCCTCTATCTCTGCATGTCTCTCTCTTTGAATCTCTCTCTCTGTATCTCTGTATGGGGCCAACACCTTAAGAACCCCTCTATTACCTCTTATCAATAAACCGAGAGGGCCGAGGATCCTGATACCATCACAGGTTGACTTCCTCCCCTTGACACTGTGTTATGTCTGTTAACCCTCCACTGGACCCAGCTCACCCTCCACTGGACCCAGCTCACCCACCACTGGACCCAGCTCACCCTCCACTGGACCCAGCTCACCCTCCCCTGGACCCAGCTCACCCTCCCCTGGACCCAGCTCACCCTCCCCTGGACCCAGCTCACCCTCCACTGGACCCAGCTCACCCTCCACTGGACCCAGCTCACCCTCCACTGGACCCAGCTCACCCTCCGCTGCATGGATTCCTTTAGTGGTTTGGGTTGCAGGTGCCAATCCCACCACAATCCGTTTCACTCCAGATGTTGGGGGGAGGCGGGGAGAGGGTTGCCGAACATGCTTTTATGCGTGTATGCATAATGATGAAAGGGGTGTGAGCGTTAGGGTTAGGGAAGGGTCAACACCGTGAGGCTGTGTCACACCAAATTTGTACCGGGGGCCAAATTTGTACCGCCTACGTAATCCATGCCAAACCTGCCTGGCAACAGATGATTGCATCGAACGTTGCCTGGCAACGGAAGATTGCGTGGAACGACGAGCAACGACGAGACTACATACACTTTAACCCATTCAGACCGGATCACGCATACGTGTGTATCAGTGGAGGCTTCTCCATTGAGGAGAGGGAGGAAGATCCTCCCTAACATTGTTGAGAATAAAAAATGTAGATGCCCAGACTATTGTAATGAATTAATGCCCTTAAATATGACTACTTTATTGCCTTTGAATATATAATGTTCGATTCCCTGGGTGAAGGGACATTAGCACCCCCTATCGCCTATTGACAATTACTTCAGGGAGGAACGTCCTCCGTCATCCTCCGTTCACTCCCATTCATTTCCCCGAAAGTACTGGCGGCCGGTGGATAACATGGGTTTCAATGGGAGAGAGGAGGAAAGTCCTCCTCTGAGTGGGTGGGACCTTAAGGGGTCTGATTCACGCAAAAATCTATCCGTCTGCGCTATGAACCAATAAGCAGGATCCCTGGATGTTGGGCAGTGTTGCCAGATTGGTCAGATTTCCCACCCAATTGGGCTACTTTTAACCATGTTAGGCTGGAAAAATTATCATTCGGCGGGAAATCTGCCCAATCTGGCAACGCTGTCGATAACAAACCCGGTCTGCATTGCCGCGGTGCTCAGTCAGAGACGCAGAGCAAGTGAAATCTGCGATAGCGAGATCCTAAATGCACAATGGAAACATTGGAAACGGAGGACATTGTTAACGTCTTATTAAAAAAAGCATTCCATTCATTGAGTTACAGTGCTAAGTTAGCGACCAAAGAAAGAGGTAGACCACTTCCCAAAATCAAGGTGACCAGAAGTAATGGCAACGTCAGTGTTGTGAGTGCTACATGGTTTGCTAGGTACGCATGGCTTACTGGTAGCATTACTATCAATCGACTGTATTGCTGGCCCTGTTTGCTTATGAATAATAGCAAATCTCCAACGTGGGCTGTTCATGGTTTCACTGATGTGGAAAATCTTGATAGGGCAACCAAACGCCACGACAAGTGTCAAGATCACGTTGGTGAGCACCAACGTGATCTTGACACCCGTCGAGATCTAGGCCCAATGATAGGCCCATATTTTTTTATTTACTTTTACAAATCAATAGTAGGCCTGATTTGACTAATATGCTTTGCATCCTTTCCTTCTCAAATTACAGTGATGCCACTGGTGGCTTTGTATAAATTGTATTCACATAACTCCCTCCCTGCTATTTTGTAGTTCACCAAAACACCTTGAAACAACTTGAGTCTCACATTCTTATGCCACCATACACCAACAGTGCAAGCAGGCCAATGGCAACCAAGCGCGCAGTCCTTCCTCCCTCACTTTAAAAACCACCAGCCGCCACTGGTGTGTATTTACCTTTAAGACTGGAACACGCATCTATGCGTAGTTACTATTGAGACCGGGAAACGCGTCTGTGTCATTTTCAGCAATGCAGTCTTTTTCAAGGCACATGACCAGTTATACTCACTGTGATTGGTTGATATATTCTTGGGGTGAGCGAACGAGATGCTTGGGATTTTTTTTTAATTCATAGCGAAGCATTCTATTGGTCGAAATACACGTGGATCATGTTTTATTCAGTGGGACGTTTAAACTTTAAATCGCCGAAGCGATCGAATATGGCATCGAACATGGCAGATTCGAGTGAAGGTAGTGACATCGAAGACACTGAATTAGATAACTTAGATGAATTAGATAACTTGGAAGAAAATATTTTACCATCTGATCGCGTGGTAAGAGAGCAATGGATTCAAGCGATGTTTGGGGAAGAAGAGGATTTGAGCGAGTTTGAAGGCTTCGCAAACGAGTGGAAGAGTGGCAACTTTCACTCGCGGGAAAAGATTCCATTCAATCGCCAACCTGGCATAAAGATCGAGCTGCCAATGCCAGATGTTATAACAACGGTGCAGGTATTCTCCCGTATCTTCACGGAAGAAATGTGGATGCGTCTTATAACGCAAACCAACCTCTATGCTGAGCAAACGCGGAGTGCAACGCCTTCGAACAGCAATTGGGATCCCGTCACAATCCATGAAATGAAGACGTTCGTGGGACTGTGTCTGGCCATGGGGATACTTGAACTGCCATCACGAAGAGACTTTTGGCGTCAAAAGAAGTGGCTATTCAGAACATCCATTCCCCAAGCCATGTCAAGGGACAGGTTTGCCATCATCTGGAGGTAAGCTAATAAGAATATTGGAAATATTTTCGATGGCATATGACATGATTACAACAATGATAATGATTTGATCCTGATACTAATTACAATACATTATGTCACAAGTCACTGATAATAATGGATGATTTGGATAATAATATGATACATAAAAACAATACAAATGACAATTATAGATTATTCTTACGATAATAATTCATGTCTGATGATAATGATTTGATCCTGATACTAATTACAATACGTTATGTCACAAGTCACTGATAATAATGGATGATTATGGATAATAATATGATACATGAAAACAATACAGATGACAATGATAGATTATAATGACGATAATAATTCATGTCTGATGATAGATAATAAGTAGGTGATTATTGATAACTCAATAAATAGAAAAGACAATGATAGCTCATGATGATGGAAATAATTCTGATGTCAGATGATTGATAATGTATCATTTAAAAAATACATGACAATGAAAGTTCATGACAATAACAACAACATTAGTTCAATGTCAAACAATAAAACAATATTATTCACTGTGTAACTGGCTATGTACATTTTCAGGTATCTCCACTTGCAAGACAACAAGGCCCATGATGTGGACCGCTCAGACAAGCTCTGGAAAGTCAGATGGTTCCTTGACTACCTGAAAGATCGATTCCAGGAACTATATGAAGTCAATGGCTTTGTGAGTGTGGATGGGAGTATGGTGAAATTCAAGGGGAGACTCTCTTTCCGGCAATATCTCCCTCTCAAACCTACTAAGTGGGGCATCAAGGTGTGGGTCATGGCTGAGAGCTCCACCGGGTATGTGTCGAACTTCCAGGTCTACACTGGACGTAAGGGGGGGGGGTGAGTGAGAAGGGCCTTGCACACCGTGTTGTTATGGATCTGGCCGGACCATATAATTTTTATTCTGGGGTCCCTCTCTTTGAAGAGTTAAAAGATCATGGCCTGGATGCCTGTGGGACCATTCGGTCCAACAGGAAAGGAATCCCCAAAAAGCTGGCTGCCATGGCCAAGCATAAGTACACGGTATCCCAGAAGGATGAGCTGACCTTCTGTGCCTGGCAGGACACGAAGACCGTCCTGGTCCTGTCAAACTTCCATGCTCCAACGGCAACAGGGACAGTCAAAAGAAGACATGGAGGAACCATCCAGACTGAGGTCACAGTGCCAGCATGCCTCGCCGACTATCAGAGGCACCTGAAGGGGGTCGATCTGTTGGACCAGATGGTGGGCTAATATCAAATCCAGCATCGGTCCAAGAAATGGTGGCGGAGGCTTTTTTTTAATTTCCTGATGGTCAGCTGCTACAACTCTTACATCATGCAAGGAGTGCTGGAGCTAACTGCAGTGGCTTCAAAGATTGGCTGGAGGACCTTGCACAGGAGCTTGTCACCCCTGTGACAGCAAGTAGTGCTCCTCAGTGTGCCACAGCACCTGTGGCAGCCTCAGCCCAGCACGACTGTGAGAAAATCTACGAGAAAAGAAAGATCTGTAGGGAATGCTCACAGTCGAAGAATGGCACTGAAGTCCGTCCTGGTGCAACAGTCTATGGATGCAGGCAGTGTAATGTGCCCCTGCACATTGAGTGCTTTGGCAAACATGTCCGCCGCACTTGAAGATCTGTGATCTGTCCATAAAATGTTTACGTTAAAAAACCTGTTTGTTTTGGGGTTTGTTTATTTGTTCCATCAAGAAGTAATGTTGTTAAAAAAAAAATTCAATGACTGTTTTAATGAATTAATGAAATATAATTAATATAAATAATGAAAATGAATGAATCAATGAATAATATAATACAATAAAAGGAAATCTGTATAGATTTTTCAAAATGTACTTGATGTTTTTGTTTATTGATTTTTTTAAAAAAATGAGATTATATCAAAGCAGACAGTTTAGATGGAAGCCAAAGAGGTAAGCTCTTAAATGTTTTTTATTTTATGTTTCTATCTGCTATAGAGCCTGAGATACTAAGGTTTTAGTAGGCGTGGGAAATTTTGTCTCATTTTTCTGAAAACCCTCAGGTTTTAGTGGGCTGTTTCCAGAAAAGTGAATAGGCAAAAAAAGGCCTTTTTAGCAGGCGTTTATAGGCCTAAATGGGTTAAACACTCAGTTTACTAGCTAAATTCGATTAAACAATTAAATACAATACAAATATAAAGTAAAAACGAGTGTTATCTATCGATCCGTTATGTCTTTGGCAACATGAGCGCAAATGTTTTTTGAAACCTGCCTGGCAACGGACGACCTTTAGGTAATCAGTTGTCCGTTGCCTGGCAACGAACAACTGATTACGTAGGCGGTACAAATTCGGCCCCCGGTACAAATTTGGTGTGACAGCTGCCTTAGTCATCTAAACAGCATCTTGAAAGCGACATGTGTTAATGGACAATCTTCATTTAGACCACTTTATTCCATACCAGAGACGGAGAGAGAGAGAGAGAGAGAGAGAGAGAGAGAGAGAGAGAGAGAGAGAGAGAGAGAGAGAGAGAGAGAGAGAGAGAGAGAGAGAGAGAGAGAGAGTTGCTCAGCTGTAAACCAACACTAACATGCACAACACACATAACAACAACCAAACAAGTGTGTTTTGAATGAATCCCAGAATGACATAATGCATAATGGGTGGAGCAGATGTGTGTGTGACAGTTCATATTATTTTTTTTGCCTTTCGGCTATTGTGTAGCATCTTGTTGAGGGTTCTCTTGATTAAGGTTTCCTCGTGAACACAAGTTTGGATGTGGGTGGTGGCAGTAACGGGGCAAGCAGGCCGAGCTGTCTTGGGTCATCAAGCCTCCTAACGATAGCTCATAACAATGCTGTTTGCCAACGCTTGTACCTAAGAAAAATTACAAAGCAATCTTTTTACAAACAAATGTACACGTGGGGAACTACCCCAAACAACGCGTTTGGTTGTGAGTACGCTAGCACCCCAGCAAGCAAACAGCTAGAAACATACAGGAGCAAACACATTTTCTACAGACACTATCAACATCAAGAAAGCCACAATACAAAGAGAACAAAGGTCACCCAAGGGTACTTACAATTTCAAGAGCAACACGGCCAAGTCGGCATAAGATTTACAGTCTTCTTTTTCTTTGCAGTTCACGCTATTCCTGATAAGCTCGCCCAACGTTTACTCTTGTCTGGCCTCTCTGTCGGTCAGCCTCTTTTCTTTTTCTCTTCTTCTGTTCCTCCGACATTGGGTTTCTCTATCTCTTTTTAGTCGGCTGATCCATGATGCATGTATCAATCCCTTTGCTACTTGTGTTTATATCTAGCCGGTTCCCTGATTGTGGGTCTGTGGTGCCACAAAGCAATTCGTTACTTCGCGAGACCCGAGAATCCCGCAAGAGTTGGCGGCGGGTTGCCGGTGTGGGTACCAGATTGACTCGGCTGCCAGATCGACTCGGTGTCCTGTGCTTACAGGTGACGTATCGACACTTGACACATCGACACAAGCCGACGGACAAAACCCGGAAGGGTTGTTTATAAAAGGGGCTCAATCATGGACATAAAAGAAGGCTCAATCCGTTTTGGTTTTGATTTCATTGAACGCAGCCCGTTCTTTCGCACAAACAAAGCCATTGGAAACACGTCTAAAAGCACTGATGAATGCATATGTAACCCAGTTCCTGTTAGGGACTCTTATTCTGAAGGAGGAGAACGGAAGTGTCTGCATGTGGGTCGCTGCTTTGACTCAGTGTTGGGAGCGCTGGAAATAAAGTGGATCGCCCCATTCAGTGAATGGAGTTAACCGATTCTTCTTTAAATTACCCAAGTATAGGCAACAATCATTTGTACATTAGATTATTATTCATAGATTAGAAAACAAAAGGAGATCATTAATACTTGGGAATAACATGGGAATGAATGAAACGCGCCTGCGCATTTAAAAGACAGCGTTTACAGGAAGTGCGTCATTATTGCGCACTTCCACTTCCTGGAGTCGAAACAGCCACCAATCGACCCAGAAAGTGTTAAAGAACCATCACAATGACTCTTAACCTGCTTAATTAAAGTAAATTAAGCTACAAAAGTTGCATAGTTCCCCATTAATCTATTTGTGTAAATAATTATTATGATTATTAATAGGGGTCCTACGAAAACATAGAAACCTTATTGTAATAATCAGTATTATTATAATATTCTTGACTTTTAGAATAGAGTAACCCGTAGGTGGGGCTATAATAAGGCCATGAAGTTCAACATTTTAATAAGTTTTACCTCTAGGAAAGTGCACTATGCATGAAGTGTAGTGTTATTTCCCCAGATTCATGACCATGGGGTCGCTGGTTCAATTCCAGCCTCCACTTACCATTCTGTAAGACATGTAATATCATCAACTAATTAACAATTATTCGCCTTTGGCGAATAATTGTTTTAGCATACACTACACATGAACACTCCATAAATAAACAAGATAACACTTTTTGCCGGGATTTGCCGGTTTATTTGTTTTTATTAGCGTGACGAGACAGACATTTTGCGATGAAAACATATCCCGAGTTTGAGATCTCAATCATTGGATATTGCCCAATATCCCGAGTTCAGGAACCAATCAAATTGCGCCATCTTAGGAGGTTCACGTGTAGCCTATGCTAATTTTAACTATCATGTATTGCTTAGGCCACCATACTCATCATACTGTACGACCCTGTCATGGCTGCTTGAAATTCATTTCTTATAATTAAATTGTATTATATGTATCTTATCTTTAATATTTATAAATAATGATTGACATTAGGGTTGCCGCGTTGTGGACATTTTCACACCGAGTAATACGCTCGTGTCAACACCGGTATTATCGGTATAAACGGTATTAACTTCGAAACCATAGGTCAATCGCCATCTTCTCCGTCAACTCTCCTCTCACACTCGGTGACAGCGGCTGGCAGCGCGCCAATTCTCGGCGTCTTATAACGTTCAATATATAATAGTATAATATAATTTTATATATCATAAATAATATCACGGCCAAAAGCTCTGGGCGCCTCCGGATGGCAGTAGCGCGGGGAGCTCACGTAGGGATTGGGCTTTGCGTGGTTTGTTTACCGGCGTTGCTATGGTTACCGGTCTTGTAAGGAAGCGCGTCAATTCTCGGCGCGCCAATTCTCCCGCACAGAGCAGAACTGTGGCCTATTCTACAAATTTTAATTTTCTTAATTATAATTATATTATTCCATTTTTTGCTGAAATTGTGTTTTATTACTGAAAAAAATAGAAAGAAAAAAAACTCGGTGTTGCCGGTGTGCAACACCGAGTAATCGGTGTGCAACACAGAGTAATCGGTGTTGGCCTCAACACCGGTAATACCGTATACCGCGGCAACCCTAATTGACATGTTTCTATTCTTTATACTTCTCAGTGTGATAATGTTTTAATTAATCCTACATAGTGTCCTACACTGGTGCAGGTCCAACTGGTCCTAACACCAGCACATGGGCAGGTCTGTAAATCCACAGGGAAGCAGGAGATTTGCAGAATGTTTGTAAAACATTTTCAAATTTGTAACAAAAACATGAATATGTAACAAAAACATGCAACATGATTAAACACAGATGCAATTCATATATCTTTGTTAAAAATATCCTATATATAACAGCCTATGTGCATTGCTACAAGTATCTATTGAGACAACAAAACATGCATCAGATGCAAGCCTTGATTACAAGGACAGTAGAACCATACACAGTAAGGTACAGACTACCTACTACATTTTAACACCTTTGGCAAGCATTTATTTTCAATTTTGGGGTTAGGGGACATTATCTCTTCCAATAGGGACTGAAAGACATTGAGAGAGACTGGTAGAACCAGGATACCTTTTAACAGCACAAAGAAAATAGACCTAATGTACTGGCCCCTTGTGTGAAATATATTATTTTGAGTAAACTGTAATATTCTAGCTTACTTTTTTTGTCTTTAAACTGGAATAAATCATTCTGCCATTGTTTATGTGTCTGTACTTGATGTTCTAGCAAAACTTACTTATTTTGTCGCTTAGCTGGAATAAAGCATTCTGCCATTCTTTATTTGTCTTTACTTGATGTTCTAGCAAAACTTACTTATTTTGTCGCTTAGCTGGAATAAAGCATTCTGCAATTGTTTATTTGTCTACACTTTATGTTTTCCATGTGAAGGTTGATTTTGTATGGATATCCAGTGTGTGCTGTCTGTGTTTTTACCATAGTCCGAGTGTGTGAGCAAGGTCCACATTGGAAAGTCCTCTATTAGATAGATGGTGTATCATGGACACTGGCACTTAGGACAACACACACACACACACACACACACACACACACACACACACACACACACACACACACACACACACACACACACACACACACACACACACACACACACACACACACACACACACACACACCCACACCCCTCCCTGTAGCCGACCTCTGCTATGCGAAACAGCCTCCTGGCTTGGTGAGCCTAGACCTGCCAAGTGCAGCACTTTAGGGTTAATAAATGAAGCCCAAATGGATTTGACCTCCGGAAGAGATGCAAAGGAATGAAAAATGGCACTTTGACATGGTAGGAAAAAACGGGACCCATCACCATATCGCAACCTTGATATTTTAACCAAGTGCTTTGTGGGCCGTAATTGACTTTCTGCTCTCAAAATCAATTTTCTCCCAACAATCATATCCTTCATACATGTCTCTCTCTCTCTCTGCTGCTCTCTCTCTCTCTCTGCTGCTCTCTCTCTCTCTGCTGCTGCTCTCTCTGACTCACTCAGTCTTCACCCCCTCTGGCCCTCCTTCCTTGTGCTCCTTCTATCTAATGCTAGAGTAAATCCCAGGTCATATGTGCAGAGGGCTGGATGGATGCTGCTCTCCACACTAATGTTGTCATGTACTATAACAGTCACACATACAGTATATATTAGGCCCTTGTGCTGGGGGAGACACTTTCAGCAGCATAAAAGCTTTTTTGGAAACCAGGTATCCCAAAATATGTCCCTTCCCTCTCTGCCCCCGCCTTCTAACATTTGTCCGCTATTAGTGTCTGTAGTGTTGCATTTACGCACCTGTGTTTAATTTGCCAGAGGGATTCCAGGAACCAATCAGGGAAGAGAGGCCCTGTGAGGTCAGAAATAAGCCACTGGGGTCCAAAATCTAAATGTATCATGCAAAGGCAGGCAGTCAACTTGAGACGGATACTGGCTGGTACCTTACTGTACCTACAGCGATATATTGTTGTTTCTTACTTCTGACAAAATACCTATACGTACAGCAAATTCAAAGAGGCATAAATATAAGGCATAGCTGAATAGAATAGAATCGGGTTGAATAGAACTGAATCAATTTCAGTGAATTGCGATCCATGTCATTCAGGAGAAGGTCCATCTTACTCAAACATCTTACCATCCTATGCCTACAGGTCAGTGTGCTGACATTGGGGATCGAAGCCAACCCCTCTTGGCGGGGAGTCAAGCCTCATGACTGCACTATTAAGCATTCTACTACTCTAGAAGTTGCCCCCTTATCTAAAGATAGATTAGAATAGTTACAATATGAAAAGGTAATAGCCCTCCCTCTTTTCATGGTAATGGTCTAAGAAAACCATCCAGAACTTCAAAACCAGATTGTGTTTTTAAAAGCCGCAGTAAACGCTGCAGCACATGCCATCCTGTTTGGTCCCGTAGTGAGTAGAATTTATTGAAAAAAAAAGCTTAACGTGAGCATTTCTGATTAAGCTCAGTATTCTGTCTCATACAAACATCACAAGGTTGTAACCACTGCCCAAGAAGTGCCTTGTTATCTGGGTAAAATGGATGGTGATTGCGCTGCTTCACACAGGCCACCACAGCGAGGGGACACAGATAGGTCTATAATTCTCCCCTAATTGGCTTAATGCCTGTCATGATACACCCTATCACCAGTGCAGTAAATATAGGAGTGGGGACAATCATTGATTCATTAGCGGACCTATAGAGCGGCTTAGTGCGTGCCTCTGTAGGGGAATCGCTGCTCAGCCACTGGATATGGAAGAGCCGGAATATTAGGTGTGTGTGGGTGTGTTTTTGTGTTTGTGTTTATGTTAGTGAGGTCTGTGTGTATATGTGTGTGTTAAAGAGCAGGTGTGTATGAGCATGTGACACGTTGTATGTCCCTTTCTGTATGCCAGCCTTTTCTGGGCTGGTTTCTCTGGAGGCCAACTATAAATGGAAAGGGCTCCGTCAGGCTGTGATTCAGCTCAACGTGTCACGCACACACACACACGCACAGGCCTGCACGCGCGCACACACACACACACACACATAAACAGAAAAGCCATCAGGATCAAACAGCAAGAGGATATAGGCTAGAGAGCCAGCTGAGTTTACTCAACTTTCACAGTGGACTGAAATAGACCCCTACTAATGTCGGTGCCTACTGCTGTGTGTGTGTATATATCTATATATATATATAGATATTGAGAGAGAGAGAGAGAGAGAGAGAGAGAGAGAGTAAAGACTTGTAAAGATTAATGACCTTTTGAGAAAGCAGAATTAACAGTGAAGCAGCGGAAATATTGTAGTGTGAGAACAAAAAAGATAATTTGACAGGATTGGATTGAACAAGGGAGAGAGAGCGAGAAAGACAGAAAGAGTGAAGAAAGTGGAGAGAATGAGTGGGAGAGTATAGGAGAGAGATGGAATAAAGACTACACTGAAAAGAGTACAATGGAGAGAGAAAGAGGGAGATCGAGAGAGAGAACAGACAGATAAATCATTAAGGGAGTCACAGGTTGCAGGGTGGCTCTGATAAACCTGCTGATTGGCATCCAATTTACTCTTTGTTCCATCGCCAAATCAATAGAGCATCTCGAGCACCAACGCCTGTTCCTATCTCCTCCCGTCATCCACTCCATCATCTCCTTCCCTCTTTTCATCCCAACTCCTCTCATTTCAACTTATTTTCTCTTCTCTCCTCCCCTTCCTGTCCTCTCCTCTCCTTTGCTGGTCTCCTCCCCCTTCCTCTCCTCCTCACCTTGCATCTCCTCTCTTCCTCTCAACTTCTCGTTTTCTCTTCATCTCTCTTCTTTGCCACACCTTTCTCCTTCAGCCAAACTGAGACCAACTGCCCATGCATGAAGACAGTTTGGACTAAGACCAAACCTTCCCTCCATGCCCTACATACAAGCCTGCCCGCCTGCCCGCTTGTAAACACACACACACACACACACACACGCGTGTGATGCCTCCCCTATGGCCTTCACCAGGTTCCAGGTGGTCCTCACCAAGGCCCCGGTCTTGCCCTGCCCCAACGCCCGGCGGTTTGTCATGGTGGACAAAGGCACCGGGTCAGGCCGCCCTGCATCTACGGCCCGACCTGACCGGAGCTGCTGGCTGTGGTCCCGGCGCTTCAGGCCGTATCTGCAAGGCAGAAGGCTCCTGGTCCGCACCCACCATGCTGCCCTCACGTGACTCCTAAACTTCGTGAGCCAGCTTCACCACGACAACGCCGACGCGCACTCCCAGCCAGGTCCGAAGGACTGCGGGGGAAAGTGAGGCAGTCGTGGGGGGGCCCGTCAACAATCGTACTACCCCCCTCCCCCGTCAACAATCGAGGGGGGGGGGGGGGGGGGCCCATCAGTACCTTGTGTATAGGGGCCCAGGATTTGGTGCAACGGCCCTGCTCTCAGCCGCGCCTGTGCAGCCCTGGAGTGCCCATACTGCCCGGGGCAGGAGGAGCAGGGCCACGTGTTGGCCTGGCTGTCAATGGGATGTGGAGTTGCACGGCCATTGCTGCGACACCTGCACGGCGCAGAAAGGACCGACCTAGCACTCCCACGGCCCTGTTCAGAAGGTGGGGCCTAGGTGGAGCGAGGGCAGGTCGACGTCTTTCGGCTGTTTCCGGTCACTGACTCCGGCAACTGCTACGTCCTCGTGGCCATAAATGACGGATTACCGCATGGGCAAAGTGGGCACATGTCCAATGGGGGCCAATGGGGGGGCCCTTGATATATCTATGTATACACTGTATATATATATATATATATTTTTTTTTTTTATACTTTGGTCATAAAAGGATTTGGATTGTTTTGGATTTGCAACATAAAAAAAAAAGTCACGTGACGTGACGTCAATGTCGTAGTGCTTGGTCAACGGCCAATTTCAGTGAAAATGGAGAAACGTGTGATAAGCGGGTCGGCAATGCGTAAACCAAAGAGAGAAAAAGACACAAAAGATACTGCCCTGGTACAATAAATACCGTCCATCTCAACGTATTTAAAAAAAAAACGAGAACAAGGTGACGATGCGGAATCAGTTAGCCTAGACGACGTCCATCCAGCAGATGTTACAGCGCTGGATGCTAGTGCTAACTACTATCCTGGCCCGAGCGCGGAGGAGCCGTCCGAGAGCGATGGAGCAGCAGCTCAGCCTCCACTTCCCTTGAACAATCTGTCACTCATGGCCATTGAATCAGAACTCGTCGGGGAGTTGGATTTCGATGAATTGATCAATGACGTTTCTTCCAAAAAGTCCAGGAAAAGGCAGCTTATTTAGGTAAGACATGTTTAACTGTGGTAGCCTGTTCAGTGACTCTGTAAGCAATAGCATACAGCATTTGATGGTCATTTATTAATGGTTCACTTGTTGCTAGGAACTTTGGTGTGTTTTTAATCCTAAAAATGTGGGTCTATGGTAAAAATAAGATGTCCTAACATTACGTCCAACCTGTGAAAGATATTATAGGCTGTTATGTGTAAAAAGAAAAAAAAAAGAAAGAAAGAAAAGTCTCCTATATGGCTCCCTTTGTAAAAGTTACGCATGCTTTTCTTATTACTGATGATCCGTCAGATTCTGACCGAACAGCCTCATGGAAATTATATTTTACAATTCTCAAACTAACGAAATTCGCTAAAGGAAGTCTGTGGGGGGACGTGCGACGTCTGGCCTGCAGGGGGAGTATGGGCAGGTTGGGAGAGCACCGGATTGGCTGGGGGGATTGGACCTGAGTGCGGGCAGGTGTCGGCACTCAGGCCAATCAGGGAGTGTTTGTACTTACGTGCCTGCTTTTGTCTTGTAGTTAGTGGGGAATCCAGGAAGGATTGGCAGCAGAAAGGAGCCGATCGCCAACGGAGATCGCGTTGAGCAGAATATAATTTACATTTTGTCCAATTGTCTTTGGTTGCACGTTTTTGAAAGACAATAAAAGAACTTCCTGGTGGAAGAAGCCAAGCCTGTGTCCAGCGCTCGTTGAACTCGTTACAGTGGCAACCAACGTGGGGCGAGCGCACAGAAATGGACCAGTCCCCATTGGGAAACGTGCTCGGGCACCTAGCCCAGATGGCGGAGAGACAAGGCCAACTCCACCAGGCGCAGAACGAGGCGCTCACGGACCTGGCACAATCCTTGGCCGCCGATCGGGCCATGCTCCGGGAGCTCCTCGCCTCCGGCGGACACGGCGAAGGACCCCGGGGGGCGGGACCCGCTACACACATACACGTCCCGAAGATGGGGGAGGCAGACGACGCGGAAGCCTTCATCGAGACCTTCCAGGGGGTGGCCGAGGTCTCAGGGTGGCCCCGCCCGGAGTGGGCGCACCGTCTCCTGCCGCTCCTAACAGGAGAGGCGCAGCTTGCGGCCCACAGTCTGCCGGCTGGGGCCCAGCGAGACTAAGACGCCATCACCAGGGCCATCCGAGACCGGCTGGGCCTCTACCCGGAGGAACATCGCCGGCGTTTTCGGGCGCTGGCCTTCCGTGAGGGCGACCGACCCTTCGCCTTCGCCTAGCAGCTGATGGACCAGGCAAGGAGGTGGCTGGTCCCAGACCGGAACACGGCAGAGGACGTGGTGGAGCAAGTGGCCCTGGAGAGGTTTGTGGAGGGGCTGCCGGCTAGGACCTCCGCCTGGGTCCGATACCACCGACCCGAGAGTCTCTCCGCCGCGGTCGTCCTGGCGGAGAGCCACCTGCAGCCACCACCAGCGGGCCAGCGACCACCGACACCGAGCCCACGTACCGGTGCGGCTGCCCCACGGCGGGACAGACCAACCCCGGCGCCGAGGGCGAGATGGGGGGGCGTTCCAGAGCGGGCACATGAGTCGCCTCCCACCCCCACTCCACAGACGGGCGCTCAGGCGGCAGGGGAGGGGTGCTGGCGGTGCGGGCGGCCTGGCCACTTCCGGCGGGAGTGCCCTATGATGGAGGTGGGTCAGGTCGTCCGCGTCACCGGTGCCCCGTCTCCTCCCCACGGTCCCGGCGAGGCGTACCGTATCCCGGTGAGGATACAGCGGGGTACGCACCAGGTGCTGTTGGACTCGGGCTGCATGCAGACCATGATCCACCAGCGCCTGGTGCGGTCCGAGGCATTGATAGAGGCATCGAGCGTTTCGGTGAGATGTATACACGGGGATGTTCACACGTATCCCTTGGTCCCTGGAAATTCGTTATGGGGGGAAAACGCATAGAGTCAAGGCGGCGGTTAGTCCGAGCCTCACGCACCCCCTGATTCTAGGGTTAGATTGGGCTGGGTTTCCAGGGGCGGTTAGCGAGACTACGGGGGTGCGGACACGACAGATAGGGACATGTAGGTCATGCGCTGTGTTCTGCGCCGATGCAAGGGCGTCCGACGCTGATCAGGAATCGGGGGAGGAGGCGGGAGGTCCTCAACCCGAGGTCCGAGCGCCGAGCTTCCCACCGGTGGACGATTTCCCCCTCGAGCAGTCTCGTGATGCTACTTTACACTCAGCCTTCAACCAAGTGATTGCTATTGATGGTTCGAGGGTACAGCCAGACGCAGTGCTGACTTACCCACACTTTGTGGTCGTTAGGGATAGGCTTTATCGGGTGGGTCGTGACACCGAGAGTGAGGAGATTTTTACCCAGTTGCTGGTACCCAGGAGCCGCCGGGAAATGATTTTCCAGGCGGCGCATTACAACCCAATGGCGGGCCATTTGGGGTACGAGAAGACACTAAACCGGATAATGGCTCGATTCTATTGGCCGGGAATTCGGGCGGAAGTGCGTAGGTGGTGCGCCTCCTGCCCCGAGTGCCAGCTGGTGAATCCCCCCGCCATTCCCAGGGCTCCCTTGCGGCCCCTTCCTCTGGTGGAGGCCCCATTCGACCGCGTGGGCATGGACATTATCGGGCCATTAGAACGTTCCTCACAAGGGTATCGATTTGTGTTGGTCCTGATCGACTACGCAACCCGATACCCCGAAGCAATTCCATGAAGGACGTCAACGCGAGGATCACCCGGTGGTACCTCGCGTTGCAACCCTTTAATTTTCAGGTCGTGCACAGGCCTGGGGCGCAGATGGCCGTGGCGGACTTCCTCTCCCGCTCTGGGGGGGGGGAGTGCGTTGGCGGCCGGATGTGACCCCGGCCTGTGTCGGGCGGTGGGGGTGTGTGGGGGGACGTGCGACGTCTGGCCTGCAGGGGGAGTATGGGCAGGTAGGGAGAGCACCGGATTGGCTGGGGGGATTGGACCTGAGTGCGGGCAGGTGTCGGCACTCAGGCCAATCAGGGAGTGTTTGTACTTATGTGCCTGCTTTTGTCTTGTAGTGAGTGGGGAATCCAGGAAGGATTGGCAGCAGAAAGGAGCCGATCGCCAACGGAGATCGCGTTGAGCAGAATATAATTTACATTTTGTCCAATTGTCTTTGGTTGCACGTTTTTGAAAGACAATAAAATAACTTCCTGGTGGAAGAAGCCAAGCCTGTGTCCAGCGCTCGTTGAACTCGTTACAAAGTCATTAGGTGCTTTTAAAGTCATTAACCTGACAGATTCCATATTCTGCCGTTAAGACGAGCGCTGGCACTATGCATGCCCGCAGCCGCGGGGTTAAATAATCTCTCTTTCCCTCTCTCCTGGCTGCAAGCTGCATTTTAATGTGTGTGATTGTGGATTGCATGAGTTATAATATGCAACCAAATTCGGTGTGCTAGTGCGTGTATTTGCGTGTTGGTAGCGGTCCATGGCTGATTGGTGTCCCGGGCCCGTGGTCATGTTAATCCGTCCATGGAGGCCATGGACTATTTCACCAACTGGCCTGAGATCTGTGTGGTGCCGGAAACACTGCCTTTGGCCATGATGGTCTGGCCCCCGCCCGAGATCACTGGGGGAAGTGTGATGGACTACTTTCGCAGGCTGCTGGATCGCAATCAGGTGGTCCAAGACCACACCCTCCAGGCTCAGGCTAACTCTGTGATAAGGCAACACACGGGGCTGGAGCATGCACACCTGGGGAGAGGGTTAGGGTTGTTCCATTGTTCGGTGTCTTGTAGAAATAAAGGCCACTCTCAGAGTTGTGCGGTGTATGGGGCACGGGATTTGCAATTCAGTAATAACCTGGCCTCATTACTTGTCATTCCCTTGCTGCTTGATACAATATAATAATATGTACGTAGAAATAACATATTTCTTGCCTCATCCCACGCTATGAAAGCAGGATCTTGCATTGATGCTTGTCATTATGCCACCAGGTGTGAGTGTGATTAGCCATTACAAACGTTTTGAAAAGTGGGAGATAGATCATTCAACCAGCCTACTCAGTGGACTGTAGAAAATGTATATGACTGTATCATACATCGGGTGATCAATCCCACTTGTGATGTCACTTAACCACAGGAAAAGGCAGATTTTCATACGGCTTGTAATGGCTAATCACACTCAGTCCTGTTGGCATAATACCACCCCTTAATCTTGAACCAGACACCTCCACAATCAAGTCTTCAATGCGTGAGCGCACCATTGTATTGTTCAACTCCTCGTATGGGTTTAATCTGTGCTATTAGACTACTACTGGAGTGATTATGGAATTCTATTAATTATAAGTATCTGGATGACACCTAGTAGAAACACATTCTAATGAATAGGCAGTCATGTAGTAGCCTATAGTGCGAGGCCGCATTTATGTGAACATACGTTTTTTTTAACAATCAATTGATTTTTATAAAGTAAAAGAATATTGCAAATTGGTAAAACAGCCACAGTGAATATGAATAATAATAGATGCAGGACAACATAACATACATTAGATTCCCATTGAACACAGTCAAATTAATCTGAATAATGGATTCATACTCTACTTTCTCAGAAATAAACAGAGACAAATCTTGATGATCTATGCGAAAATATTGGTCAGTCTAAGGGTATTACTGAATTGAACATGGATTAAACACCCGATATATCCCTGGTACACATTCAAGCAGTGAAGAGAATGCAAACCGAGAACGGTAGAAAGATCATTAATGGGTTGGTGGTTCTGCTGGTTATCGTTGATTGGGAGTCGAAGGTCCATTACTTAATGGGGGTGAGAATCAAAAGGAGGATCTAATTCAAATGTTTTTAAAACACGCACTAGCGTGTGAAAAACCATTAGTGTTTGTGATGCTTCCATGTGTGATGTCCCACATGTCTGAAAAACTGATAGAAGGCATAAATGATTTGATCTGCACACGTCGGTTATGGATACACATACATGGATATGCATTAGTCCAGTCCCCTAACACACACACAAACACACACACACCCATGCTCGCCACACACAGCGAGGAAAGCAAAACGAAGAAAGGGCTGAGTAAGTAAAGTTTGCAGATTTTTCCTGTCACTTCCTTTATTGCTCCTCGACTCATTTAGCAGTGTCTCTGTTAATAATACTCAGAGGAGAGGTGAACTTTTTATGTCATAAAGCAGAAATAATATTTTTGGGCATCTTGCGTTTTTTCTCCCCCAGAGATGAGGAACTCTAGGCTGGAGGTGGATTCCTGCCATCTGGGACAGATCTCCTGCAAAGCAATAAGGAGACAGTGGAGAGGGAGTGGCTTTTATGTGTGATGCACACATACATACCTTCTCTCTCAATCTCTTTCTCTCTTACGCATTCATAAACAGAATTTTCCACGTCTTTAAAATAAAAAATGACGGACACACATGTTTGTTCTTATCTCCACAGTCCTGTAATCCACACCCCCCCAGTGTGTTGATGGACAGTCGACTGGTTTCATCACCGCTTTTGACAATGAAACACACCTTAAATATGTATATACAATTAGCAATACAGATTTAATGCATTCATATATCTGAACAACCATATATAGGCTATCTGACATCGTTAAAATCCAAAATATACATTTAGCTGACCTACATATAAGTCAGCCTTGCTCATTTATGTGAATGCTCCCATATATGAATACAATCAATCTGTTTGGCCTTTGTTGCATACTAGATTTACGGATTATATGCTGCAACAGTGAAACCAGCAGTTTCTTCAGAAACCAGATGGTATTGATCTATCTCAACATACTGCTGCCATCATCTGATCAGGGGTGCGTTTCCCAAAACAGTCAGGAAGTTAGCATTTTGCAGACTTATTACTAAGCCCAGTTGCACTATGTGGCAGCCGAAGTATGAGTAATTCCCCAAAATCACCAGCTAACATAGAAATATGTATCTGACCCCTTCGTTGATTATCTGCGTGCTTATCAGCTAATACATAGTGAACTGATGTTTTCTGAAGGCGGAATTTCTTCTTCTTTTGTTTCTGGGAGGTGACCTTTTTTTTTTGTACCGCCACCAACAGTACAGGAGTGTGTAATACTGCACGTCGTAGAATCTATACTTGTATTATTATTATATTATTTTCATTATATCAGTATTAAGAATTGTAAACAAGGCTTTAAGTCTCTCCCTTGTCATCCCCTTTCCTTCAAGGTTATCATGAATTGAGTTATCTCCTTCCATTTCCTGCCATATGGCTCTACTATCATATATTTCTCACATGCAAAAAGTACATGTTCTACTTCTCTATCTTGGCATTCTATGCATAATCCATTACCCTTCCCTACTATTTGTAAGGTTGCATTCAAACCTGCATGTCCTAATATAAGTCTGGGGTAAACCACTTCTTCCCTTCTGCTTAAGCTTATTGAATTAAACCGTTTCCCTGTCACATTCATCTGTACATTATTGTAGTGTCTAGCATTTAGTTCTTCTTCCCATTCCCTTTGCCAGTTTTGTATGATTACAGATGTAATTATGAATTTGGTTTCACCCTTCCCGATTGGAACATTAATTCCTATATATTTATTTTCAAGCATTTTTTTTTGGAATTTTATCAGCCTCTTCATTTCCTTTAATGCCCATATGAGCTGGAACCCAACAAAATTGAATAATGATTCCAAGGTTTCTGAGTTGTAATAATAATTGTATAATTTCAATAATTAAATCTTCCCTTAATGAATGACCTGTGTCAAGGTAAAGCTGCAATGTAATCAGTACATATAACAGTTCTCAATGGCTTAACTTCTTCAATCCACCTAATGAGCTGTTATTATCCCAGTCATCTCAATAGAATATTCAGGTAGAAAATGATTGAACCTATAACTATCTTTTGTTAAAGTCCGGTATATATATCCAATACCACACTGCCCATTTTGTGGATCTTTTGATCCATATGTATATATTTGATCATACCCATAGAAAGACATTTTTAAATAACCACGGCAATATGCTGCAAAACTTTGTTAATTTGGATACGCTCTCTTTACTTCCAATAACTAGGCGGAGTTTGGAGTTGCTCTGAGACATTCAATCATTCACAGGCGGAAGCCTATATCATTCACAGGTGGAAGCTGCACAAACTTTGCTTTAGGCTACGTTTACACGATGACGGTCTGAACAGAAGACGCAAAAGTGGCGTCGCGTCTTCACTTTTTATTCCGCGTTTAGACAAGCGTTTTCGGGAGGAAATCTGCGTGCATACGGTGACGCAAAAGTGTGTGGAATTCGATTGGGTATGCATGTCAGGCGGCTAAATGGTGCTGTGATACACTATCACACAACACCGCCATGTCTGAGCGCATGCGTATAATCTTCCTTCTTCTCTTATCCGTGCCGCAAAAAACAAAAAGATCCTTCTCTGTTCAGTAATACTATCTGTACATATCCTGTACATTGCGTGGAAAGACTTGTTAGAGCTGCCAGAGCAGCTTGAAGGTCCGACGCATGGAAATAATCTGACATGTTTGTTTATTTCCTTGTACTGGCACATGTATGTGACGTAAACGCGCACGCGACGTGAGCAGATCTGAGCAGTGTTTTGCGTCTTGGCAGTCTAGACGGCAACGCTACGGCGGAGCGTATTCAACTTTTCCACTCTGGAGGGTGGTTTCAGATTTATGCGTTTTCATGCCCCAAAAACGCCGTCACGGTCTAAATGAAAGGCACTTCCGATAAAATATTTTGTCATTTTTACGCGCAAGCGTCCTCGTGTAAACTTCATTGTGTCACCTATTTTTTAAGATGAATAGCCAAGCCTACTTGAGGCGGGGAATATAGCCTATGCTACGGCATAAGGCTGATTGTTGGCTGTGCTTCAGGAAATGATCAATAAATAAGAAATAGCCTAGCCCTATATCTCAAGCCTATGATTAACAAATTAATAAATAAAGTGAATAGGCCTATATCAGAAAACATGCCGAAAGAAATTGTTGACGTGACATTTATCATATTATATGATTTAAATATATACATTTTGACAATCAAACAAGCTCAGAACGCACAATATAGTGGTTTAAGCCCTTGATCTGTGACTATTTTTTAATTCTTTCTTACCTTCATTATGGCCCTCACGGATGTTCCTGCTTCCCATTAATTAATTAGATCCATTCATTAAATTGAAACAATTGGGGACAGTGGCGCGGGAAGGGGGGTGCTGAGGGTGCTGCAGCACCCCCTAGCTGCAGGAAAAAAAAAAAAAAAAAAGTTCTTAATTTTTATATATTAAATATATATATATTAAAACGATATAACAAATAATTAGGCTTTGGGGACGAAAATAGACGTGAACGAACAGAATGGCGCAAAAGAGAATTTTAGATTTTTTCGGCAAAAATGCAAAAATGGACATTCAGCCACTAATGAAGAGGTTTATCGACAACACACCGGAACGGAAGTCTACATTTGGAGTCTTCAAAATAGATAAGACCATGCTTTTTTATTCATTTTTTGGTTATTGCTGCCGCCGTGCAGAATCTGTGTACTAGGCATTGTCATGTTTGTGGTATTAGTTTAGTGAGTGTGGACTGTTTGTGCGCGCTCTCTGCCAGGGAATATTAATTGGGGCAATTGGTCTGGATTTAAGCTGCTTGGAACCGACGTGGGACGCTCGGAATCGGGTGGAAATTAGGCGATTTCATGTATTTGTGACTCTTTTTGTGAGTGTGTGTATCCGGGACGCCGGTGCCCACGGACTGAAGTTGCAGTGACGGGATGGTCTCAATGGCTACCAGAAGGAGGGACGTTAGACCATCGTTTGAACGTGTTTTCATTAACTGTGTGTGGGGGGGAATTTGGGGAGAGAACTGATTAGATTGCGTGTTGGAAATCGTTTGTGGGTTTTGGGGGAATGTTTTAGAAGCGGTTCTCTCCCGGTGTCCCGAATACACACACACACACACACAGTCACAAATACATGCAATCGCCTATTTCCACCCGATTCCGAGCGTCCCACGTCAGTTCCTAGCAGCCTAAATCGAGTCCATTTGCCCCAATTTATATTCCCCTGTCAGAGGGAATATTAATTGATGGCAATTTGTCTGGATTTAAGCTGCTTGGAACTGAAATTAAAAAAATAATGTTTAGCACTGCCAAAAGCAGGACTTGTATTATGAAATGCAATTGAACCGGAAACCTGAAGATTGTACCATGCACGGCATGAGGAATAAAGCATTCAAATTAACTCAGACATTGCGTATACCTGGTGATTTATTATAGTCAAGTACAAGTCAGAATACTTAACGTAGACGTATTTAATACTCTGTGTTAATGACATATTCGGCGATCGGATGTCGTGGAAAAAAAAGTGTTAGTTTGCAACCGATATATAGGCCAATTCGATTTTTTTGTGTGTGTGAGCGAGCGCTAGTGAGCGAGAGACCGAGAGTGTTGAAGTTTATGTCCAAGTTTTTATTTTCCATATGCAACACGTAGCCTATATATTGTTTATATATAAGCATATTTTCCCCCCATGTAAATACTGTATCTTATATTATAGACAGTACCGCAGCACCCCCACTCAAAATACCTTCCTGCGCACCTGATTGGGGATAATCTCTGGCCAACCTTATTTAAGGCCATTCTCTGTTGAAAAGACAGCCTACAATAACTATGACGCGTAAACCAATTTTTTCCACCAAAGAATTTTGCGCATTAGTGGACGAGGTTGAGAAGAAAAGGCTTATCCTTTTCTCTACTCTCCGGAGTTCGATTTCTAATGCCGAAAACAACGAGGGCTCGGGAGGAGGTCGCCGGGCGGGTGAACGAAGTCGGTATGGGATGTGTGAGAACCATCAATGATGTCCGAAACAAGTGGCGCGACAACTCCAGTCAAACCAAATGTAAGCCATCAAAACTCAGAAGAGAGCGAGAGAAGGCCGGCTCTTACAGACCTCACCCCTTTGGAGAAGCGCGGAATTGGGTTGCTGGGCTCTGAGGAACTGGAGTGAGTTCCAGGGGGTATTGACGTGCACTGAATGCACACCCAGCAAAGGGACAATCCATCGTCAACGTCAGTTTCAGAGACAACCCCCATCAAATCGCAGGCCCAATCTTCACCAGGACACCCCTCTCAGCACCCACCCTCTCCAGGACATACTTCCCAGACCCCATCCTAACCGGACGATCGCCTTATCCGTAATCTCCCTTCACAGCACCAATCCACCACCGCTCAAATCCCCTCCACACGACTTGGCCCCCTCTGCCACACACCATCACGGGTGTCCCCAGAATCCCCTCTGTCTGGTGGAAGCAGCATCACCGAACACGCTTCACCGTATCATGGCCCTCGGCCTCTTGTCTCGTCCGCGCAACCAGTGTAGCGTAGAGCTCCTCAGATCGGAGGGAAAGAAGATCGCAACTCTGAGGGGCATCAGGGAGGAACTGGCTTATCGGATGGAGAAACTGGCCTCGCTTCACCAAGTGCCTCCATAGTAAGTTCAAGCTATTCGTTTCCATATTCGTGCAAATGTTTCTTTGATATTTCTTTAATGTTTCTAATTGTATGTTCGTCCACAGGCCCTGAATGACTCCCATTCTCCGCCCCCTCTATTATTTTGGTTTAATAGCCAATGTCCATTCCTCCAAAATCCAACCCCTCGTGTCATTAAAATCCGTATTCAACAATTTGAAGTATTTTTTTCTCTGTTGGTCTAGGTAAAATGTGAAATTTGCAACAATTTGGATTTGTTGCATTGTGCAAAATCATTTTTCCATCCCACAGCTGCGTTATAATCGCCTTCCCTTAATTAGGCAAAATACTGTAGATGGAAATGTTCTTTGGGTGAATTTACATGAATGCTCAATATGAAAATAAGTTGGATGGAAACGAAACTAATGAGGCGGTGCCGCACCTTAAATTAATCTCACAAATCAATAAATGGCTGCATGTCATTTATTTTTCACATCTGTCATGATGTAACACAATGGCCTCGATCTAATTTGGCCTCATCACTAATAATAATTTACTCCAAATGCAACAAGCTACAATTAAATGTTTTTGGATTGTTAAATTTCCACCAATGCAAACTGCCTACCAATAATCTCCAGAAGATGGTATCCTATATCCTGTTCCTATAAATGCTGTGAATACTTCTGAAGACCTTTGAGCATTGTCAGCGTTACAACGAATAATCAAGCTTAATAGACGCAGAGAGCGCCGCAGTGAAGTGGTGTACGTGAACGCCTTCATACGGTCCACGTCCGACCCACTGGAGGTGCTTACAGATGAGGCAATTCTCCGCAATTATTGCCTCAACAGGGCCATTACTATGGAGCTGGTTGAGTTTGCCCATCCTCACTTGGTGAGGCCGACCAGGCGTAATATCTCGCGACGCCCACAGTGCAGGTGTAAGGTCGCCCCACGTATCTGGGATACGGCCAACAAGATTCAGAGAGTGTGGGCAAAAATGAGGGCAATTGTCTCAGTTCAAAAAGAAGTGAAGTTTTATTTTCTTCCAAAACATTCACCAAAAAAATAAAGCAAAGTTCCAAAAGAAAAGAAAATGACTGCATCAATCAGCAAGCATAACCTAAGATAGCATAACATAACATAGCCTAACCAAAACAGGTCAGACCAAATGACCTCCTGATGGCAGCAGACACCGGCTCCCCATCTCTCCTCATCCTCCTGGACTTAACAGCTGCTTTTGATACGGTTGACCACAATATTCTCCTTCACCGCCTGCAATACACCATTGGACTATCAGGAAATGTAAAGAACTGGTTCACCTCGTACCTCACTGACAGAACTCAGCACGTTGCCCTGGGCAAAGCAAAATCACACACCAACAACGTCACCTGCGGTGTCCCCCAGGGCTCGGTGTTGGGCCCCACACTGTTCTCACTGTACATGCTCCCCCTGGGTAGTGTCATTAGCAGGCATGGCTTATCTTACCACTGCTATGCTGATGATACACAGCTCTACATCAGGACAACCCCCACTTCTTCTGCCCCTCTGCCAACATCCACACTGACCACCTGCCTGGAGGAGATAGAGGCGTGGATGAAGCTCAACTTCCTAAAACTTAACAGCCATAAAACGGAAACCATCCTTGTTGGCACGCCACATCAGCTCCGCTCCCCCACCATTACCAATGTCACCTTCTCTGGCCAAAACATCCCCCTTTCCACATCCGTCACCAACCTTGGTGTTAAAATGGACCCACAACTTAATTTTGACACCCACATCAAACACCTCTGTAAGACAGCATTATGCCAAACTCCGCCAATCACTCACCCTGGCTGATGCAGAGAAGCTCGTCCATGCCTTTGTCTCCTCCAGGTTGGACTACTGCAATGCACTCCTCATTGGGATCCCTGGCAAGAGCATCCAGAGGCTCCAATACATTCAAAACAGTGCTGCCAGGGTCCTGATGAGGGTGCGCAAGCATGACCACATCACCCCCATCCTGAAATCACTGCACTGGCTCCCTGTCCCACTCAGAATTGAGTACAAGGTCTCCCTCCTCACCCACCAGTGCCTTCACGGACTTGCCCCCCTCTACCTTCAGGAACTCCTCACCCCCCCCGACAACCTCACGTACACTCCGTTCAGGATCCACTCACACCCTCCAAACTTGACATACGAAGCTGTGCACCATGGGTGATCGGGCCTTTTCTGCTGCTGCCCCTAGACTATGGAACGCCCTCTCTGACCACCTGAGGGCTCCACAGACTACAGCTCTTTTTAAACGGAACCTCAAAACCCATCTCTTTAAAAGAGCATTTAGCTAAACTTTCTTTGAGGTTCCCCCTTTTAATCGTTTTTTTTTTTCTCTGAAGAACTTTGAGATTCTTGAATATAAAGTGCATTATAAATAAAATTTATTATTATTATTATTATTATTAAAACATAGCTCTCGTACTGTGGGGTGTTCCACGAACGGAGGGTTAACAAACACTGAGTTAACGCTGAACTCTAGGTTGATTGACCCTGTGCCGACTAACCCAGAGTTTTCGGTTCCACAGCAGCGGTTATGCATTAGTTCAAACAACTCGGGGTTGGTTAACACAGGGTTGTGCGCGTTCACGACAAACCTATAAAGACGTGATGTATGGATCATGGAAACCCTGATCAATATGGCGAAACGGGCCGCATATTTCACTGATCTCGACCTCCAGGTTCTCCTGGAGAGTTACGATGAGGAAAAGGGAGTGATAATGAGGAAATGCAACACTAAAGCATCTGCCATAATGAGAAATAAAGCCTGGCAGAGGATAGCTGACTTCGTAAGTGTCATGGTAAAAGTACTATCCTAAATATTTGAACTATGAATCAATTCATTGCCTATCTCAGTTAAGCTTTAACATTCCATAATCTGTAATCTATAAAGATGTAATCCGACGGCACCCAAACGAATTTTGAAACAAGTAAGAATGAAATACAAAAACGTTGTACAAGCTGGTAAGCTTTTCCCACCATCGTCCTACATATTTGTCAGTCCGGCATTAAAATTGACATATCATAGGCCTATTTGTCACTCCTCCTGTATTTAAATTTTTGGTAAGAGGGCCGACAGTCGGCAGATTGGATCGGGCCCTCCAATTACCTTCACCCCGGTTGAGGAGCTGGCTCTAACCATTAATGCAGGGCGCCCTGGCATGGAGGGGATACCTGGGGGTACCTCCTCAGAGAGTCCGGGGCCATCTCCATCCACTGTCAACCCACTGGTTGAATGTAGGTTTTTTGTATTTAATTTTTTGTGTCTCTGAACACATGCAAGCCGTGTGCGTGTCATAGCGCAAATGTTCCAAATGTTCTTTTGTAGCTGGGTAGAAAACCCGTTTGTTGTATGCCTGTTGTATATGTGGCTCTATTCCAAAACGTGACTAATTAATCAACTTCACCGATCAAGACAGAGTATTGGTTTTAATCGAGCCGGCTACGAATGAACATCCTCCATTTTATGTAAGTTCTGTTGTAAGCGCATCTCAAACTACTAAGCCAATAGGCCTATAATTGCTCTTTGTATAACAGGAGGCCGATGAAAATATTGCCATGGACGGGTCTGAAAGAACTGAGGTATAGGCCTAGCTTTTTCTTGCCAGTTCCGTCATTGACGATTAAACTAAACAGTGTTCTCAAACTCACTTGTCTCTTAACAGACTGGTCGAGGAAGCGGCGGGTACATCAAGGTCGCAATATCAGCATGTAAGACATATCCTAGGCTACTCACTTACTTGGCCTAGTATGTCGCTTGAATGTTAAAACAATATTTTCCTCTATTTCAGTTGACGACTAAAGAATTATATCGTCTTCATCTTCAGCGGGAAATCGCTAAGGCTGATTTGCAAATGGAGTACACGAAGCTGCTGATAGAGGTAAAAAAGGAGGTTGGGCAGAAATTCAACGAGGACATGATAATGCTATTCAATGCCTAATTATAGTATTTTTCCTCCCTCAGCAACTAATAAAAAGTGTTGGGTGGTTTATTTTTTTTAATTGAAATGATTTTTGCAAATGGTCTCGCATCCTTTGTCCAGCCCTTGCATCCATTTGCGGAATGTGTTCCTCCTTGAGGAACGGGTCAAAGGGGGGAGGCATCTCTTTGCGCAGGGTGGCTATATTGTGGAGGACGGCGCATGCAACAATTATATCGCATGCCCGTTACGGACAAACTCTTAGTCCGAGTAGGCAGGGAAATCTGGACTTCAATATCCCGTATGTATTTTCAATTTTAACGCGGGTTCTGCTGTGTGCCCGGTTAAATGTCGTCTGCGGTCCAGGAGCGGGATTAGGGTACGGGGTGATGAGCGTCGGGAGGCATGGATACCCTCGATCTCCTAGGATCCAACCACCGAATTGCCCTGCGATTAAATACAAACTTTGAGCTATCTTGCACAAGCACAATATGAGGTCTATGATACGTTCATAATGCAACGCACCCTCTTGAAATTTACGGCTCAAATTGGATTCACGATACATCCTGGCATCGTGGACTGAACCAGGCCATTTTGCCTCTACATTTGTAATTATGTGGGAAGCATCACATATCATCTAGTGATAAGAAAAAAAAGATTGACAGCGATTAACAAACCATGGAGATATTTGAAATAACCAATATAGGAAGTGTACACTTACCTGAACATACAGTATATACTAGGATAGCCTTTCCTGTTCACATAATCAGCCTCATTTATAGATGGGGCCAGTATGAGCACTTGTGTGCCATCAATGCACCCGATTACATTTGGAAATCCTGAACTATAACACCCAGATGAAAAGTCAACAAGGATAATTTCGGTGCCATTTGGGAACACTTAAAGTAGATAATGCTGACCTGCAAGTTGGTGAAACTCCATTTTCATGCGTATCATGGGTTTATGGCCTGGAAATTAAGTTTCCAGGCTGATGAAGTTACGCAACAACCGCTTCAGCGCAAGACAAACTTTACGTACTGAGCGGCAGACCGTGGCTTTGCCTATGTGTTCAGCATCTTCTACACTGTATAAAAAGCTACCCGTCGCAAAAAAACTTGGAGCTATGCAAATTGTTTGTAGTGAACTGAGGGCAGATACACGATTGGTAACAATTGCAATGTAGGGTTGGAGAAGGTTATTTAAATATATCAAAGAAGCATGTGAAAAACGATATCTCTCCAGCAAAAAGTCCTCCGGAAAGGACAATATGTCGAGCCGTGGTCTAATTAATCTCTCTCTTTGAATTGCACAAATTATTTGCACTCCGATATCAACCGGCCTCTCGTCAAAAGGGCATGCCATTGTGATCACGTAAAAGCTGTGGTGATCGCGGGTTTAAATACCCTGAGCAAAACCGGGTTATCTCTAAACTTAACCTGCGCAAAACCTGCTCCGACCAAACACCAAATGAGGCAGCCCTTAAATAGGGAAATTAATTGGACCAATCAAGGCCGTATGGGCCAGACCACTAGTTGGGGGAACATTCTGTAACTAAAGCTACCAATTCTACATAACTGAACAGAAAGTACATTGTGTGAATACAAAATAAACATGACACTAAATAAACAATGACCAAATATATATATACCCACACCTTGTGCCGACCTATAGATATTTACAAAACAGCTGTTTATATCAAAACCCCCTGGGCTATTCCCTGATGCCATGATCCTGAGATTCCATTACCACACTGCCCCCTGCCGTGGCGGAAGTCCAATTTCACCATCCCAATTATAATATATATACACAATATAATTGTAATAATAATAATCCGGTCAATTTTCAAAATAAAACACAATACTCAGCTCATGTAGCCTATCACTACTTCATCAACATTACGTCATGGTCGGTGGAACCAGGTCAGCAGTCAATCAATCAAAGGCTCTCAGAGGGACGGCAACATGGACGACGAGAGACTGATTGTCGAAGTGGAGCAACATAAAATAATTTATGAAATAAATCATCCTTTTTATAAGGACAATGTCAGAAAGGACTAAGCCTGGCATTTAATAGCAGTAGTTTTGGGAGTGGAAGGTGAGTACATTAGGTTTGGGATTATCACCTGATCTCGTGATCTCACGTGAATACGGCTGGCTCGCAAGGCAGCGCTACGCTGCCGTTACGCGCCCGGTGGAAATTGACGCAGGGCAGAGTTCGCAGCCGTTTCGCGGCGCGTACGTCCCCGGTGGAAATCAGGCGTAAGGCCTCCATCTCCATAGCCATGACATCAGTCACACAGGTGCTGGTTCAGCTTGCTGACAGGGAGATCCGGTTCCCATCGACGCAGGAAGACATCACCCGCTTGAACCAGGGATTCCACGCTGTGGCTGATCTTCCACGGATCATCGTGTCATTGTATATAATAGCATGATTGCTCTTCTGTCATGCTATGTGATACTAAATGTGTTTTTATTTTTATTTCATTTTTGTTGTCACAGAGAATTCAATGAAGGATCCCGGGATCAGCCGTGCAATGGGGGTCTGCAACAAGTTTGTCAGCAGTTTTACCTATCGCTGGAAAAAAAAAGAGGGAACTTGAAGTGGTGCAGAAGCAGTTGAATCTGCCTGAACACTCCCTGAAGACAAAATGTCAAACCAGATATGGTTCTAGGCAGGCCATGACCGAGAGGATCCTTGAGCAGCAGAAGGCCGTTGCCCAGGTGCTCTCTAATGACCGTAAACTCAGACATCTCACCCTCTCCTGGCAGGATGTTGATGTGCTAGAAGCTTTCAATAAGTCACTTAGCCCCCTGGTTGAATTCACAGATGAACTTTCTGGAGAGAAATATGTAAGTGGGTCTTTTGTAAAACGAACCCTTTACCTCTTCAACAATTCAATCTTGGAAGACCAGGAGGGTGACACAGAACTTGCCAAAACCATCAAACACAAGATACTGGAGTATCTCGATGACAAATACAGTGACCAAGCAACACAAGAGCTACTTGACATGGCGTCTGCCCTGGACCCAAGGTTCAAATTAAAATATGTTGATGAAGACCTCCCTGAATCCATTGTAGACCGACTGAAAGTGGAGATGAAGGACTTGATAACTGCCAGTGTCAGGGCAATAATAATGATGATGATAATAATAATATTATTATTATTAATAATAATAATAACAGTGCATGCATTGTAAGCAAATATTCTGATATTAACACCACAACTGTTTCCCATGTTCTTTAATTGCTTCTGGGAAGCCCCTCTTGAAACAGCAGCTAGGCCTGCTGATACAGAGGATGCTGGTGCTTGCAAAGAGAGGAAGAAGGGCCTGGGCAGCCTCTTCAAGGTCGCCACAGACAATGCTGCAGGGACCACCACTCCTCCACAACAGGACCTTGCCATTACTCTTGAGATCCAGCCTTACTTCCAGATGGAGACACTAGATCCTGAGGAGGACCCTCTGACGTGGTGGAGAGATACCCAAATGATGTTCCCACATCTTTCAAAATTGGCCAGGAAATATTTGTGTATTCCTGCCACAAGTTCCTCTTCAGAAAGAGTCTTTAGCACTAGTGGAAATATTGTTTCCTGCTTGCGCTCATCTCTGAAGCCTGATCATGTTAACAGGCTGGTGTTTCTGGCCAGTTCATTTCAGTGAGTTCTGAGTATGATGGGCCAGGCCAGTCCTTCCAGCCTTAATCCATTACTGGATCATTTTACAAAATGCAATTTGTTGAGTGTTGTTTACAAGAAACGTTAGATTAAAAATGTGTCAGTGCACTAAAAACAAGAAAGTTACTCTTAAGTTTATTTAAGTTGCTGTCTTATTTAATTTTCTAATATATTTATTTTATTCATTGATAGTTTTATTGAAATTACAGAACAGCTGGATACATATTTATTCGTACATTATTTTCAATTTGAACATTTTCTATTTTTTTATTTGAACAGTTTGCGTATTGTGTAGTTTAAGAATTTTGAAAACTCAGTTACCGTGTTGTTTTTTTGAAATGCCAAATAAATGCATTTTTCAAACTCAAAAAGAATTGTTTCAACAATCGTGATTTCAATCTTGACCAAATAAATCTTGATTTTAATTTTTTCCAAAATCGAGCAGCCCTAGTCCAAACAGTTTTTTAAAGAAAACAATGCATGATGTTCGGAACTTTAAAATTGTCCTTTTGACACTCTCGTCAAAACACCAGCAGATGATGGTGTGCCATTTTGATAGTCAAAGTTTGTTCAAGCCAATTTTACATGTTGAGAAAGTGGCTGACATCAAAATGGCTTCCTTGGATGCTGTCCTTAGCACAGCGATTGAAAGGAAATATCCAAATATTGAAACTTTGTCCCTTTCTACAGATATTTATTTGCATGGGACCTGATATGCTGAGGTCCTCAGCATATCGTGCCAGAATTCTACAAAATAGTTACCATAGTAGTTAACCAAGAAAAAGTAGCCTTTGTTGGTAAAAAGCTCACATCTTTGTACCTGGAACATTTTAGGTCATTTGAGCTTGTGGAGAACATCTATACAGACACTGAGATCTTGCACCCTGAATCCCTCAACAATCATCTTCCATTGATCGCCTACTCAGTCGGAGGAAAGGTACTGGTTACTCCTAAAGTGTGCCTGCTCAACTAAAGAGACACAACATGGAATGTCATAAAGATATTACTGACACAATATAACGCCTTACTACGATGTTATCTGTTTATGAACCTAAAATGAGACTGGTTTTACAACTTCTGCAACCTAAACCTTCCGTCTTATTTATTATGTCTCCTCTAACACAGGGTTTAACTTTGTTGGTGAAAATCTCCCCAAATATGAAACGGAAAGTGGTGCTTCCTCAAGTACCTGAATCAGTTGAGGATTTGAAAAACATACTTCGGGAAAATCTTGTACTTCAGGGCAACTTCACATTACAGTATGAGGACCCAGACTTCAATAACGAGCTCTGCAATTTGATCACGATGGCAGAGTTGCCACATGAACGTGTCATCTTGCATATTCTTTGGGACGAGCCACTTTTACTCACTTTTGAAGAGTCACCCTCGGTTGATTCCATGTCATCTCTTGATACAGCCAGTGTATCCACCAGCGAATCACCCCAGAGTCCCTCTACTTTCATCAGGAACTATATGCGCAGTGTATCAGAGTAGCCTTCCCCCTTTCCAATTCCAGCCTTCTCCAAGGATGTGGAACTCAAGTTGCGCAAAGGCATTTTGGAATATGTCAATACCAACAAAGGTACCAACATAACAAGAAACATGAAAATTAAAATGTTAGACAAGATTGCTCAGGGTGCTTTTGAAGTGAAAGCATATCCGGATCAAGACCAGATTGCGTCCGTTGCTTCAGCTCTCGTCAGTAAGCACCCATGCCTCTGTGAACCTGGCAGTGGAACAGTGTATGATGGATGGAAGACATTCATCAAATATAAACTTGGTAATTACAGGTCCAAGCTTGAGCGTGAACCGGCAAAGGAGGAGTGATGAAGGTGATGGTGCAGGGTCTTCTTTGAAGAGACCAAGGCGAGGTGAGATTAACCATGTTCCCGACTATCCCGATAACCAAACTGATAACTCGTTGGAGGAGGAAAGACTGGGACTGGTTGAGGAGTCACAGAGGAGGAATAAGAATGATGCACTCATAAAGCAGCGGATGGAGTTGACTTTCTCACTGAGGCGCAAGGAGATTGTGGAGCCACAGCCTATGGTCTCAGAAGTGCAAGGGAAATGGCCTGCTTTGTTTTGCGAGGCAGAGGTGAGCAGCTGATGAAATGTTATCCTAATGGAGTTTGTACAAAATATGAAAATTTGGGTTTAATTCCTATAAAAATAATCAAATGTTGAAATTGAAATTACTGTCCTTCCTTTATTAAACAGATCAAGGAAGAATTTTATCGGATCACCAACAAGAAGCTACTAGACGACTTTAGAGGAGCCATTAATGAGCACACTCCAGGACTTCTCAAGACTCTATCTGGCCAGGAGGGCAGCTTTTCTGCCTGAGATGGATGACATTCTTGAAAGACTGGTTGAACAGGTATATTTTAAGTAAGCGCAGTAATAAGTTGCATGTTGTGGAAAGTTACCCATCGGGTAATTAACTTGTTACAACACCAGTATTAGTGATTGCACCGACCAGATAATAAATAAAGATAAGGATATAGTGCATATTAAAAAAAAAGGTGACAGTTCTGAAGAGAGCTTACTTTGATCTTCAAATTAGATCTTTAGAGCCTCCATAACTTTCTAAACAAAAAAAAAAATGCTTAGAAGGTTGGTATATTATTATTTTGTTTGAATGAAAAAAGCGGCAACAATAAAAGGGTGAAATTATTAGAGAAGAAAGTGGCACGTGTAGCAGTTAAAAAGCTATACACATATTTATCACAAGTTATGATTAACCCTTAGACTTGCATGTATCTACAATTGACTACATGTGAAAGAAAACAGCTGTATGCCAATACTTCATCCATGTGTGCTTTATTAAGTGATACAGTCAATTGTGTGATTAAATTTGTTTAGTCCTCTACCTACAGTAAGTGAATAAAAACGAATGAATTAAACTAAGAAATTGGACGAAATATATCTGATTAACTGACCATTGACGTTTTCCTGTTTGCTCTCTACTTTAGTACATGTTACTTTGATTTTGTAGCAATGTGTTTTATCCATCTCTTTGTGTTTAAGACAAATTACATAACAGCACAGACAGACCGCAGCGTTTATTTCTCTGTGACAGTCAGGAGAAGCTATTCAGGAATTGTCTGGTGAGTGGTCATTAGTAGCAACCGTCACTTGGATTATACTGTTCCTCTTTTGTAAAATAGACTGCTTGGATCATAATGTTTATTCTGTTATTGACTTTAACCTCTCTGCCCTTTATTTTCATCCAGTTTATCCATTCCAATGTTCTCCTTTCCCTCTTTATGTCAATGCATTAAGTGTCGTAAAAAGCTATACTTCGTTGGCTATTACTTTATTTAATCCGAAACTTACTGATATACAAGATGGAAATGTTCTGTTTTTTAACATAAGTGTCTCAAGGAAAAATAAATGTAATATTTTTTATAGTTATTTGAGAGTAAGAGCTTATTCTTTTTGTTTCATTTATTAATCATACATTTGTCTTTTTCTGTCATCACAAGGATACTGACCCAGAAGAGGAGAAGACAAGGTGTCTCATTGTGGGGATACTTTCTGTGATGGAGGATCAAAGTTCCGCTCCTGCAAGACTTCAAAATGTAGCTGTGGTTTTAGAAGAACATATCGTCTTACAAGACCTCCCTCCCTTTTCATTGAAATTTGAGGATTAGAGTTCCCCCGGCTCAATGTTTGGCGTCCATGTTATTGGCTTGGAGCATAGAGTTTTGCTTCCAAATTGGCATTTTTGAACCACTAATATTGCTAAAAATAGCACCAAACCTCTGCAGTATCATGACTAGGGTCCCTACACATAAAACGAAGCACCAACAACTTAGTGAGCAAACCTAGAGTTTATTTAAAAAGGCAGTTTAACAAGCATTACCGGTAGGTCCGTGTTTACAGGACGTCCACACAAGTCCAGTGTTTCCCCTATATGCATTCAGCAGCGGCGGTATGCCGCTTCTGAAATATGACCGCCGCTGCTGAATATATATATTTTTTTTTTAACAAGAGGAAAAAACTAATGTTATTTTATCTTTGCGCTACGGACGCTTCATAGCATATCTCCTACTAGACAGGACAGGCTGTGAGGCAGGGAAGCTCAGATGTGAGTGGAGGCCAGAGCAGATGAAGTGAAGGAGAAGCAGGACAGGAGCAAAGTGCAGTTGTTGCTGCACCAGGAGGACCAGAAAGAGCAGGGCCAATTAGAGCAAGAGTACCTACAGCACCGAGTACTCATAGGCAATCTGGTTTTGATCCGTTGTGGATGGAGAACCCAAGATTCAAGCCTTGGCTGTACTATACAGCTGACCATGGTGAGTTCCACATCTAACCTATGGAGCAGTTTCTTGCTCGATCTCTCAGATGCTTTAACGTAACAATCATAGTTCTTCAACTTCTTAAAGAAAAAAAACAAAGCATCAAAAATCTTGTCCCCATAGGAATGTACTGCCGATTGTGCCGTCAACACAAACAAGCACCAAAGCGGGGGCCGTCACACGGCCATTTATTGAGGTTGGGTGCCAGCTTTTCCGAAGTGACTACCTGGACAAGCACGCGGCCACTCAACACCATCAAGACAGTGTGAAGACACACGCTGCACTGATTCAAGGTAAAATTACTAATTACTAATATATGTAATTACTTATTGTTCAGAAAACTCTCTCAGGCTTAAATAAAAATTCATCCCACATTTGATTGAAAATCTATACATATATATCTATTTTTTTTTTTTACCTTTGAACAGGGTCCTCAGTGCTGGTTGCCTTTGACCCCGTGATGAACACGAGGCCATGATTGGTGGCTTCAAGTGCCTCTACCACCTCACAAAAAAGGAACAGGCTCATCATACAAATTACGCTGACCTTCTGGAGCTCGCTGAACTTCTTGGCTGCCAGTATTTTGAAAAGTTAAAGGTAAATATTAATGCTTGCCTTTCTTTACTCAACATCATCACAAAGTTTGTAATATTTAATCTAAGCTCATTTGTTCTCTTTACCCAGGTGAAAAAGTAGTATACTTTAGTGTATTACAAGCACAATTCAATTATACAAAAGTTAGTACAAGTATACTTTTACTTTTTGTGCTTAATTTAAAGTATACTTAACGTAACTTTTAAAAAGTGTACTTCACAATAGATGTCATTAAATTCAACTTTAACGTACTTAAAAATAAGTATACTAATTCTGCAATACTTAAAATGGTATTGCTTTGTACTTTTAAAAAGTATACTTTATTTTAAGTTTATTTAAATTGTACCTTAGTGTACTTAGAAAAAGTATACTAAATTGCAAATACTTATAGTGGTAATTTAGTGTACTTATAAAAAGTGTACTTTACTGTAAGTGTATTGTAATTTGTACCTAAGTGTACTTCTGAAAAGTACACTCATTTTCAAGTATTTTGGAATTCACTATTAAAATACTTTTTTAAAGTGTAATTTAATTTCACTTCATTAGAAGTGTATTGAAGTATACTTCCGTAAAGTTCACTTTAATTTAAGTTAATTTTAAGCTGTATTTCAGTATACTTAGAAAAAGTATACTAAATTGCAAAAACTTATAGTTGTCATTCAGTGTGATTCAAAAGTATACTAAGTTGCAAATACTTAAAGTGGTAATGTAGTGTACTTCTGAAAAGTACACTTAGTATCAAGTCCTTTGTAATACACTATTAAAATGCTTTATTAAAGTATACTTTAATTTCACTTCATTAGAAGTGTATTTAAGTGTACTTCCATAAAGTGCACTTTAATGCAAATACATTTTAAGCTGTATTTCAGTGTACTTAGAAAAAGTATACTAAGTTGCACATACTTAAAGTGGTATTTTAGTGTACTTCTGAAAAGTACACTTTGTTTCAAGTCCTTTGTAATACACTATTAAAATGCTTTATTAAAGTATACTTAAATTTCCCTTTATTAGTAGTGTATTTAAGTATACTTCCTTACAGTTCACTCTAATGCAAGTTAATTTTAAGCTGTATTTCAGTGTACTTAGAAAAAGTATACTAAATTGCAAAAACTTATAGTTGTCATTCAGTGTGATTCTGAAAAGTACACTTAGTAATACACTATTAAAATGCTTTATTTTTAGTATACTTTAATTTCACTTCATTAGAAGTTTAAGTATATTTCCATAAATTCCACTTGTAAGTTGATGGAATGGGTTATTTCATACATCACAACCAAAGGGTTGAATTAATCAAAAAATTACAGATAAATAATACTGAAATGGCTACTTTTACTAGCTCCAACGACTAACTATTAAAGAAGTTCCAAGGCTAAACCAAAATTTGAAAATAGCAAGTTTATAACGGCCATCCAATCAGTGTGCGGCTGCAAATCGATGTCCAATGAGAATGTAGTATTTAGGGCGCCAATTGGTGGTGTAGTGAAATACACTTGGCGCGGACGGTTAGTGTTCTATTTGAAATTGAGCACTGAGCACCTAATGTCTCCGGGTCTAACAATGACAATGTTTGGTTTGTTTTATTTCCAAGACGGCAGAAAATACATCCGTCATACGTCTTGCATACAGAAATTAAAAAAATAACGGTTAACTGCAGGGAAGACCTCATGTCGGAGCAGGGATGGATAGAGGTAATTTTGCCTACACAACGGCGACAACAAGAGGCGAAGCCTATTGCAGCCAAATTGCTTTTCGTTGGAGGTAAGTCAGTTCCAAATCGGTAGTGAAATGATTCCGAAATACTCTTTGTAACGTCAGCTAACTTTGGCTATAGTCTGTTGGAATGTTACGGTAATGATGATAGCCTAATAGAAAGAGTTGCTTTTATCGAAGTATAATGCTTGAATTTAGTAATCAAAGTAAAGTTACTGGATCAACTGGCGTAGTGGGGGCCTGTGGCGTAGCGGGGGCTACGTTTGCACCTGAGAGCGTCTTTATGTCGTATTTGTATTGTAAAATTTAGGAATGTTACGGTAATGATGATAGCCTAATAGAAAGAGTTGCTTTTATAGCGGGGGCCTGTGGCTTAGCGGGGGCCTGTGGCGTAGCGGGACCACGTGGCGTAGCGGGGGCACGTGGCGTACCGGGGGCTGCGTTTTTTTACGTTTTGCACGCTCCGATTTGGCACGCGGGCACGCCCCCAATGGGCACAAGCACTAGTCTGTGTCAATGTAATATATTGTTTATCTTAAGTCTTAAATCACATGCGTCCTTCCTGTTTTCACAGACACGGTGAGGGAGAAATTCCCCAACACCATGGTTAGTGAGATCCGGGCCCTGCTGCGGAGGAAATGCAATAATGAGGGCTACACCAAGGTTGCTCCTCAGTAGCTTTATTATATATGTTATATATGTCAGACGTTTTAAAGTTAGGTGTTGTTGAATGTATGTTTGCATTAATATTTAAATTAAAGTTTTGGTTTGTACAATTTAAGTGTTTTAGGAGACCGATAATTCCCCATACTGAGACATAATTCCCCCAGTATGGGGAATTATGTCTATAGTGCTCCTAAGTCCGCCCCTTCCGGAAGACCCCCATGGGACCTCTGGGCTAGGAAAATTAGATTTGGTTTCAATGAATGCCCGGGATTACACATATGTTGTTTGTGGAATTAAATTATAATAAATTTCATGCAAAGAAAAAAAAAAAAAATCGCGAGGAAGTTTGATAATGTTAGGTTTTGTGTGAGGCCGCTTTATGAACTACAGCCCCTCGCTGCTCTCGACGCGAATGATATACGTCACCACCATTCTTGTACAGACATGGCGATCTCTCTGCTCCACTTTACCGCTCTTTTTCAAGGGGAGGATAACAGCATCCAAAGAGGTGAAAACCATTATAAGTCGGGGCATGTGTAGATTTTCAGTTATGCCGATGGGGAGATTGTCGGTCTTGTCCACGCCAGTCGCAGGGAGCGTGACGTCACATACGAGACATGAGGTTTTTCTCATTTCAGTTTTCTCTACAGCCTTTAACTGAACAATTGCACAATAAACGGTCAAACTCTCGACATGAACAATTATAATTGAAATCCACAAATAACATGTGTAATCCAGGGCTTATGAAGACTGGGAAGAGAAAATTACTTTCTCTCCATTGAAACACATTCATATTTTACGATCTCAAAGGTCCCATGGGGGTCTACCGGAAGGGGCGGACTGACGAGCTCTATAGTCCATCACAAGACTACTCTTTGTTGCTAAAATGCAATAATACTCTCCTCCTTGAGCCCCCAACAAAGTCCTTAAAAGAAAGGTATTATCATATGCGTTTGATGTGAATGCACAGGTAGTACACATCATACAATAAATATAACAATACATGGGTTGTGCAGCACGTGTGCATTGATTTTTATTTATTATTATTTAATATAGATAGCAAAAGATTATAGGTTCCCGTCCTTTCGCTCCCTGTTTTCTCAGTTAAACACAGAAATCAACTTAATTTGAGTGTTTGTTGAATGGGAAATGAAGCAAAATAAGACGCTCCAATCTTTCATCGGTCGGATGTCGTGAATGCAACGGAATATATGATGCATCTTTGCAGCAGTGTCTATTGTTACGTATTTTAAGCACATAAGCTGCCCCCACATAGCCACTAGGAAGCAGGATCAAACACATAAGCTGCATTACCCCCACATAGCCACTAGGAAGCAGGATCGAACATACAAGCTGCAATAACTACTCCAGCCACAGATGGCAACGCCTTTAGACAGGTGAGGAGGTCGGAGCCAATACGTCACATAGGCCACGCCTACTTAATACAAACCAAGTAGGCGTGGCCTACATGTTTTTGTCAGATTTGAGGTCAAAAACATGTGGCAGCCCGGAGATACTAGATAGATACGAAGGTCTGCTGTTTGTCGCTCACACGCGTGTTGGATACAATTCTCCTTCCTTTTGCTTCAAATTAACCATACCGAAACACAAATAAAGTGAGTTAAAAGCGATCCAGATTGGACTACTTTCTTCAAGAACGCGACACTATCCCCCTCAGGGTTGAAGCTCCAGATATTCAAATGGGTGAAAATGCGGAGGACTTAAAATTATTATGCTTGCTTCATAACGTCGGGAGACAATTATTATGCTTGCTTCATTTCGTAATAGGTGAACCAAAATTGTATGCGTTGTAAAATTACAGGCAAAATGTTATATTATGCGCTCAGACATTTGTTAGAATATCGACCGGGGTTTTCACATTATAGCTGTAATGGCAACATTTTGTTTTCACATCCTGTGTCTCTGTATTTGTTGGAATATGCATTTTTTCAGTGGTCTTCACGTGGTCAGGAATTCCCACCACAATAGCTATGGGTTTAAGTACAACTAGAGTTTGAAAAACTCTAGTATAAATAAAGAGAGAGAGTGTAAGTGTCATTGGTGGATGGATGACAGAATGGGGAAGCATGGTCATGTTGTTGAGAGGTATCCACCTTCATTACTGACCGCTTTCAGCACAGGTCGTTTAGGATGGGCCGACAGCGGGCCACACCTTCACGCCTTGTGGTTGAATAACATTATTACAGTTGTGTCTTCCAATACAGAACATTTATAGAGCTTATATTAGCTTGTTTTCTTTTATTTTCATTATATGGAAGCAAAATACAGTTAGTTGATTTGAATCGATAACAGGGTAGCCGCGGGGTCTTAAAAGTCAAAAAAATGTCAAAGTCTTAAATTGCGTTACCCAAGTCTTAATTTTTTAAAGACGGTCTTAATTTTCCTACTAGGATATGTTTTCGTAGTCAACCGGACTGTAACACAAGGGGAAATTGGGGGGCGTCAGAACGTCTCATTTATTGGAGTATGCGCGAACAATACTTTGGGTTTTCGCGCCGGCAATCTCAACAAACATAATCAGTCGAGAGGAGAAGCCACATCATGGGGAAGCAGGGCTCTCAAGTCTCACGCATTCGGCGTCAGACACACGCAATTCAACCCATGCACACGCTCACACGCCACACTTCGTATTTCTCACGCAGAGAAATGACCAGGAGAGCGCCCACCAACTTGCGCCACTATTTAACAGTGGAACAGGTAGGAATCAAATGGGTTCCCCTTACGAAGGGTGACCAGACGTCCTCTTTTGCCCAGACATGCCCACTTTTTGAGACACTTTAAAAAAAAAAAGTGTCCGAGCGGAATTTCTAAATCGTCCGGGATTTTATCAAAGCCTCATACATGATCACATTGAATTTGCGTTGCGTTTCTCTGGGTCGGTCACACACCACTTAAGCTACGCCCTCCCCACCTCAGTTCTGTTCGCTTTGCATTGCTGGAAGTGAGTAGGGGGCTTGGTTAAGTAGAGCCTTCAGATTGGACGGTTTGACTTTAGAGTTACCGTCATGATTTGTATTTTTTTTTTGTTGCCATTATTGTTTTATAGGGACAAACATTAACAAATTTCTCCTACAGGGGATTGATAAAGTTCTATCTATTGAACAGAAAGAAACACTTGGTCATACTTTACACACTTTACCACAGCATTGGCCTACTGAATGCCACAGATATATTGTAAGCATTGGACGGAATGCCACATAAATATTTAATTATGTTTTTGCACGTTTGCAACGTTTAAAAGTTCAGGGAAAAGTATAGTCTCTACTGGTGTTGCTTAGGTCAATATCCTTTTAGGCAGTGTTGTTTCCGAATATTAGTGTTAAGGGCCAATAATGCTTACTATCATACATTATTCACCATGTCTGGACTGGTTAGGGTTAGGGTTCGGGCTGGCTCCATACATTACGAAGGAGTTAGTAAAAGAGGTCAACGAGGCAAGTGGAGGATTCATTGAAATGGTTGAGGAAATTTGAATGCTGAGAAACTACAGCAATTTGAAAAGAGTTTGTTTGTTTATATGTGTGTTGAAAGTTTGATATTTAAACCAAAAATACAGCTACACTTTCACACCATCACTTTGTGTATTGTTTTTTTAATCTTTTATTATCATTTCTGGGTACATGGTCTTAAGAGACATCAGGCCTCTAGGCCTTGAGTTAGGCCCTCAGTTTGGCTCTTTGATTGGTGAGTGCACACTTATCCTTTGGCACATTCATTAATGTATTGACATGAATGTTTCATATGTTCCAAAAAAACATGAATAACATATGCACTGGTGTTTTACGACCGCTTAATGGGTGCGATGTAGGTCTTAATTTTCATTGAAGTGGTCTTAAAAAAGTCTAAAAAAAGTCTTACATTTGGGTTGATCAAACCTGGGGAAACCCTGGATAAGCATAAGAGATTTTTTCTTTTATCTATTCTCTAGCACACATGATGAAAGTAGTAGGATGATGATCACTCATCATAAGGGATTGATGAGGGATTGGAGCTTAATCATGTAACCATTGGTGGGATAATGACTGGCACGCTCCAGTGGAGGTCAACCATTTTGAAATGAGCATTCAAGAGGCGTCATAGAGAAAGCAGCGATGGCTCGTCGCTCTTCACAGAGCATCTTTTAGATATGTTGTCTGCCTGGGAGTCATCAATAACAACAAAAGGGAGTGGTGTCATGGCAGACATGAACAGAGGGACACACAGGGACATTATCATTTTTCACGCAGCACTTTTATCTGAAAATGTTATTCATGCCACAACTGCTGTGTTTAGAGAATATATGTGAGTGCCACACATTAGAGTTCCATATTTCACTGGGCTTGGATCCAAAGTTGCGAGCAGATTCAAACATAGGCCCCTAAATTGTTCTCAAATAAGTACATCAGGTTTTCAGCTGTATAATGTTGTCAAGCCATCTCCATCTCTTTTTAACATGACGCCATAAGAATTCAATCGATCACTGGGATTTTATTACACTACATGTTTAGGCATGAAGTGTCTTTTCCTTTCTTGGTACTTGGTAGATATAGCTGTGATGAGCCACTTCAGTGAGATTTAGGCACTTATGTTATGTACACATAGTGCACATAATATCAAATAATGTTTACTTAAAGGACAGAGTTTCCTGTATTCTCATCGTGATAGGAGTCTGGTGGGTCCAGAGAAGATACTCCTTGTTGTGATAAGGCGTTGGTTGGGATCCGACACGTAACACTGATAACCATATTGTGCTACTCTGCTTGAATAGTACGACTTTTTGTGCAAATAACCCTGCTATGTGCGCAACGCTTGCTTGCTTTGTAACGCTCAACGCTATTTTGATGTGGCTGATGATCGTGGGTGCGGCTGATAGAGGCTGTGTGCGTGTCTGTGAGTGCGTGTGTGCGCCAGTGTGTATGTGCGTGTCGGCGTTTATGCGTCAACGTGTGTTTGGGTGTGTGCGTTTGTGGGAGAGAGACATACAGGGAAGACTCTAGCAAAGATGGGAGGACCTATGGAGGCCCACCAAAGGGAAGCGACGGAAAAACCCTGGTACGAAGGGAAGTACCGTGATACAGACGAAGATACAGACGAAGACGAACCCCAGGACAGCCAGAAATGGAAAACAGTGAAAGAGTGGGAAAGTGAAAGCGCTATGTGCTAGTAACAGTGACAAGGGGTACAGTGTTGGAAACTGGAGAAGCCTGAATGTTCACTTTAGGTTTGCATTAAGGAACATCACTTGTTGCGCCTTGGAGGGAGACAGACGGCTTCGCCTCTCCGAAATGATCAGCCCCATCTTGCTGAACACGCGTTCCGATGGCACTGACGTGGCGACAACACACATTCTCTCCATCATCAGCTGAGTGAGCCTCGGATAGATTACCAATCTACTTTTCCACCAGGTCAGCGGGTTGGAGGTTGCCTCTTGCAGGAAGGACCAGATCTCGAGGGTCGCTTCCGTGCCTGCACTGATGTGACTGACGAGCCCCGAGACCTGCTCATCGTAAGTAGCCCCAGAACATGCTCTCCTCTGTGGGTTTCCCCCCCCGCAGCTCCAGCAGGAAGGTCTGCCGGGATGGATTGGAGATGGTCTCCTGTGTGGCAGCATTTGTAAGCCTTTGGATGGCCTCGTTGGCTGCCTGGTCATCAGCAAGGTCTTCCTTTTGAATCTGAGGTCAAGGATCGAGGATTCAGACAGCAAGGAGTTGAACTCAATAGTATGAAAATGCCGGGCCATCTCAGCGTTGAGTGCAGTTGAAGGGGCACCACCAGAGGCTGCTTGAAGCGGCCGGTCCTCAGTCGTTTTGTAACATGAGTGATTTGTGATGACACAGAAAATACAAAGACTGCATGCATTTACCATTTCAACAATATTGAATCGTATTATCGTATTTTGTGACTGATTCGGTCGCGAACGACCCATCACTAGCTCACTCACAGTCAGTGAACGGACAGCGAGTCAGCGATTAGTGTGACTGGGAGGAGTCGAGTCTGAGAACAAACGAGACGAAAGAGAGAGAAGAATCAGGTCGGTTCGTGCTTGTTAAAGATTTGTGCATCTTTAATCTTAATTCTTTGCATTTACATGATGAATCTATAAAAAGCAACACGGCACAAAATATTTCTGAAAACGTTCAAATAACTTCAGTTGTGTAACGTCTAGGGATGGGCGTGAGGAATCGATTACTCGAGTACTCGGTTGGTGGACAGGCAAACTCGAGTTTGCTTATACACACACAAACAAAGTTTTCTGAAGCAAATGTATCAATTTTCTGTCGGCGCCACTAACGCATGCCGTGGGAACAAAGCAAATGAAATGAATCCATTTCTGTGTGGCGCGTTCCGTGCCGTGTGCAGGCACGCCAGAATTCAAAAAGTTAAGGCATGGCGGTTAAAGCAAAGCGCAGGGAAGAATTGAAATACTTTAAATAAATAGGAGATCATAAGGTGAAATGTAAAATATGCCAAGCGAAATCGAGCTACCAGAAAGTACTATGCAGCAACATATTCTCCTGAAACACAACGGTGAGTTCGGGAAAGCAGACCCGCAGCAACCAAATGTGTCGGCTATTTTCACCGCCGCAAGACGCAGCTTTAATTCCGGCCGTGTAGAGAAGATCACAACACTGAGTATTTCCATAGTCCATTTGCAATTCTCTCCTCCGTTTCCAGCTATAGGAAAAGCTGCTGACTATTTTCTTGCACAGCGCAATGCACCTTGTGATGCGGTCAGTGGCGAACTTAGCCCTTTGGGGGCTCCAGGCGAACAGTCATTTGGGGGCCCCTGCATCTACCGGTCTAATGTACCTTATATCGCATAATGAGATACTCCATACAAGGGATGAACACAAGTCACTATCCTTCTTTTATGCAAATGTTAATTATTTATTTGCAAATTGAGAATAACATGCAAAACGAAAGATTAGTTACATTACACTGACTGTTAACCTTATTACATCATTTACCTGAGGGTTTCCAGTAGGTCACAGCAGGGGGTTGGACAGGGCATTGGGGTCTATTTTTTGTCATCTGCAAAAGTAAAATAGCATACAAAACAATCAGATAAATTATGGGGACACATATTACACTGACTGTTAACCTAAGATGTCATCATTTACCACTTCAGTCTCACCGTTTATTTTCTTCTCCTGTCTCTGAGCTTGTTTGTTCTCCTCTCTCTCTCTCTCTGTGTTTGTCCTCATCTGTGAGCTTTTCTTTCTCCTCTCTCTCTCTCTGTGTGTTTGTCCTCATCTGTGAGCTTTTCTTTCTCCTCTCTCTGTGTGTTTGTCCTCATCTGTAAGTCCTTCTTTCTCTTGTCTCTTCATTTGTGAGTCTTTCTCCTCTCTCTCTCTGTGTGTTTGTCATATCTGAGCTTTTCCTCTCTCTCTCTCTCTCTCTCTCTCTCTCTCTCTCTCTCTCTCTCTCTCTCTCTCTCTCTCTCTCTCTCTCTCTCTCTCTCTCTCTCTCTCTCAAAACTTGACTTTGCGAGCCTTGGCATCAGCAAATCTTGCTATGACATCTTTCATGTCTAATGATTTTCTAATTTCCTGCTCAATCGAAAGAACAGCCAGGGAAGACAGCCTTTCCTGTGTCATGGTGGTTCGCAAGTATGTTTTTATGAGTTTTAGTTTAGAAAAGCTTCTCTCACCTGAAGCTACAGTAACTGCAGGGGTGCAAACTCATCAGGGATGAAAAAGGTGACAAGGACCCAAACCCCCTCGCGGAATATATATATATATATATATATATATATATATATATATATATACATATATATATATATATACACATATATGTAAGGGATAATGCCCGACGAGGTGTCCATTATCAGGAATTAATGGACGACGTGGAGGCGTGAACCGTCCGACGCGAAGCGGAGGACGGTTGCCTCCGCGAAGTCCATTAATTCCTGATAATGGACACCTCGAAGGGCATTATCCCGCTTATACCACGGTCACTTACCAACGGTGACCAAATTAAGACCATTAATTTATATTTTCATGCGTTTTACAATCCGAATATAAAGTTTTCCACAAAACATACATTTGTTTGCCTGGTTACGCCTGAGGGTCTGACTAATACCCGGAACCACCATTACACGCCCGTTGGGTTCTCATGCAACGGAAACGTTGTTCACTCCTCCAGTAATTAGGACGGGCCATAGCTACGACTTTAGAACGGGAGGTAGCGGGAGGTATTATAGTCCGCTCAGCTTTGTTTTGTTTCCCGTTGCTATGGTTACTACTATTTTAGAGACGATACGCCAGCTAGCGCATTAATTGAGAACGGTAAACAGACAATTTGACGGAACTACTTGTCCAGGTGTCCGTATATCAGGAGTTAATGCACACCCTGCATCCAATCAGAATCGAGTATTCCCGCAGACCGTGGTATAAATATATATATACATACATACATACATACACACACACACATATATATATATATATATTGCATATGCTTCAATGTTATTCCAGTAAAACACAAATAAGTTGCGGCTATTTAGCTTGGATGGTTATCAACTTTCACAACCCCTTTAACTCGTCCTTGATTCTTTTCCGAACAAGGGAATGAGAAATGAAGCCAGTTCTTTGTTTTTTACTTCTGTTTATTAGAATTTGACATGGGTAACTCGCAGAATAAACATTTGAAATACTTCCTACTTAACTACCTTCCCATTTGGCTCCCCCCACCCCAACCCAGCATCCCTTGACAGAAACACAACTAAATATTTAAATTAACCTTTGTATACAATATTGAACTACATACAAAACTAAATAAAATAAACATGTCAGGTACACAAAAATCTCAAATCTTTTTTGCCTTTTTTGCCTGTACCAGTACTTCCAGTGCCTTTTTCCGTTTTTGAGCGGTTATGTGCCTCAAATTGGCTTGCCTGTCCTCCTCCACTGCAGTCTTCCTGCTTTGCTCGCCACTGGTTGATGGCTGGCACTCAAACTCTTCCTGCCTCTCTTTTTTTTTCAACATGGCCTGTTGTCTGCGAGCCTTGTCCAATGTTCCTGCAGTGTGGATGTTCCTGCAGAGGACCTTATCGACCCTGGAGAGCTTCACATCATCTCTCTTAAACATCTGGATGGCCGTCTGACTCCTGGACCTGAGGGCATATTTGGTTGTCTGGATAGCATTGTAGGTTGCCATGCTCATTTTGGTGCTTTTGTTGGTTATTATGTCTCCCATGGCACTGAATGATGATTCTACCATGGGTCCGTGGAAAATGGAGAGAGCCCCTCGAACCACATGGTTTAGGCCTGGGTACCTGCCAGTGTCCATCACTTTTGCCCACCAGTTCACCATGTTGTCACCATCGCTGTACAGGGGAAGGGTAGAATCTACATTGAATTTCACCACTTCCAATGGCACGTCACACTGGGGTGGCACCAAGTGGCCCATCATCCCTGGCCCTGACAGCCGCTTCAGCAGTATTCCAGTCTCTGAGTGGCCTCTTACCAATGGGTCCAGAGCAGACAGTGCCTGTAGGGTCCTGCTGTTCAGTGGCAGCTTTTTCTGCATGTAGGCTGCTGTTGACATGTATGCAGTCTTCACTGTGTCGAGAAACTGCCGCACAATCGGATGACTTGGATTTTCTGCCTTGAGTTTCTCAGCCACCGGTCCGACATAAAACTCCCTGAGAGGCAGCATTTTGTCCCTGAACTCCATCTCCATGAGCTTCTTCGGTGTGGTGTGAAGATGCTCAGCCTTGACAAAGCATGCCATGAAGTTGGTGACCACTCCAAGCTGCTTGTCATGCAGTTTGTGGACAAGGGTTTGGCTACCCTGGAACACCATCACATACTCCTTGAGGAAAGGTAAGCGCTCAGCTGGAGGTTAGTGTTGAGACTCTCGAACCAGAGTTTCTTCACCACCCTCTCTTTTCTGTCCTTACCAACCTGTGTCATTCCTTTTTTGGAGAGATCCTGGTGGAAATAGTTGATCCTGGCCTTTGCCCGCTCACCAACACTATGGTCCTTGTAGATCTCCTGTAGGACTTCTTCGTAGAGGGTCTGGTCTGCCTTGCTAAGGAATCCATAGTAGAGCACCTTGTATGCCGGCAACATTCGGCGAGTGCTGATCCCCACATCATAAGCCGACAGCCACCGATGTGCCACAAACCGTTGTGGGTTCGTTCCCTGAATGCCCATAAACTCACAGATCTCAATCAGGTATTTCGACTGGTCTGAAGCCCACTGGTGGTCTGTGTGTAGGTCAGAAAAGAGCTGCTCTAGGTGGTGGCCGAAGGGGGCAGCAAACTGTTTGGCGGCATTATGGATGTGGTGGCAAGAATCTCCATCAACATCCAAGAGTTTTTGGCAGTGCGTCCCTCTGATTCTGGTCTCCAGCCCAGACTTGCTCCCACGCATGACATTACAGGAGTCCATCATCATACTGATGAGGTTGGCAAAGGGAATGTTATGGTCATTGAAAAAGGTCACCAAGGCCGTTTCCAAATATTGAGCCGTTCCCTTTAGGACTTCAATGGAGCCAAGGTGTTCAACAACCACATGCTTAAGCTCCTGATTAAAGTAGCTCACAAGAATGGACAACACCTTCTTATTTGAGTTTGATGTGCTCTCATCTAAATTAATTGAGAATGGTGTTGATCTGATGCGCTCATACGTCCTCTCGGAGAAGGTGTGCCCCAGGCCCTGGACCATCTTGTAGGAGGCAGCAGTCCGGGACAGCTTCATGCCCGTCAAAGCTGGTTTATCCCGAGCCAGTGTCTGGGCAAGCTCAACAATGACAGGAGCTACAGATAGGGGGAGGGAATGTTCTGCAATGGTTCCAAGAACCAGTGCCTGAAAAAAAAAAAAATTGTTAGTATTTTATATGATACCACTTGCAAAGCACATTCTTTATTAAAAAAACGATTTCCTTGTCTGCTTATCTAGGCTTAATGTAAGGATCTATGACAACAACTAGCACATACTGGCTAACCAACACTCACTTCTGCATTTGCTACCCTTTCAAAGAGTGGTACTGGCACCTTCACTCTTTCCCTCATCTGCTCAGGGCCTGGCATTGAGGAGCTCTGCTGTGATGGGCCGGGCATTGATGATCTCTGTTGTGATGGGCCAGGCATTGATGGTCCCTGCTGTGACTGGCCCTGAGTTGTTGACACTAATATGCTACGTGTGGTCATAATACCCACCACCTTTTGGGTATGTTTTTCTGTTTTACAGTGTGCCAAAAGGGCATGGGAGCCCTTGGTAGAATAATTTATCTCTTTGCAGCAGAGGCTGCATCGGGCATGGCCTGGTTTGTCAATTTTTTTGAAAAATTGAGAAAGTGGAAACACATATTCTACTCCCTTCACATTGCTCTTAGAGTCTAGCTTCAGCCAGGACCAGGACCATTTGCACCTTACTCCTGCCTCTAGTTGAGCCACAGTAATGGCATCCTCCTCCTCAAAATCTCTCATTCTGAAAACAAAATGAAGTGGGAGAGTGGTAAATTTGCTAGCTAGGCTTTCATTCTTAGAACAACTAAAACGTGCTTTACATTGCAATAAACAGGCATATTATAAAACAGTTAAGGTATAAAAAGGCATTTTAAATATTGGCTAGCTAACTACGTTGGCAAGCCAAAAGAAAAAAAACGAACTTGAAAAGGTAACCTGCATAATTACCGTATTTTCCGGACTATACGTCGCTCCCGAGTATAAGTCGCATCAGTCAAAAAATGCTCCATGACGAGGAAAAAAACATATATACGTCGCATCGGTGTATAAGTCGCATTTATTTTTAAACATTTAAACAAGAACGTTTAGTCTGGAGAGACTGAATAAAATTGCAATAGCAATATAGGTGTGTCGGTCCCTCGTAGTTCTGAGAGTATACCGAATTCAGTGACACCGGGATTCCACCGGACGCGTATGCGCCGCGGTCCTAAACCTGAGCGTAGATGCCTTCACAAGTCCAGCGGAGGGCTCCAGTTTTCGCCGGCCAAGTCATGCGCTGTGATATGTGTGACAGCTATGTTGCACAAAATTGCAGCTAAGGCTGGGGTAGCTTTGGTTGAACCGGAGGACATTGAGGACGATGACGACGAGAATATAATTTATTCGGTGGTGCAGTAGGCTTGCAGCGTTCAGTTGTAGGCCTAATGAATGACGGTGCCATCTTGCGGCCGAGGATTATGTACGCACAATTTTGGCATATGAATCGCTTCGAAATATAAGTCGCAGGGCAAGCCAAACTACAAAAAAACCGCGACTTATAGTCCGGAAAATACGGTACTTATTGTATTGTATATAATATACAGATTGCTTACCGTAAAACGAGAGCAGCTTCCTTAAGTGTTGTAACGTTGTGTCTTGCTGGACAGCCGGCATGAAGGACCGTTGTGAACAATTTTTTCTATATTTTTGCTAACGGGACGTAACGGTGCGTTTCAACGCGTAATTCTGCCTCGTCATCATTAAACAAAAGTCATTATGAAACGCAAAAAACAAATAATGATCAAATAAAATACATATTAATATGTATCTACTGATCTGTGCTTTAAATGTCATTTTTATATGATTACAATGATCCCAAACATTTGAATAAAATCGCTGAATTTGACCATGTCCTGTTCATACAGAGAGGAGACTCGCGAGATGAGGCAGCGACGATCCCTCACACACTGGGTTGAGCGCATTCCTTTTGCTTTCTCATTGTTTGTCATCACTGAAATATTCGTATTTTATTTTACAATTTATATTTGTATTTTATTATGTCGTTTGTATCCATAGAATAGGTAGTGTATTTCACGTATGTGTAGAAGCTATTTCGACATAAAACCACAGTGAAAAAGCATGGAAGGCATACCTACCCCAAACGACGGAACATAAAATAACTCGATCGACTCCTCACATTGAAAGACAAACTGCTTTGAAAATATTTGGAACCTCAAGAATAGATTTGACTCTGGACGAACGGAATAAATATTAGCAAGGGGAGGTAGGGGGCTTCTCACCCCTCATTCGCTAACATTACATCGATATCAGAGTAAGCCTTTGCTCCGTTGATTTTCCATTATTTATTTTATTTTATTTTTTTTATGTGAAGGTATGGTAGGTACATTTAACGTTGTTTTCTCGCTTAGATTTTTCAGAAATAGACACTGTACTATCCGATAACACCGTTTATTGTAACCAGCAAAAATGGTTGTGATTTGCGATGCGCATGTCAGCGAGCTGTCTGACATTAGCACGTTAGCCTACGTTAGAAAGCCTGACGTTTTTGAAGCGTAACAACGTCACTCCTGTCTAGTACGGCATCAAGGCAGCTACAGACCCGAAGATGACATGATTACACGGGTTGGCCAAACGAACAAGCTTGGAATAAATATTTATGACAGCTTGCGTTCGCCGATTACTTGGACGCCCCCCCCCCCCCAAAATATTTTTATTGCAGATCTCCATGAATCACACAAATGACCTTTTTCGGAACAAAAACTGCGAATTTCGCCGAAAGGTGACAAGTTTGCATCCCTGAACTGGGAGAGTAAGAAGGAGCCTGAGTGCAATACTTCAATTTGGATACAGGTCAACTATGTCCTCCTTATAGATGTGATTAAGCATCTCTGATGGTGTTGAGATGTCTGTGGGGAAGGACTGAACTGCCCCTTCTACCTCCAGCCTCAAGTCCTGAGCTTCAACATCTTCTGTGGCCTGCTCCAATTTGTGTCAGCAATCCCCTAGCCTTCCTGCCTCCTTGGTGATTGTCATCAGGTCCTTCGAGTACAGAAATCCATAAAGCTGGAAAAATGTTTCCATATGGGAAAACCTTTCTTTGACAGTGACCAGGGCTGTATCGACAAGAGGAAGAAAAACTTCTCGTTTAAAGATCTCTTCTGCTGTACCCTGTGTTTCCTCTCCTCCTTCGTATTCAAACTGTCTTTTTGTTCTTCTCTTTCGGACCACTGGCCAGCTCATTTCTACCTCAATCTCCTCTCTTAAATTTCCCTGGCATCAGTTTTAACTGAGTTGAATCCTGCTTCTCTGAATTCCTGTAGGAAGCCTGTAACTGCTGTGATTTCTCTTCTGAGTGTAGCAACTGACACTGTGGGGCTCTGCAGAAGCTTGCTTGCTTTGTTGATCTGGTACAAAACATTGTACCATACAATGGTGCTTACCAGAAAAGGCCATGTCTGCATCTCCTTGTAGATCCCTCTAGCTGACGAGACAACTTCTGCATCCCTCTTTTCCTTGGCATGGTCCTCTAGCACAGTCAACGCCTTTAGGATGTCAGGCAACTGATAGCGAACAGCTTTGACAGCTTCAATTCGACATTCCCATCTCATTGTAGACAGTGCCTTTATGGTGAAGGTCTTCACATGGTCCTTGAGGATGGTCCAGCGGTGTACTGAGGAGCTGAAGAGAGTGTAGAGACGCTGCAACAGACCAAAGAAACTGACTGATGCCACAGATGACTTGGCTGCGTCACCAACAACAAGGTTCAGTGTGTGACTTCCACAGGGAACACATAAGGCCTTGCTATTGAGATCGAGCACTCTCTTCTGGACCCCCTGGTTCTTGCCCTGCATATTGCTGCCATTGTCGTATGACTGGCCACGACAGTTAGCAAGGTCCAAACCTATTTTTTCTAGGTGCCCTAAAAATAACTCAAACTTTGCCTGTTGTATCATGGGCCACCAGAAATCCAACGAAATGTTTGTGAACTGCTATGCCTTTTTTTAAATCACAATTGACTATGCGAAGCACAACCGAGAGCTGCTCGTTGTGACTCAAATCAGGTGTGCAGTCCATTATTACCGAGTAATATTTGGCTTTTTTTATTCGGTCAACAATGGCATCTGTTGTGCACTTGGCCACAAGTGAGATGATTTCATTTTGGATCCGACTACTCAGGTAAGTGTCGGAGGCTTCCTTAGCTTGGATTAGTCTGAGATGCTCACGCATCACAGGGTCAAACTGAGCCATTAACTGAACCTGACCCAAAAAATTACCATTGCCTGGTTCATACAGATTTTCAGAGTGGCCACGGAGAGGAAGGTTTCTCTCTGACAGGAAGTTGATAATTGCCAGTAACCTGGATAAAATCTCATTCCAGCGTTTTGCTTCTACTTCAATTATGTCCTGATTATGTTAATCTATTGCTGTTTTTGTCTCAAGCCGATGTGAGTGCTGCTTCCATCTATCAGTGTTTTTCCTGTGCTCTTCAGACCTTTCATGGTTCATCAGATGCATTCCAAGGTTCTTCCAGTCATTGAATCCTTCCTGACTCAGTTGTTGTTTTTGTTTCCCATAAAGAAAACAACAAAAGCAAAAAACACGGTCTGCACTTACACTGTACACTAACCAAGACCTGTTAACCCTCTCACCATTTTTCATTTCAATGCAATAATATGCCTTTGTGAATCTGCGGCCCTTTTCATTTTGTGGAAAATCTTTATCTTTGACCTGGACTGGCCCCAATTGGACTAACGAGCAGCGCTCTCTATCAGTGAGCAGCTTGGGCCAGAGTGCTGGGTCGTCCACAAGAATATGGGTCTCGCAGTCAATGTTGTCGTTATTTTCATCCTTTTGAATAACCGAAGTGGAAATATTCACCAGTTGTGCATGATCTCCGTCAGTTTGTTGACACAGGTCATCATTCGCATTGCTGCTGGCTGAGCCAGAGCCACTTGGAATTAAAGGAGCGGTAACGTTACCAGTGACAGCAAACGACGTTGAGGGCTGCTCTTCATCCGCCGACGGTCCCGCTGCCACTGCGGTGGCTGTAAAAAAGCTCGATAGCTTTGGCAGCTTTGATATAAAGTCCTGCCTTTTGGTCTTTCTTTTTCTTCTTTTGTGACCCGCTCTCGTAAGATCGCTTCATGATGTTTGACTCGATTTCTCTCTCTCTCTTACTCTTAGCGCTTACTGTTTTGAATTTGACATCATTTCCGCATACGTATGATGAGCGTTATGCGCGTAACATGGAATAGTCCATGTAGTGCAGACTGAAGGGGGGTGCACACGGAAAGATCGTGAAAACATGAGTAATTAGACATCCCGATGCTACTATTGTGAAGGGATTTATATAAAAATAATAAATATGGGAACAAAATATATGCATTGGGGAATTTTGGGGGCCCCAAAAACCTTCGATGGGCCCGGGGCTCCAGGCAAATGCCTGGTTTGCCTAATAGTACGGCCCGCCTCTGGATGCGGTGATCATCCATGCCATGTCCTGAAATAAAAATGTTAAAAAATATTTTAAATCATTGACTTTTTTATTTACCTTTTAATTTAAACAATGTCTTAGAAACTTGTCAAGTATAGTACGCCATGTTAGTTGTTTATTTTGTTTGTGTGTTACATTTTTCCGTTGTGTTTTCATGTTCTTTAAAAGAAAACATTTAAAATAAAAGTATTTAATTTTTAAATTAATATTTTTATTTGATTTTTATTATCTAAAAAAGGAAGATCACCTGTGTTTAATAGGGAGGTGTGTGATTTAGATTTTATGTCAAATTCAAACACCATTTAACTGTGTGAAAAAGTTGTTATGGCAAACAACCGTTTTAAAGCATGCACACATTTTCTCTTCCCTGTAACAATTAGTTTGAAATTGTACTCACCTATGGCCAAATTAAGTCGGCGACCAAAGCATGGCATCCTCAGCCATTTTAGCAGTTGGGCAAGTTGTCGGTGGTTATGGCCACCAGCCCCTTTTCCTCCAGCTTCCAGCTTGAGAGGGCATCCTGCAGGGCTTCAGCGATATGCTCTCCGGTGTGATCTTGAGGAAAGTAGCTGGTTTGGAGGCACGCCGACTCCATTCTCCAGTCCTCGATAAAATGAACTGTCAATGACATATACGGCTCGCAGGTCCTACTCGACCACATATCGGTAGTGACCGCAAAATCTTTTACTGTTGCGAGCCGGGCTGTCAGCTTTTGCCAGAGAGTGGTGTACATCTCTGGCAGCACTTCTTCAGAGAAATTTCGATTTGGCATATTGTACCTTGGGTCCATTGTTCGAAGGAACTTTTTGAAACCATCCTGGGCCACCGTTGCGACCGGGACCATGTCTTTTGCGATGTGGTAAGCCACCGCTTTAGTGATCTCACGCCACTTTGCAGTTCTCTTGTCATATGGCTCACCACGAGTGAAGGATTCTTGCAAAATACATTGTTTTGGGGCAGAAGAGGCTTTCGCGGTCGGCGATGCAGCAGCAGCACAGCCACGGAGTTTCACACATTCCTCATACTGCACTTCGTGCCGCTGCTGCAAATGGTGGAAAAGATTGGTCGTGCTTCCACTTTTCGACGCAACTGTTTTATTACATTCCCTACAGATGACCTGCGGCTGCTGCTCATCTTTTTTTTAAAACCAATCCATTTCTATATTATGGAGCCGTTGTTCCTCCTTTTGAAACAATGTCGTCTCCCGCCTCCGTCTCGTTTTTTATTTTATCGGGATCCTCCATGCTTGTTTTCTTGTGAGGGGGCGGCGGGTGAGGGTATGAGGCGTCTTTGCACAAGACGCCTCAAACACAGACGCTTGAGGCGGAAACTGACCATTTTAACGCATATATCGATATAAACGATATTGTCAAATCTTGTATCCCCTTGGAAATTATATTGATATATCGTACATAGCCGATATATCCTGCAGCCCTAGGGCTGGGGCAAAAGGTTGAACTCAATTCTGCATAATATTAATTGCATTTATTTATAAAAAAGTAAGTAGCATTGTTTCGACAAGCTGGTGAGATTAGGCTATATGCTATTATCAAGCAATGGAAAGGTTTAGGGGTTGCCTTACAAAAGAAAATATTTATTCAATCAAATTTCCCGTGTTTAAACTTTTTTTCAACTTTTGTGGCTTACATTAGTGAACATTTTCAGTCACATTCACTCAAACACATTGAGATTAAAATACTGTTGGAAAGAGGTTCTTATTATTCTACAGACATCACAATATTGTCTTTGTGCTCCAAACATTACACAAGTCACATTATATTGAACTGTGATTTTGAGAAAAGGCTTCCAAAGAAAGTGTCCCAGTTCACTGCTAGTTGATGCCTTTACATGCCTACATTTTTTGTCTTACCACCCCATTTGCTGTTTGTAAATAACTTTTTTTGTTCAATGAGAGAAATCTAGTCTCTGCAGGGCTTTAACGAGTGCATCGAAGTCAGGTGAACATCAGTTAGAGAGGATCTATACCTGGATTTTGTAAACTTCATAATTGAAAATGTTGGTTCACATATGTAGGTAGAGCCAAAGAGAACCAACATCTTCTGAGCATGTCTCCTCATGTTTGGGTTAGAAATCCGGCAGGGATCCTGACTTAAAGTACTCTGCCAGTACTGCATCTGACTGCAGGTCAATCACTGGGTGCATTATCCACACTGCAGGTGAAGGGAGAGGAAATCCTGTTCATTTCATCCTCGATTGTTCTGAGATCTTCAAAACTCACCATGCAATGCTCCTAAAATGGAAGAGTACCTGCGGAGGTGATCAGCTGATGGTGTGAATCCTTTCAGGGTTGGCATGTTAGTGAGGGAGTTGCTCTCAAGTTGGTTGAAAGAAACTGCATCTTTCTCATGAAAGCCTTCACCAGGCTGTCCATTTCATAAACAAAAAGGCCCTTGCCTTGCAGTTTGGTGTTCAGTTAATTCGTCAGTGCAGTCACATAAATAACAAATGAAAAAAAGCCAAGGCTGAGCCATCTGACAGCTGTTTGGTAGCCGATGTCACTATGCTCATTGTCATGCTCCTCTAAAAGTGTGACAAATTGTCTGTGATTCAATGCCCGTGCCCTGATGAAGTTTACTGTTTTAGCAACAACATCAATAACATTTTGCGATTTTCACAACACATTTTGGTGTATGATCAAATGCATGAGGTAAAATGAGACAATACGTTTATTTTGTAATTTCCAATTAACCTTACACGGGCTGGTCAAAGTCAATCAAAGGGCCATATGTGACCCGGGGGCCGTACAATGCCACGGTCTGGTCTAGAGGGATGCGTTTATTAAATTGAAGTAGATTATAAGCCATAATTTGTAAGACCCAGTGTAAATATACAATACGGTTGTACTCTACCTTTTATTGAAAACTAGGTTGCAGTTATTATTGCAAGCCTAATAAAGTTAATGTAGCCCTTTTACCCCTATAATAAAGAGGGCAGGGGCCTAGGTTCTTCAATCAATCTTAAATTATTATTTTTGATTTCCTATATTATGCTAACCATATTACTCCAGCACCCTTATTAAATATTAACCACTAAACACACAATATCCACACTACACGTATTTAGCAAGCCAACCAACAATAAGTAGTTAAAACGTTTGCTTATTTGAGAACAATATATATATCGCACATCCTACTACCATACAGGCTACAAGTAATTAACATTACTAACTAAGCCGGCACATAAAATAAACAAAATCAAACAATCCTTTACAAAAGAAAACCCCGTTGCAGGCCTGTTGAAGAATAGTCCTCTTCGCTTCTCCGAGCCAAGAGAACTCGTCGGCTACTCACACGTCCAGTTGAAACGCGATGGGCGTCCTTGAAGGTCCGTGGAAGTCCGTGAGAGTAGGCCTACTGGGAAAGTCCGTGGAAGTCTGTGAAAGTCCTGAGGAAGTCCGTGGAAAGGACACAGGCGCTCCTAACTGCTTGTCGCGTTATTCCTTTCGCCCGAGCCAGGTCAGCCAACCCGCGTGGTCACACCCGCTATCTCGTGCGGCGGTTTCTCGGAAACCCCGTGGCAGTAGCGTCGCTAGCTGCGTTAGTTAGCAGGCCACTGTTCAGCTACTTCTGTCAATTAACTGACCGGGTCGTATGTGAACCGGTCCGGTGGAGCTTTCAAGTTTTCAAGTTTGTGTTGAACTTATTCTTCAATCTTGTGTTGCGGATATGTCATCCAACAATACAGTAAAACATGTGCTCTCCCCAACAAACGTCTTTTTTCCCCCTCCCTTTTCCAGCCCGTCTCTCCCGCAAAAAAACTCATCGCACCCCCTCCTGGCTGGATGGCCATATTACAGTTAAATTGAGCAAAGGATACAACAACATTTACAAAGTGTGCAACATTAGACAAACATCGAAATAACATTATGAAAAATAATAAACTCTTATATAATATTGTTTATTCTTTTGAACAACCAGAACCCAAATTTCAACTGGGTTACATTAACAATATGTTTATGTTACCCTGTGTAACCCGTGTTACACATGGTTAGCTGTGTAAACCTGTGTTGTCTAGATACATTTTGTAGCCACCCTCACTGATTGATATAGCCTGCAACATCATCTTAGAACCAGTTATTCTCTAACCCTGTACGTCCAGATAGGTTTTGCTAAACATAACAAGTAGCTATATCATCCTGATCTCAGTACTATGATAAGCAACCTAATATATTGTCTATGTTGTTCATCTACAGGTTTACTGAATTCAACAAAGCAAAATAATGGCAGGTCTGCAAGTATTCAGCCAGTGCCATCCCAGACAGAAGGCCATTACTGAATCTATTATACAGGACCTCATAATTTCATGCAACCTGCCTCTGTTTTTGATTGACAAGCATTCCAGAGTGTCATGTCAGTGGTAGAGAATAGATAATGCACAGTAAGTGAAGTCCTGTTTCAAGACCCTGAGTGAGCAACAGCCAAATAGACCAAGGGCCCTATCTTGCACCCAGCGCAATTTATTTTCTACACCGACGCATTTATCTTTGCCAATGCAGTAGTGGATAGCACAGTTGGGGTTGCTATTTTGATGTACCATGGCAGGTCGGAACTGCAACATAAGCTTACGCACCAGTAGGCTATACACAGCACAAACATGCAAACGATTTGCCTAATTGAAATATTATGATGTGGATTGTGGACTCTTTTTTTTTCCATAGGGGCTGCATGATTGAACACTGTTGTAGGCTATGCCATGCGTTAAAATAATATTAATAACAATATTAAACTTGAGCAAAGCAGGCTATATCCCAGCCTTCCCAAACAAAATCTTGTTTTAGGGTAAATGATAATATTGGTCAAATTATTTCTGAAAGAACAGCTGATTCAGCGGTATTACGTTGCATTTAAATCAATGCATCTGCAAACACATATTTTCTTGACACTGACATCGTGTACAAGCCCATAACTTTTAGGATTGTTGAGTATTCGATCGTGAGAAAATATTGTTTTACCGCGAGTGAGTGTTAAAAAGAATTAATCAAAGTGGGCGCGCATGTGTGTATGTGTAAAATAATGAATGAATGCGGGCGCGCGTGTGTGCGTCCATCTGTTTAAACACCAGCAAACTAAACACGTAACGCATAATACAGTTCATGGCAATGTATATTAACGGGGGGACATATGCATATTAGGAACACAAGTCGATAACGATAATGTATACAATACTGGAAAGAAACAATGTTTGTTAATATATTGCCGCATATCATTAATAGACCCACAGTTGCGGCCACAGGACCGCATATCATGTGTGTGTTAAGTTTTCTTTGCCGAAATTTCCATGACGACTCAGTATTTCTTAAGTTATAGAAGAAAACCCTATTCCATGTGTGAATTAGGCCAAATCATTTGGCAAATAAACTGAGCCATTTGAAGTTTGAAATTCATGTGGTCATGCATCTGTCTCATCGGTGCCTGCAAACGCGCTGTCAAAATATCAACTCATCAGGTTCAAATGCGCTCATGGTTCTTAAAGGGGATGGGAGATGGCACTCTTATTGGTTTATTGCACGTTATGACCAAAACACACCTAGGGGTAATTAGGCTACTTCAGGGCAACCTTTTTTAGATTTGCATCGGGCGTAAGAGTCAATTATCTGCAGGTATAATAGCAACCTCGCCATAGAACCGCCCACAAAGCTACTTGCGTTTGGGGCTTCTCAATTGCGTATCAACTCCTTAACCAATAGGCCACGGATGCCCTTTGACTCTGGACTCTGGGCTTGGAGTCCGGCTTAATGACTTGAGACTTGACTTGGAATCTTGCTCAAAGACTTGAGAGTTAACATGGGCTGAATCCAATGTTATATTGACTGCTATATAGTATGCATTTTGTAGTACGCCACAAATATAGGGCGTCTGAATGCTCAGTACGCATTGTGTAGTACGGAAAACGTTTCCGAATGCGTACTACCGCCACAGTAAACAACGGAGTTCACTACGCTATCCCACAATGCAACCGAGTCTGGTAACGAACGAAGAAGAGATGGCTGACCCGAAACCACCAGAAAGACGTTGTAGAAAGCGGCGAAAAATTCGGCGGTATTCGGAAGCGTTCGGAGGTGCTCTACGCGTAGCTGTAGACCGTACTACACAGTCAAGTATAGTACGGTCAAGTAGTAGACACTGAACAGAAATAGTATGTACTAAGTATTCGGATTCAGCCATGGACTCTGGCTCAAAGACATCAGACTTGATATGGACTCTGGCTCAAAGACTTGAGGGTTAACATGGACTCTGGCTCAAAGACTTCAGACTTGACTTGGACTCTGGCTCAAAGACTTGAGACTTGACATGGACTCTGGCTCAAAGAGTTGAGACTTTCCTTGGACTCTAGCTCAAGGACTTGATATTTGACTTGGACTCTGGCTCAAAGACTTGAGACTTGACTTGGAATTGCACCAAATTACACACAAAAACACACACATAACAAATGGGGGTGAAACAGCATTTTTTAAAACAAAGTTCTAAATGTATTGAGAATTGTATGAATTTGTAATATTCAAATACTGTAGTTTTTGAAACTGCTAGAGGTTAGCAGATTTTTTACTCATTATGTATTTTATTAAGCTTTTCTCACAGCTCCAGACAAAATATGTCCTGCGGTGTGACATAAATCAGGTATGTTTTAAGGTTAAGAAGTTTTCTTAAGGAATGATCATTACAATTCTGCATATGTATTTTTTCACAGCTGTTTTTGGAGTCTATTCCTTACTTGTGCCATCTTTTATCACTCGCTCCAGTGGAAATATTGTGTAATATAAATATTTTTTCTTTTGATAGTTATATTATGCAATGTTTTCAAATGAACATAATTGTTAAAGCTAGTTAACATAGTAAACGTTATTTAATGTGTTTGAAGTATTGTCACACCACAGGACGAAATTAGACACTCTATGAACATTAATGGTGAAATGTATTATATTTTTGTAACAACAACAAGAGAAATTGGACATTCTGGAGGCATCATTTACAGAAAAAATGATCAGACCATAATGACAAACTGTCAATCAGCCAATATTTAAAATAGGAGGTAGAAATTATTTAATTATTTGAATGATTTAGGAGAAATGGCAAACTTATGTGTTAAACATGAGCCAGTCCAGTTTGGTTAATTTGGCGACTCGACCATAGGGCTCAGGCTCTGAAATTGTACCAATTATGTCACTCTGAGTAGTAAATGCTATCCTCTTTGTCAGGCCACTGAAAGGCATTCTTCTTTCCGTGTTGAACCATACAGTTTACCTGTATTTCCTCTCCCTGAATATTCAGCACTTGGCCCACATATTGCTTCTCATCATATTTCACAATGATGAACTTTCCCACTTCCAACACATCTTGGTCACTTTCAATGTCTTCATCTAAGGACGGGATAGGGGTCATCTCTTGAGCTGGACTGTCAGCGGTCATTGTGACTTTTTTGACCTTGAAGCAGCCACACACCTTTGGATAGCTGCAGAAGCAACTTACTGCCCTATGAAACACCTCCCCTGGTGTTGTACAGTAAATCTGGTGTGTACCTAGTATGCCTTTCACAGCTGGGAGCACAGGAGGGAGCAGTTTGTCAAATTTTTCTATGTCCTTTTCCTCTATCCATTTAATTTGGATTTTGATCTCCTCTTTGCTGGACAAGAAGTCAAAGAGGGTCTCTGCAGTTTGCAGATCAGCTCCCCTTTGGACAGCCTGATCTGCCATCCGCTTCACACAAGCTCCAACCCCATCAGGAGCTCCTTTTCCATGGCCCCGTTCACTGTAATTCCATGTGAGACACTGGAACCCCCAGGTAAATGGCACTGTACTCATCAAGAAACAATTTGTCTTGTTGCGATCCTGTGTCACAGGACCATCACTGATAAGGTGGAGTGACTCAAACAGTGTGTTGTGCTGCATTTGGAGGTCTTCAATGACTGGCTGTAAGTGAGCCCATACAGCACGCTCATCATGTGATTTTGAAATGGTTGCAAAACTCTGAATGGCCGTTTTGGTGTAGGCAGCCACTGTATGAATGGTTACTTGGTTTCTATTTCCACCAAAGTGGAAAGATTGAATTTCGGTATTCAGTTTATATCCATCATTTTCAGAGAAATCTACATGCAACACCAAATCATTTTCTTTCAATTTCTCTTTTAACTCCCTCATTTTGGTTGATTGGTGCATCCAATTGAATTGATTGGATGCAATTGACTCCCGATGATGCTGGAAGGTCTCTGCCAGCTCTCCCAGCGTTCCCTCAACCCCTTTCTTAGCCCAGTTGGTGAACACCTTTTCCCCTGCAGTCACCTTCACCCGCTCCCACTGCTCCCACCTAGCGAATTCAACAGGATCGTGTGTGTTGAGACGCACCTCATCAAAACAGCAGTTGGTGCACTGCCTGTGCATACATTCTTGTTCCTCTGTGTTACAAGTAATGGAAGAAAGAAGATTAGACAGACTTTTGGTTGAAATCATGCCTTTAAAAACCAAAGAGTCAATCAGCAGGTGCATGTTGTCATGCTGGTAGCATGCACAGGTATTTCTATCTGTTGGCCTGGCTTCTGTTATGTGCTTGGGCCTGTAGCAAGCAAACTGCCGGTAAGACATTTGCTGTGTGACACTAGATACTTGGTTGTATTTGGAGTGTAGCTCACTCAAGGTTTTGGTTAAAACCTGCCGCTGCATTTTGTTATTTTTCCGGCCTACAGTATCCCTTTTTCCTGCCAAGAGCCTGCTGTTTTCATCCCTGGAAAGAAAGTTGGTGACTTTGACGTTGGTTTTTTTTGTGTCGCGGCTCTTTTCGGCGAAGGTTTGATGGTAGGTTGACGTACTTTCTTAGCTTTATTCCAGCGATGCTTTTGAACCCTCATCTTACTATTGGCTTTTTTCACGCCATCGAGCATTGCTTTTAGCTCCTTGTTTTCTCTTTCAAGCCTCTTCATTTTTGCTGTCAACTTGGATTGAGAAAACCTTTTTGGGGGGACTTGGAATTGGGGTAAGATGAGCAGGTGAAAGATGAAATGGACTAAAGGACTCATCATGTTCCTCGTGTGATGGGGGAGTAATGTCCAAAATGGCTGCCAGATCCTTCTTCTTCCTGTTCCTTGTCTTTGTATTCTTCCATTCCTCACAAAGCTTTGCTCTCTTTTGTTTTGGGAGGCTGGTTATGTTTCGTGGTTGGATTTCTCCTTTAGCTTTCTTTTGTTGATATCTGTTGATGGAACAGCTTTTACATGTTTTCTACACAAGTGTACGTCTTAGAGAATGTTTAACCAACTTAATTTCCCTATTATAAATATTTACTTTCTTCTTCTCTCCCTAAGGATCTCCTCATGTTTGGCTTCATCCTGCGCTAACCTTTCCCGGTACCTCTTTGTCCTTTCTTTGCTCATGCTTAAAAACTGACAAAAATCACAGATTAATGATCAGTGACTGTTAACATACCACATACAACAAACAATGACGTCAGATATATTTTATTTTTATTTATGTTTAATATTTGTATAATATGTATCATATTTATAATATGTGTTTAATATATATAGAGACATAGATATATTTATATTTATGTTTAATATTTCAAAAATAACAGACGAGAATCTAGCTAGACATCTGACCTAATTACGGTATGTCACACCACAGGACAGGGTTGTCACACCACAGGACTCTTTCACCTTTGCAGCCATTTTGAGTCATTGCTACACAAGACTGACCTTGGGCATTACAGTAACTGAATAAGTTCATTGTTTTAAACCTAAATATGATTCATTTTTAAAAAATATTTCGATTTTTTTCTCGAACTAAAGCCGTCACACCACAGGACTATCAAAAATGGACACGTTCATGTTCTGACAGAAACTATGAAATTGATCAAATTGATGAGAGATTAACACTCACCTTTGACCTTCTTAGCACATCCAAACTTCTGGGGGATATCCTGGTAAGGGGCAAGCCCCCAGGAACACTGCATACTTCCGCAATCCACCAGTGCTCAGCGGCCAAGCCTGGTATTGCAGCTGTTTAAGCGGGCTGTGGACGGGTCCCTCAAATCATGGGACCCAGAAGTAGATATCTCAGTTCACTCCAATACAAGTGGGGAACAGGAATGTGTCTCCGCAAAAAATGTCTGGATATCAATCAAAGGCTCATAATTACCTTCATGCCATGTCCTAGAAAAAATGTACGTTTTTTCTTATCAAAACGCCACCTCAAGCGTTTTATTAGCCGTTATCTCAAATAATTTTTTGCTGGGGAAGAGGGGTGTGCAGCTGAAAGGAGTCGTAGTGAAACAAATGGCATCCGAGAGGGCCTAGTTCAGTGCTCCGTTAACTTAACGTGTCCGTTTTTTGGACTGGTTCATCTGCTGCTCAATAACTCTCACGGTCCTCTGCTTGAGATCATTGTGATTCATCATGTATTGATCCATTTATTCAAAAGATCCAAAGACAAAGAACAGGTGCATTACCATAGATATATTTATTAACTACATGCCCTACGGCGGCGTCTAGAACGTCACCACTGGCGGCCATCTTACCACAGTAAGCTGCTCAGCCATAACATTGTGTTGGTAGTGATTCATGTACTTTTTAAACAACCATAACTTGCTCAATTTTCAACCCATTTACAAACGGTTTGGTTTATTACAAACGTTATTAACGTGGTTATGATATTGTACCTATTATAGAACATTATTCTTTTTTTCATTATTCTATCAAAAGTATGCAGTGTCATAACTACATCTCTGACGATTATAACAAACCAAACCGTTTGAAAATCGGTTGAAAATTTAGCAAGTTATGGTTGTTTAAAAAGTACATGAATCACTACCAACACAATGTTATGGGTGCGCAGCTTACTGTGGTAAGATGGCCGCCAGTGGTGACGTTCGACTCCATTGGCCAGCAGCGCGGACGAGGCATCTAGTTAATATATATATCTATGTGCATTACGGTATCATTTTATATTGTTGTTGGACTGGAGTGGGGGGATGGGCACGCATGCGTTCTATATTTCTGCATCCGGTATGTCATGAAATAGGGCGTAGCCACCCAGGGGAAAAAATACTATAGTTTACTACAGCATTTACTACAGTATACTATATATTACTATGGTATACTATAATATACTACAATATAGTGTGGGATTTACTGTAGTAATTTTCCAGACATTGTAGTGTACTATGGTAAATACTATAGTAAGTTACTACACAGTGTAGTATACTATAGATTACTATACTATACCACAATATAGTGTGGGATTTACTATAGTAATTTCCAGACATTGTAGTGTACTATGGTAAATACTATAGTAAGTTACTACACAGTGTAGTATACTATAGATTACTATACTATGCTACAATATAGTGTGGGATTTATTATAGTAATTTTCCAGACATTGTCGTGTACTATGGTAAATACTATAGTAAGTTACTACACACTAGTAGGCTATACTATAGATTACTATACTATACTACAATATAGTGTGGGATTTACTATAGTAATTTTCCAGACATTGTAGTGTAATATGGTAAATACTATAGTAAGTCACTACAAAGTGTAGTACAGTATAGATTACTATAGTTAACTATAATATATATTTTTTAATACATATTTTCATTATTCTGTAATTTGTCCTAAAATGAATATGTGAAACATAAGCCAAATATGTGTATTATGTGGAGATTTTATTGTAGAAACATAAACCACACATAAATATAAAACATAATGCACAACATGCATAGGCTGCAACAGCCAGAATATAATAACAATGAAAGAGTACAATTGAAGCCTTACTAACTTTAAACATTTTCTAATACAGGCATCTTGATAAGAATAATTCACTCATCGTGTACCTAGCAAAAGCATTTGCACAAAATATCATTAGGTTTGCAAAGAAGTATTTCATGAGTCTTTCTGAACTTCACAATTTGCTTAGCAGTATTCACCTTAGCAAAATCATCATAGATTCTTAATTGTCTGGAATCCTTTTTGAATCAAAAAATTTGTAGGTACACCTCTTCACACTTGCATGCTGATAAGCAACCACAATTGAGCTTACAAAGTAGTATGGATTTAATGCTACCATGCTCTCCGTTTTTTAGAGCCACACCAGAATTATTGCGTTTAAAATTTGCTGCATACATTTCCGTGGTGCATAAAGTGTGGTTGATGAAACATCTCTTGAATTCTTTGACACTGGCCTCTATATCATTTCCAAAGAGAATGGACTCCCCCACTGTAATTACTCTTGTTGTGTAATTCCCGACAACCCGAGCACCACTACCTACTTTGTATGATTTTAACATTTTGTCTTTGTTAACAAGTTTGTTGAAAAGATCACAGACATCATCACTGGCATTGTTGAATAATTCAGTGTGGTGCATTAGTGTTTTTTTGTTAAAAAATCTCTTAAAAATTTGTTCAGGGACTGCCTGTGTACCATTGAACATTTCAAGAAGAGTGCCAATTGTGTCTTCATAAACAAATTAAGAGTTGGCCCACAGCGGACCCCACATGTCAACTGCGTTGCTAAGATGGGTTAAGCAGTGAACATTATAAGATACATAACATTTTCCATAAAGCTCTTGTACCTCGACAACAAAACGCGTAAGACAAGAGGAAGCATGCAAAAGATCAGCTTTTTGGATATGATCCTGGAGGAGTGTGTAGATGGAGAAGACAAGTAATAGCCAGTGATTATAATAAACCGGGGTAAAACTGTGTTCAAAAGAATGGAATAAAATAAAATAAATGCCCTCCATTCAGATGCCTTCCAATAGTGTCTCTCGGACAATGACCTTGGACATCTTTTGACTTCATGTGGTGGGTGTATGGTGAGGAGAGAACTGTCAATCTGTTGGATTATTTTCGGTTGTAAATAGAATTGAATCACACCAAATACTGACAAATTGTTTTGTTACACCAAGGCAAACACTATTCATATATTCTGGGACAAAAAGTTTGATAATGTCGAAGTTAGGAAGTAGCAGCAGTTGACTAGGTCCCTTAACCCCATTAACATCTGTGTCTGATTGTATTGCAGCAGATGCCTGATGGGTAGTCTGATCATGTGTTCTTAGTTGAGGATACTCAGTTGAGTGAGGATATACACTTGTAGACCCTTTTCCCTTTTGTTCTATTTCTCCCATATGCAGACAAAACCCACACCCATATCTGCCGTTAAATTGTTTCATGTCATGTACCATGGCACGGGCTGGCGCATCACATATGCAGACACCTGGGGCAACTTTTGTAGTGTGTTTATGACCAGTGTTGTCATGCCAAGAAAACCCTTCTGTGAATAGATCTTGTAATTCCTTGAAAAAATGGCCTTAACAGTGTTGGCATTTCGGGTTTAGAACTAAACCAAAGGGAATGTAGAAGAGCATACTTTCCACGGATAGTAGATGGAAGTTCATTGACTGTGCAGATAATTGGCCAAATTGAGTAATTGGATGATTTAAAAACTGAAGCCCCATCAGTATCAACAAAGGTTTTAAGTTTTGAGGTGTACATACTTCCACTGTAAATGTCCCCCATGCCCATATTTGTTTTGTTGTCGTTTAAGAACTTGCAGAAAGTAGTGTTTTGGAAGAGCTCCTTCAGTTGTTGCCGTAAGGGCATTACGAGAAAATAATACCCTTCATTTTTGTTTACTCTTTCATCAACATTTCCGTCACTGCAGCAAGGGGTAAACAACTTACCTATATATTGCGAGCAAATTTTACAGCAATGGTGAATTTCGAATTGTTTTGCCAAATTAAAGAAAGATTTGTCAAAGTAGTATTTACTTGTGGGGGCACATCCAGGTGCTACAATATTTAAAAGATCCAACAAATCTTTTAATCCACTGCCACTAATGCTGTGCTTCAAGATGAAGGCCAGAATGAGGCACAGTAGCTGTCCACGGTTAATTGATGCACCAGAGTAGATGGGTTGCTCTTGGATTTCAGGATCATTGAAGATGTTCTGTGCAAAGAGATGCAGACAGAAACAATGCATTGCATTTCGTAACTCATGATTTTATTGTCGTTAGTTCATTCACACAGAATAACTTCTCCAATCACAAAAATACTCACTGTGAAACACTGCTCATCGTCATCCATTTCAGCGGATTCTGTTTCATTTGTTCCATCCTCTGGTGTCAAGTCGGGCTGTGCTAAATTGAAAATGAGTGTCAAAGTTCTGTGCATGTTCAGACCCAGACCCACAGTTCTCGAGTTATTACGATAAGGGGTCGAGTTGTAAAAAAAAGCCAGGGGGGATGGTGGATATTAACTTTTAGGGACAGATCATTTGTGATGATGACAGCATATGGTGGGAGACCAACGGTGTGATAATAATAATAATAATTATTATATTATCATATATTTTTGGGGATAAAATAAGAGAGATGACTACTGTCATGTCATCGCTCTCATTTTATCCCCAATAACGCAGCTGATCGGACGCATCACACGATTCGGAGGCATACATCACATTTAAGGATATTAAAAACTGATTCTTATTCTTCAAAAATTCATTTGGCAGAGAAGGGAGACTGGCGTTAAGCACGGGTTGGAATGAAAGCCTGAGGCTATTATGAATCCTTTGCTCAGTGCTGCCAGAGGTTTTGCAGAAGATGGAGGAGTTTCTCCGCTCAGCACCAAGACTAACGACAACACCAATACCAACACCAACACCAAGACCAGAACCAACACTATCACCAGCACCAACAGCAGTTCCAGCAACAGAAGACCCATCACCAGCTCCAGGTCCATCATCAGCATCAGCAACAGAGGCCCTGGGCCACTCTGTTTGACTTTATTTGTATAGGTTAAGTTACTTAGTTTCAGTTGCACTGTTTTTCTAAATGCATCAGCCGTACACTCGGTTAATCTAAATGCATATATATATATCATTGAGGTAAACGCTAGTCTGCTGTATGTTGAAGTAGATTTGTGGTAATGCTATCTACTTGCATTAAAGGTCATTCCAAAAGGACTTGTGGAGCGCTGCTCCTTCCAAAGCCCCCAGAAGTTCATAAATGATCTCCTACATGGGATGTATACCAGGGAATATATGGCAGGCCATTCAGTGACTGTCATCCAGCAGCTGCACAGAAGGAAAACCTGGCCTAGCCAAACAGGACCTTGTTGAAATAACAAGTAGGTATATAGAAATGAGAAAAGATGTTGGTTGAGTGATACCCTCATTCTCATGCTCATCTTTCGTGTATGTGTTTGTGTGTGTATTCCCACAGATGCTGCAAAGTTGAAGTTCACCTACGTAACTGATACGAACATAAAAGCATTTATACGACAAAAGCTGAACAATACTGCCAAATTTCAGAAACAATATATTATCAACTGTTTAAAGAAAGTTAAACTTTTGTTCTATTTTTTTTCTATTTTAGCAGTCTGTAGAAAACACTGTGTTAATAGTGGTTGTAAGCCTAATTTATGTGCAGTGAATTATTGTTACAGCACTATGGTTAAAAATGGCAACAACAAAAAGTGATACAGTTGAAAATATCCATTAGGTATAGTACAATGACATAGTTAAAAGAACAACAAAATACTGCATACTGCAGTTATTGTAATGCAGTATATATTGTACTATGGTATCGTAATTGTAGTATTCTATAGCAAAATAAAAGTATAATAAAAGTTCTGTAATTTACTTCAGTAGATTGTAGTTTAAGTAGTAAACTGTAGTAGTATATAATGTAGTATACTGTAGTAATAAAACTGCAGTTTTCTGTAGTATACTATAGTTTACTGTAGTAGTATATATGTGGTATACTGTAGTAATAAAACTGCAGTTTTCTGTAGTATACTATAGTTTACTGCAGTAAAACTACTATAGTGAGGTTAAAAAACACTACAATATTTACTATAGTATATATAGGGTGTACTGTAGTTTATTTACTATAGTAAACTATAGAATTTTCTGTAGTATACTATAGTTTACTGTAGTAAAACTACTATAGTAAGGTTAAAAAACACTACAATATTTACTATAGTATAGCAGGGATGGGCAACTGGCGGCGCATCCTCACTCAGTGCGGCCCGCATCCTCACTCAGTCAGGCCCGCACATAATAAAAAAAAAAAAGAATAATAATAATTGATCGAGTTACAGAAAACTCGGTCAAGAAAGATGAGAAGAATTCATAGAATTCGAAGGCAAACCCATGCGTCTAGTTTGCTTAGAAGCGATATCAGTCATTAAAGATATCCACTTAAGTCGCCACTACAACTACTACAACTGCTTGTTGGGTTTGAGTTCATTGAGTTGTTGCACTTAATGTTGGGCCACTGTTTTTCAGTTTTTTGACTTCATTGAATGATGATGTATGTGAGCCCTTTGCACTGATAAAAATACTGACCATTCATGTGGCTGTTTGAGCATGGAGAACATGAAATTAATGTATGTTGGTTCAATTAACATACCGTACATAGGTTATGATTCTGGATGATTTTTTAGGTAGTGGCCATCCCCAAAATGCACCAGAATACATGAAATCATATCTACCAAATTCAAAATTGTGTAGCTTCTCTCAGCTCACGTTTAGTTGAAGCGTGCAGTCATGTGGCCCTCCGATGGTTATGATGAAAAATGTGGCCCTCTTTATCATGAAAGTTGCCCATCCCTGATATAGGGTATACTATAGTTTATTTACTATAGTAAACCATAGAATTTTCTGTAGTATACTATAGTTTACTGTAGTAAAACTACTATAGTAAGGTTAAAAAACACTACAATATTTACCATAGTATATATAGGGTATACTATAGTTTATTTACTAAAGTAAACTATAGAATTTTTTCATGTGGGCATAGACCCATGATGCGGAAGCATATCGCTCCTTGATGTTGCCCTGCGCCACTGAGCAGTTTACATAGGAATGAATAGGCGCCATTTTGGAATCCGTTGTCCATTCTATAATACGTCCACGGTAGGGGGCTTGACTAAAAGACCCCTATGGCTGTCCAAGTAACTGCCAGTCAAAAAAACTAATATCCTATGTCACACCGCAGTTAAGTTAATTAAGTAAATAGATACAAAATAATGCCAAGGCATTTATTAGTTTCTCCAAAGGTCTCTGCTTTATTTAATTAATATTTACATTTGATGAGTCATCAATGTTACTGTCACACCGCAGGACATTTTTCATGTTCACCTTCAAATAAAAACACAAAACTAATTTTGCATTCAAAATCATAATTTTTAAGTAAAATACTGTTATATGTTACACTGCCATTTGATGGTTTAATGGGAAAATGCATTTAAATTAACATTTATGCCTAATTACAAAAAAATCATGTGTCACGTCATCTGCCCCGTGTGTGCATGTATGCGGCACGTAGCCAGCCATGAAGCCAAGTTTTTTAGAGCCAAGAATAAAATGAGAAACTAAATACATCTCTTCAAAATTCTGCGATTGAGAACTTCACCAATGAGTGCATGCTTAAGTCCGTTTAGACGTAGTACTATGTGCCTGCTCTGTTTGCTATCTGGTGGCGAGCACCACCCCCCATACTAAATTGAACCCCCGCAACTGAGGCCGCACTTTGACGCAGACCTCACTCATTTTCAAACCCTTGCCCCTGACAGTGTGTATGACTGTGTGTGTGTGTGTGTGTGTGTGTCTATTATTTCAGAATGACTTCCATTCATCTCCCTGGACACTCAAAGGCTTTTTCTATCAAAATTCCAAACAGGAATGAGAAATACAGTGGGGGGGACACCAAGACAGATGGATATACAAATGATTTATAGACACAATCTACAAACCGGCAGAACCTAGCAATTGATGACAGCGACAGGCATAGATACAGAGTGACAGAGAAGTAACAAATAAATTGACCATCAAGAGGAGACACAGGAGGAGAGGGTAAGACAAAGAGGAGGAACGGAAACATGTGGCTGTTGAATAAGGGGGGAGTCAGAAGAGAGACGGATGAGAGGAACTTAGAAAAGTGATGACACATGCTGGATATAAAGGTGTTAACAGCTGGCATGATGTGCTGCTTTCATGGCCTTTTTCTGCCTGGATTCTGTTGAATCCTCTGCCAATACTTCCCCCTGAAACACGCACACACACATACGCCCGTGGACGCATGCATGTGGGGGCACACACACAAAATTACCTTGCCTCAAAGTGGCATTGTTTTTTGTTTTCACATCCTAAAAACAGTACCACCTTTTAATCATTGAGGACATTAATCGGCCCACAGATTGTTTTGTTAAGAGTGACTGTTTGTAGCAGCCCAGGTGCAGCAGCCCAGGCTCCCATCTTGTTTTACAGCCCCAGTGTCCACTGCCAGCAGTGTGACAGGGCTGCATGCTCAGTAATTAATGTAGTGCAATTAAGTACGTAATCAGGCCACTTACTGGATGAGATTGACCTGCTTTCACCTCTTTGATCGATCTCTTAATGCAAACAAATTGCTTGCTGAAAACGATATATTAATTTCAGTTCAATTATATAGATCCAAAACGGAAATTAACCTTTTAAATGATTATATGTTGTGACAACCACACAACTCAGCCTGGGACCAGCCCCTCAGTCCCATGTGGACAGCGCCCTCCCCGCGGACAGGTAGTGGACGGGAGGTATACACCCCTCCGCACAGCTGTGGAGGAGAGCCCAAACAAACAGAGCCTTTTCTGTTCCCAGTGAGCCTGGTGAAACGTGAGGGGTGCCCCCGGCGACACAGACGACGGGCCTAGCCCGGAGGTCCCTCACCCAATATTCCCTGTAGAAGTCGGATTTAAGCTATTGCCTTTTTCTCCCTTTTTGCTGTGCTGTACCAATCAACCGAGAAACGCAGAAACGTGAGCCTGCCGGGGCTCGACGTAGCTCTTCAGTATTTTTCTCCACTCGTGTTCGATACAATTCCCTCCCTTTTGCTTCATAGTTACCATACCGAAATACTTTAACAAATAAAGTGAGTTAAAAGCGATCCGGATTGGACTACTTTCTTCAAGAACGCTGCATAACGCACTTGTGAAACGCATTCCTGAATTGATAGAATGGTCACAAGTTCACAACCACATTTTGGAATAAATCAAATCAAATACAGATAAATAATGCGTAAATAATTAATGAACTACTGTTCTGAACCTAAAATTCTGAAAGTAGGACTTTGGAGAAGTATTATAGCCTGTTTTTTGGTGGAACACATTTGAACGAAATATTTATGACCCCCAATGTTGACCTGAAGTTGGCGCCACTGAATATTGGTTTACTGTCTAACACAACACTGTTGTAACTAACTAATACATAGTAGTAGTAGTATAAATAAATAGATAGTATATAATAAATAGTATAAACAAGATGATAATAAATATTTATTAAATATTGGTTTACTGTCTTACTAACATAACACCGTTGTAGCTGATAAATAGTATAGTAGTAGTAGTATAATAGTATAAATAGATAGTATATAATAAATAGCATAAACAAGATGATAATAAATACTTGTTAAATATTGGTTTACTGTCTAACTAACATAACACCTTTGTAACTAATAAATAGTAGTATAGTAGCAGTAGTATAATAGTATAAATAAATAAATAGATAGTATATAATAAATAGTATAAACAAAATGATAATAAATAAATATCAATAAATAAAATCTTCACATCATATCCTCCTGCCAATCAACGGATCCTTCAGCGGATTGAAAATTTGCTTTTGGCTGGTCACGCTGGTCTTCAGCAGTGGTTGTGGCATTCCACGCCCTGCTCAATGCCACAGAGTCAAGAATCTTGACTCTGGCATTGAGCAGGGCGCGGAATGATGGGAAATAATTTAATTGTGATTATTTTGACCAATATTAAGATTTAATGTGCGATTTTTATAATTTATTAAATTCCTTATGTTGTGTATTATTACAAAAACAAAAACATTCTTTAGTATGAACAACACAACATTGGAAGAAGTCAACATAAAAACTGCTCTTTCCTTTAGGCCAGGCCGATGTGTTGAGATTAATTTAAATTACAAACTTCTTTATTTAACTATTGAATTGTAAAATACAAATAAATGAATCGTACTGATTTCCAGTCAGTAACGGTCAGTGGTGATTTGAGAGTCTGTGGGGGCCATAGGCAAAAATTCCTAGGGGGCCCCTCCAACCAACTTTCATCACCATTATGTTACTAATAATCTGCCCCAAACAGGGTCTTGTAAAAAAAACTTTTATTTTGAAAAATATATAAAAAAAAACAGTAAAATCTTAATACAATTATAAGGCCATACATAATGTAGGCATGCAAACTCATAAGCCATGAAAGAGGTGAATGTCCGAAAACAAACCCCTGTAGGGGGGTCTGGGGGCAATCCCCCCAAGAAGATCTTTTTGTGATTTGAACATGTCAAAGAAGCAATCTGGTATATTTTGTATATAGAATTTCAGGACAAAGACAACTTTTATTTCAGTTCAAATGGTTAGCAAAATGAGCAGAACAAGTTTGGAAAGTATGTCTGTTTTTTGCTTTTTGTTTTTATGTATTCATCCACTTCTATTTTGACTTTGTATTTATTGCTTACATGTCCGAAAGAAAGACAATCAATCAATTTCCATTATATTATAAATAATCCAAACCAAAACATTGTCTTGTGCAAAAACCTTTTATTAAAAAAAATAATATATAACATCTTAAATAACTTCAATTGTGGCTGACGGCAATCATATAGGGCTCTTACAAAATGTCCCCACATTTTTGTGAGGGGCACACCAGCTAATCTTTTTTCTTACCTTTATAGATGAGACATCCAGTTAGAAATGAACCGTCACTCTCCACGGTAACAGAACTGCTACCAAATTAGAAATGCTGTTTACGGGCCTTTGCTAGGGCAAATGCTGCCACTAAGTCCTCAAAATCGAAACTCCTTCGCACATTGTGCTCGATAGAAATAAGAGCCAGTCCTGAAAGTCTCTCATGAGACATGGTTGACCTGAGATAAGTTTTTATTAGTTTTAAAGCTGAGAAGCTTCTCTCTCCAGAGGCAACATTGACTGGAAGAGTTAGTAGCAGACGAAGGGCAATGCTGAGGTTTCCATAGATATCTAGGAGGTGTTCCTTGTAAATGTAATCGAGCAACTTTCTGTTATACTTGCCTCATAAATAATCTTGCTCTACTTACCACTGCCTTGCCGTCTTCTTTGTTCATATTATTTTTTTCGCACTCTTTTTTCGTTTCCAGAAGGATATCTTCTCTTCATTTTTGTTTATTCATTGCATTTGAACATTCGAGAAGAAATGTGACGAATCGAGAGTGACACAGATTGATGATGGGAATGACAACTTGGGATGGGGATCATTAATATTTTTTGATATTGATACCATTTCCGATACTCCTTAACGATCCAAGTCTTTATCGATACTTTTCTATTAATTGGTGGAAATACAACCCGTTTTTAGTGATGAGGAAAATATTTAGGAAATAAATAATTGTATTTTAAATTAAATATGCTATTCTTAATAAAAATTGACATCAGTAGTTTTGATTATATATACTAAAATCATTAGAGCACTATGCAACTGTATTAGTAATACAGATACATGAGTAATAGGGTTGTATGTATTATTCATCTCATGTTTCTCACCTAAAACTGAATTTATTGTGTCCCTCGACTCGAGGGACACAATATTACGTTACAGGACCTACGGGACAAAAAAAATGGGGGGGGCTGGACTTGATCGTTTTATCGATAAGCCAAAACGTTAATGATTTTCGGGTTTTGAAAAAAGTGGAACCGGGTCCTTGATAGAACCGGGTTTCGATCCCCATCCCTGATGACAACGAGGAGGCGGGGCACTCAAGGGGCAGGGGGCCCTTAAGGGGGTTGTCTCAACTTGTCGTTGAGAGAGTTGTCTCAACTTGTCCTGAGGGAGCTGCAGTCACTGATGAGTCATTAAGTTTGTCGGCCTTTGGGGGGCCCCCTGGCGGCTCGGGGCCCCAAGCAGTTGCCTGCCTTGCCTTTTCACAAGCTCCGCATCTGGTAATGGTAGCAAATCACTTTTCTTTTTTTTATCGCAGCCTTTGCGATTTGCATACCGCGTTCTATTGCATCGCAATTTCGATTTGAATTCGATTAATCGTTCAGCCCTAGTCAAGATCTCCACCTCTTCGCCATGTTCGGGCAATGACCCTGTGGTTCTCGTCCTCTGTCTGCAGAGGCTGGAGGTACGTAGGCCCCTGATGATTTTTCCCTCAGGAAATTGTAGAGGGCAAGGGAAGCAAGGGTGATGCAAGTAACCTTATCTGGTGCAATAGAAACATTGGGTCAGGAACAAACGTGATCTATTCGCCAAAATACCAAACGCATTTTCCGCAGTTAGCCTTGCTCTAGATAATCGGTAATTGAAAATTCGCTGTCCATGATCTAGGTTCTGTGGGGATAGGGCTTGATAGGGTTGGAACGGAGGGTGAAGGCTTCATCGCCAACAAACATATAGGGCATGATTAAATCGGTATTGGAAAGTGGCTCAGGGCGGGGAAAATGTAACACGTCTCTATCAATGGCACTGCGGAGATCAGTGTCCAAACAGACTTGCGTACGACATTTGGAATTTGTAGTTGGCATCTACAACTGCCATGAGCACATCAATTGCACCTAAGCAATAAGGAAATTGGCATTTTTCTTCAAATCCTCTCGCTATCTCTCGCCACTCCGACTCAGTTGTTGGTGTCTGAAAAATAGACAAAAATACTTGATTAGTACTATGAAGGACGATTGAAACTGTCCTCGCTCCTTTGCATCTGGTTATTTATATTGTTTAATATTTTAATTAATTTGCCTTGATGTGTTTGTCCCATTGATCAACTTGTTTCCCGCTGTGCAAAACCTGAATAAATCCCAATCAATGATAATGAAAAATATGATTCACAGGTGCATGGGCTGGAGTTTTAAAATTGAAACCTGTGATCTTTTTTGGGAACCAAATAAATTAAATGGATGTGGGTATTAGCAGGTCCAGCAGGTCAATAAATCCTCTAGCCTTTTTGTAATCATCGTTTTAATGCATTGAGTTGTGATTTCTGCATATTGATAAATTCTGGACCCGTGTCACCTCCTGAATGGTTTCAGTCCGATGTTTTGTGTTAACGCTAAATTAAGCAGATTGAGCTAATGTGAGTGCTGGGGATTAATGAAAATGAAATTAGTGAATGGTGGAGTATACCTCGCATCCATCAATGAGTCGTGGGGGTGGGGGGGATTTTGGGGCAGGGTCCAAGGGGCTAAGTGGGGTGAATGCGGCGAAGGGGGGCAGGAAGCTTGAGATGGACTGCGGTGGGGCTGATAACTCAAGCAATTGGAAAGGGGCCGAAGAAGCGGGGGAGAGCTTACGGGATTCGGTCTTGAGGGTCAGGTCCTTGGTTGAGAGCCACACGTCCTTAGCGATAACGTGGTGTTTGAGAGCAGCGTTTGTCAGCTTGAGCTTTCATCCTAGCTGAGGAGCGAATAAGGGCAGAGCATGTGCGTCTCCACGTCCGACGGCAACGGCGGACGAAAGCTTCAGCAGATGGTACACCCGCTTCCTCTTCCTGGTCTGGGAAAAGTGGCGGCTGGTAACCCAGGGAGCACTCGAAGGGAGATCGACCAGTGGAGGACGAACTATGGGAGTTGATGGCATACTCTGCCCAAGGCAACTGTTAGCTCCAGATGGTTGGGTTCTGGGAAACCACGCAGCGCTGCACCGTCTCCAGTTGCTGGTTCGCTCTCTCGGTCTGGCCATTACTCTGGGGATGAAAATGTGGTAGAAAATAATGAAGGTTTAAAAGGATATTTGCCAAATGTTAGAATATAATAGTGGAGAGGAATGTACCAGCAGGGGGAAGAGGGACAGGCTCCAGACCTTGTTCTATTGTTATTCAACACTCCAGAGGGTCCGGAGTTGACCGGCAAACAGATAAGACTCAGACAAGACATCCCTCCATAGTCGATGACATCAGTCTATTTCTCAGTTCACTTAGATAATAAGTATAAGTAAGGTTAACTTTATGTATAAATTATATAAGAATCTATGCACAATGGAGACAAATGTTAAACACTATTGATTTTACTTGGCCTTCCTGTGTCAAAACAATTGCATTCCGATGAACTCCCGACGCCTCATGTAAATGGCCTCTTACAGAGACCCCCTATGGTTCCTCGTCTGTGGTTTTAGAATGTATATTCTGTAGGCTTAGAGTTAAGAGTCAAGGTAACTAATCCATACCCCGGTTAAAATCAGACACTACCAGCTTTAGGATTATGACTGTATATGCTACAGACAAATAAAGTGGCATTAACTAATACAAATACATATTTTACTGCTTAAATTGATATTGCTTCTACCGTTGGAGAAGCCACAAACACGGTTAGAATTGTAACTAGGCGAAAAAGTGAAAAGGAGCTTTGCTGATAACTGTGGAGCCAATGCACACATTACATTAAGGGGAAAAATATCGGGGGAGAACAATCCCAGATGAGCCCCCATTTTATGTTACGTGTCCAACAATCATTTATGAGTAGATTTGGACAACACCACATAAAGAGTCTGACAACAGGGTTTGAGGGGAAAAGCTATCTTTTTACTGGTTGAGCAATGATCTTACAGTGCCACATAAGTGAAACAAATAACGAAACAGCAAAAACCCTTTCAACAGAAGAAAAAGCCAAGGCAGTAAAGCCAATGACAGTAAAGGAAAACAGAAAGGAAAAAACTGCACGCTTACTAGCTTTACAGCTCACCTCACTCCCGTGCCCGACCCACAACTCGCCGAGCGGGTTCAATTCAACAGTGAGGTATTTAATTTCAGGTATTTAATAAGATACTGGAAACAGGAACCTGGCCAAATTGAATTTAGCAATTATTTCTGTGTTGCATTAAGAAGGGAAAGACCTCACTACTAAATGTGCAGCAAAAAATATTCACCCTCGTCAGAGGAGGGTCCCTGGAGCTGACGTTGACGGGCTCAGACTCAGACAGGTCGAGTAAAGGAGGTGCTCCTGGTGGAACCCTCTGACGAGGGCATGGTCCAGTATGTTCCTCGCTCCTCGGGGCCGTAGCCCTTCCAGTCCACCAGGTATTGTAGCCCTCTACTGAAGTCTCCCTTTCCAGAGCGGGGAACAGAGGTGACTGGAAGCCGTAGGCGCACTGAAAGGGGGAGAGGCCCGTTGCGGAAATGGTCACTGAGCTCCATAAGAGCCGCTCAGACCAGGACGACGGGTGCCGAGACCTCATACAACGAAGGGACGTCTCCATCTCCTGGTTCTTGCGCTCTGTTTGGCCGTTGTACTGGGGATGGTATCCCGAGGACAGGCTGAGCGAGCAGAATTCCTTCCAGAAGGCCGAGGCGAATTGGGGGCCTCAATCATGGACCACGTCCACTGGGATGCCGTGGAGCCGGACAACGTGGGTCAGCAGCCGCTGGGCAGTCTCTTTGGCCAATGGGAGCTTGGGTAATGGCACGAAGTGGGCCATCTTGCTCAAGCGTTCTACCACCGTTAGTATGGTGGTGTTGCCGCTGGACGGTGGCAGACCGGTGATGAAATCCATGGGGATGTGGGACCAGGGGTGAAGAGCAACCGGCAGTGGATGCAGGAGACCAGCAGGAGCCTGGAGCGTGGGCTATTGTTGGTTGCAGGTAGGACAGGCGTTGACAAAGCCTCTGGTGTCCTCTCCCAGGGAGGACCACCAGAAGCAGAGCTGGATGACATCCTTGGTTCTCTCGATTCCAGGATGGCAGGTGAGTTGGGAGCTATGGGCCCACTGCAGAACCTCAGACCGGAGGTCAGGTGGCACGAACAGGCGATTGGGAGGACACGAGCTGGGACCAGGCTGGTCCTGGATTGCGGCTCCAACTCTCTCCCCCAACTCCCAGGTGAGTGTGGCGACCAGACGGGAGAGTGGAAGTCCCCTTCCTCCTCCGGGAACTGCCGGGACAGGGCGTCGATGCCTGACGTTGCAGGACCCCGGCCGATACGAGAGGGTGAAGTCTAATCGGGTGAGGAAGAGCGATCAGCGAGCCTGCCGGGAGTCTATACGTCGGACTGGATATATTCAAGATTCTTATGATCTGTCCATACCTGAAACGGTAGCTACGTCCCCTCACACCAGTGTCGCCACTCCTCCAAGGCTAGCTTGACCGCGAGAAGCTCCCTGTTGCCAATGTCAGTTATTTTTGGCCGGGGTCAACCGCCTAGAGAAGAATGCGTAGGGGTGCGGCTTTTGGTTGGCGGCGGCCAACCAAAGGACAGCCGCAACTCCCACATTGGAGGTATTCAGGATCCGGCATGACCAGAATGGGGGCCGAAGTGAACCGTTCCTTTAGGGCCTCGAAGGTGTCATGGGCGGCCAACGTCCATTGGAAGGGCACTTTCAAGGAGGTGAGGGCCATGAGGAGGGCTGCCAACGTGCTGAGACCTCTGATGTAGAAGTTGGCGAAACCAAGTAAATGTTGAAGTTGTTTGTAGGAGTCTGGGTCGGACCAGGTAGTGATGGCGAAGACCTTGGCTGAGTCAATCTGCACATTCCCCCTCCCTACGATGTACACCAGGAATGAGGCAGATGGGGCATGGAACTCGCACTTGACTGATGTGTAGAGAGTGGCAGGAAGGCCTGTGAGGAGAAGGAGGGGCCGGTGGAAAATCACTGGGAGCTAAGGTGAATGAGATGACTGAGAGGGGAGAATAAGACGACTGAGAGGTGAGATCATGAAAGTTAACTATTTACCAAAGAGGCCAGTTCTTGTAGCTGTTAGTGATTGAGCCCTGGAGTTGAACTAGGGCTACGAGTCGCGAAGTGAGGGGAGCTTCTGGTTGATCGGCGGACATGTCGGTGAAGCTCGTACATGTCAGGGCGCTGGGAGCTGGCTCTGTGCTTGGCTGTTGAAGGGTGTACCTCAGAGAGGGGATGGGGACCTGAATCAGTATCCGGTATATCAATATTGATTGCTGTAGTCTGCTGCAGAAGATCCCAATGAGACCGAGGAGGATATATATGAAAGGTAACAATGTCAGAACGCAATAAAGCAAGGGAAACCTGATTGGTCGAGGTAAAAGATCAATGGAATGGAAGACCTTTGGAACTATAGATAAATATAGTATCCAAACATAACAAGATATTATTTTTGAATACAATGGGGTCTGGTGTCTGTTGTTCACCAGACCCTATAAGCCAATAAGTGACAATGCTTCATGTTCAGGATGTATGCAAGTGTGTGTGTGTGTGTGTGTGTGTGTGTGTGTGTGTGTGTGTGTGTGTGTGTGTGTGTGTGTGTGTGTAATAAGGGAGAACAATTGTCCAATTCAGGATCATCATTTGTGTCACCGGCATAATTAGCTGTGAATTCAGCTCAGTCAGTAGGGCAAATAAATGGAAGTACAAAGTCTGCGGCCCTCTTCCTTACAAGCCCCCCTCACCCTTCATCTCTCTCTCTCTCTCTCTCTCTCTCTCGCTCTGTGTCTTTCTCACTCAGCCTCCCTCCCCCCTCTCTTTCTCTCCCTCTCTCTATCTCACACTCTCAGCCTCTCTTACCCCCCCCCCCCCCCCCTCTCTCTCTCTCTCTCTCGCTCAGCCTCCCTCCCCCTCTCGCTCTCTCTCTCCATCCTGGGGGGCTTGAAGGTCAGTGCTCGGTGGGCATCTACCAGTTTCTGCTGAGGCCACCAAAAAACGCTGAGCCGTGCGGCCACTGCGACCTGAACCCCCCCCCCGCTCACACACCACACTAACCCCCTCCCCTTTGCTGACGTCCATAAACCAAACCTCAGAGTGACAGGTGACGCCATGTCCCCCCACCCAACCCAAGCCCCCACCACATCTCGCCAGCCCCTGGTGTTGATTTATCCCTAATTGTCCGGTACTCTTCAAGGTCGCCCCCAGCGTCGGGGGCTGGGGGGGTCCACACACCTGCAGGGAGCTGCCCAGGGAGCTGCCTGCAGCTGCGCGCAATCGTAAACCTTCCGAGCCCACAGGAGCTAAATGGAGGCTTGGGCTCCATAGCGGGCCTCTGGTAACGGACCATAAACCTGACGTCACCTTCAGGCAGAGCAGTCAGTTATGTAGCAAGACATGGATGCAAGATACAACATTTTCTGGCAAGAATCCTCACAATTTTACCCTCTTTTCTGCGACAGATCATCAGAGTAATAAACATGTTAAACACAGAGCATCCTTATTCTTGCCCAAACCAACCCTCCAGGAAAGAAGATTAGTCGATGCAGAACAGATCCATCACGGTGCTCCCTAGGGAACAGCGGCAGCACTGTGCACAGAATGCTGGCCGCTTGAGATGTGGCTCTGCTGGCTGGACTGGGTCCATTGTTGGAGGGATAATGAACACTGGACAAGGGAGCCAGGTTAATTAGATCTCTGTTAAACAATGATACCTTAAAACATGGCTGTTGGAGTTTGTGTGTGTGTATGTGTGTGTGTGTGTATATATATATATATATATATATATATTAGAGCTGTCAAGCGATTCAAATATTTAATCGTGATTAATCGCATTAATGTCATAGTTAACTCACGATTAATCGCAATTAATCACAAATTATTTTTCTATGCTAAATATCCCTTGATTCTTTTGTCCCATAATTCTTCTCAATTTAATTATCTTATCAACATGGTGAAGTGCATCGGCTTGCCTTGTGCAAATGATTTTTTATTGATAACAACATTGGCATATACTGATCAAAACAGGACGATACAAAAAAAGAGCCTATAGTGCAATTAAACGACTGCTTTGAACAAATGTCATTTGAACATAGCAGTCAGGCTACTGCTTCTTTGTTTTGAGCCAAAGATTTTATTTATTTTTTTTAACGCCGTTAAAATTGGTTTGCGTTAACGCCGTTAATAACGCGTTTAACTGACAGCTCTAATATATATACATACCCCACCTCCTCACACCTTACACCCTCCATTATCTCCCTGGTGGCTTTGCTGTGTCTCCTAAGACACAGAGGCCTAAGACACATTCTAGGCCTCTCTTCTGCCCCCTTACTGTCCCGTTCATTTATTCCATCCACCCCTGACCCCCCCCCCCTCTCTCTCTCTCTCACTCACTCACTCACTCACTCACTCACTCACTCACTCACTCACTCACTCACTCACTCACTCACTCACTCACTCACTCACTCCCACAAACATACACCCGCACACACACACACACAGGCACAAACATCCCCCTACCCTTCCAGAAGTTGCAGTTCTCTGCGGTCCTCAGGTGACGCTCCCTGCTGACTCACTCTCCTCCGCTGGCTTCTTGCTTTCTATTTCTCTGGTTCTCTCTGTCTGTCCTTGGCTCTCTCCATCATGTCTTTTCTCTTCTCTATTGCTTTTCCAAGCTATCCCAGTACAGCCCTTCTGCTCCTATCTTCTCCACCACCCAGCTAGTTATCACCTTGTCTTCAGTCACAGTACCGGCACCTTTTCATCAACCTGTTAATTTATTTTTATCGGCTTAACATGTCTTGGGACGTTGGCCAAAACAAATTAGTTTTGCTTTTTAAATGTTTGAATCCTTTTTGTAAACCAAGGGATGAAATCTCAATAAGGAATGACATGAATTAAAACCACCGGTGCTTCCAGCTTTTAGTCTCTCTCTATCGCACTCTCTCTCCCTCAACTGCTTCCCAGTCTCTCTTTGGATCTCGATCTTCCAAATCAAGGATTGCGTATGGCCTCACCTGAGTAGAGCTGCCTGTTTCAGCCGCTTTCAATTCCTCGACAGACTCTCTTTTGACTGGGCACATATTTCCAACAGTTGATCTCAGCGAACAAACCGATTTCATCGGATGCTGATACAGGTTCCTTATGGACAAGGGGATTAATGAGATTCACCATCTGCTGATAGCAAAAGGGTACTGCACGCTAGATGAAGGGATGGAGACTTATGACATACATATATATATGTATGTATTGAAAAAAAAAATTAACAAGCAAAAAAGTTGTTACTAACCATGCTAGTTGTTTTTGTAACTTTATTTTACCTCTTTTTAATTGCAGGCAGAATTCCATTATTAGGCTTTAATCCAATGTATATGGTCAAGTTCAATAAGTAGATTTATTTTATACAAAGAAATAGGCCTACCTGTTAGAACAATTGGTCTTGAAAAGAATGCTTTCCTTTAAAACCATATAATATATATATGTATACATACAGTATATATACTAACTGTCTGTGTGTGTGTGTGTGTGTGTGTGTGCGCGCACGCGTGTGTGACTTTTGCCTTTTTGTTTTAAATATGAACAAAAACAAATCCACAATAAAATGAGCATACACCTCCTCAGCCTCCAACAATAAAGCGTGCCCTAATGTGAGCTGTGTGGGACTAGGTCTCCTAACAGCACCTTTTCCAACCTCGAAATTTCACTTCATTTCATTTTAATTTGCATGGTATTTCTTATTTGTATTTGTGTGTTTGTGTGTGTGTGTGTGTATGAATATGTGTGTGTGTGTGTGTGTGTGTGTGTGTGTGTGTGTGTGTGTGTGTGTGTGTGTGTGTGTGTGTGTGTGTGCGTGTGTCTGTCCACGCCTCCACGTACGTGTGTGTATAGGCCTTGGCCCAACGTCCATTATGGATTAGGGATAGGTCTGCCCTATTTTTGTTCTGTGTGGAATCTATCATTAATGGACGTCCAGAGGACTGAATGAATGTGGAACGTGGTTATTCAATGAGAAAGACATCAGCCTCCGCTCTCAGCCTGGCTGCTCGCGCAGCCTTGCATATCCAGGAAACAAGTCTTAATCCGCCATTATGTGGGCGGCCATTTGCACAAGATGTCCCATTCATCACATACAGTAGGTCCATTGACCAGCTCTGAAGGGGGGATCCCGAGGCGTTCCCAGGACAGTGTTGAGATATAATCTCGGGTCTTCCCCAAGGTCTCCTCCCCACTGGTCGTGCCTGGAACCTCTAATCCGAATTCCTCAAGTACGGCTGAGCTTTTCACCCTATCCCTAAGGGAGACGCCCACCCCCCTGAGAGACGCCCACCCCCCTGACAAAACCCATCTCGGCGAGACCCCTGACCATCACTGCCACCCATGTGGCATCGCACCCGACCCCAGCAGGTCTTCCTGCAGGTTTTTTGACCACAGGACACAGAGGGGGGGTTGCCATGTTGCTTCTTCGGGCTATGCCCGGCCGGGCCCCATGGCAAACCCGACAGGGCTTCCTCGGGGCAGGGTCTCTCCTCCTCTTGCGATTGTTCATGGGGTCTTGGTGACCCATTCTTAGTTTGGCCCCTAAACTAAGACCACTCTGCCATGGGAGACCCTACCAGGAGCACAAGGCTCAACACAGCCCTCAGGTTCATGGGGACACGCAAACCTCTCCACCACGATAAGGTGACGGTTCCCAGAGAGGGTAGGGAAGACTGGCAAGTCTGTGCACTGATCTGTTGGCAGGACAGGAGTGAGTGTGTGTGTGTGTGTGTGCATGGCTCCATTAAAAGTTATTAAGGACCTATGTCAATCTTACCCTGTGAAAAGGGAAGATTGGACAGGCGTGTCTAAAGATTGGGAATTATGTGTAAATTTAACAAAAACTGATCTTTATCATGCATACATAATTCTTTGCAGCTGAACCAACAGTGACACAGAAAGGAACAAATGCATGCACCGACACACACACACACACACATGCACACACACACATGCATGCCCCCCCCCCCCCACACACAAACAAACACAGACTGCCATATAGTAGGATTATATCCTAGGTGGGATATCTTGAAGAAAATAAAGAAAAAGTGGTAGAAGAAGAAAAAAAGGAGGAAGAGAAATATAAAGTAAGAGAAGATTAATTTGGTCCCCAGAGGATAAGGTAAAGCATGGCACATCCATTCAGATGAAAAGCAGAAAGAGTATATCAAAAGCAAATCCCTGCCAACATTTAGGTGCCCTTCCCCAAAACACGTAGAAATAGTGACTTTGCCATGTAACTTATGAAGCTTGCATGATTTGCCTCCTCACTGTGCAGTAGAAGTGGTACCAGAGGCACCATGATGCTGCTGCTAGGAGAAAGCATGGCACTGGGTGCAGATGAAGGCAAAGTGCAGAGCAGGGTTTTTTTCTAACCTTGGATTGCCCTAATTATACAGAGCATTGATTTTTACAACGCTTCCATAGATTGATTAGGAGAGCTGAGGCACCGCCCAAAAGGAAGGAACCATTTACCTCCCTGCTCTCATCTCCTTCCTGCTCCACTGACCCGCACTGGGAGTATACTTCAGTCCTGGCTTCACTTCCTGTTTATTCTTTGTTTCCTTTCCTTACCTTTCCTTTGATTTATTCCCTATTCTTTCATTTCGTTTCATTGCCTTTCTGTATATTTCCATTAGTTTTGTTTCCATCCTGGCCATTTCCTTTTATTTCCTTTCTCTTTCATGCAGTCACCTTTCCCTTCATATTATTTTATTTTCTCGAAATTTCTTTCCTCTCTTTCATTCAGTTTGTTTATTTTTTAATAACCTCTCTGTTTGCCATTGATTAATCTCCTGTACATTATTCGTCTTCTTTTATGTATTCTGATCTTCAATTAATCCTTTTCCAATTTCCTCTACACACACACACACACTGTCTCTATAGCCCTCTCACTGCCCCTACTCCACACACACACACACACACACACACACACACACACACACACACACACACACACACACACACACACACACAGTCTCTATAGCCCTCTCTCTGCCCTTGCTCTACACACACACTGTCTCTATAGCCCTCTCTCTTCCCCTGCTCTACACACACTTGCTTTAACCCTCTTTTGCAGTGTCACACCCCCTTACTCTTCACCCCCCCACACCTGATATTCCATGTATATATCTTACTACTATATAATAGCAGGCCTGTCGGACAAGTTACTGCGTGTGTGCCAAGCAGCCCACAGCTCACAGTCATAGCACGCACACACCGTGCGTACACACACACACACCGCATAAACACACAAGCACACAAGAACGCACACACATAATAATAATAATAATAATAGATCAAATTCATATAGCGCTTTTCCCAGTGCTCAAAGACGCTTCACAATCACTTCATAAGCTAAATCATAGGAAACAAAAAAAAGCGAAACAAAAAAACCCTAAAACAAAATAGTTTAAAGGTTAAAAGCAAGGGTGAAAAGGTGTGCTTTAAGGGCAGATTTAAAAGATGAAAGAGTGTTGGCATTGCGGATGTCGTTGGGGAGGGCATTCCAGAGGGCGGGGGGGGGGCAGCAGCAAAGGCTCTGTCTCCCCAGGACCGGAGGTTGGTCCTGTTGGGGTGCAAGAGGTTGGCATTGGCGGACCTGAGACAACGGGTAGGGTTGTGGCGGTGGAGAAGGTGAGAGAGGTAGGGGGGCGCCAGGTTGTTGATGGCTTTGAAGGTGATGAGTAGTATTTTGAAATCAATCCAGTATTTGTCGGGAAGCCAGTGGAGGTCTTGGAGAACAGGGGTGATGTGGTCTGAGCGGTGGGTGGATGTGAGCGTACGGGCTGCAGAGTTTTGAACATATTGCTGTTTTTTAAGTATGTGTTTTGATGAGCCGTATAGGATGGAGTTACAGTAATCAAGGCGGGAGGAAATGAATGCTTGGACCAGAGTTTTTGTGGCTGAGAGTGATAGGGAGGCACGGAAAAGAGTGATGTTCCTGAGGTGGAAGAAGGCCGTTTTTGTAATCTGGTTTACATTGGGGAGGAATGAGAGAGTGAGGTCAAGGATGATACCTAAGTTGCGGATGTGAGTGGAGGGGGTGACAATAGAACCATCCATATTAAGTGAGAAGTCCTGGGTGGAGTGGGTGAGGGAGTTTGGGCCATTGATGAGGATTTCTGAATTCTTGCAATTTAGTTTGAGGTTGTGTTGCATCCAAATTTTGACATCAGTGAGGCAGGTGGTGAGGGTGCAATGAGTGGCTGCAGAGATTGTGTTGGTGGAGAGGTAGATCTCAGTGTCATCAGTGTGACAGTGAAAATGGAGGCCATGTTGGCGGAGGATTTGACCGAGTGGGAGGATATAGATGATGAAAAGTAGGGGACCAAGTACAGAGCCCTGGGGGACACCTTGAGTGACTGGGGAGGTGGGGGATTTGCAGTTGTTGACTGAAATGAATTGGCGTCTGTCAGAGAGATAGGAAATGAACCAGGTGAGAGTGTGCCAGTGATGCCAAGTGAGGAATGGAGGCGGAAGATGAGGATGGAGTGGTCGATTGTATCGAAGGCGGTGCTGAGGTCAAGGAGGATGAGGATGGAGAGGGAACCAGAGTCAACAGAGAGGAGAATGTAATTTGTGATCTTTAAAAGAGCTGTTTCGGTGCTGTGTCTGGAGCAGAAGCCGGATTGGAAAGGTTCGTAGAGGTTATTGTAGTCAAGGTGTGATTTAAACTGTGAGGCAACCGTTCTTTCTAAAAATGTTGATAGGAGGGGAGGTTGGAGATGGGTCGGAAATTGCTGAGTGTTTCAGGGTCAAGTCCAGGTTTTTTTAGTAGGGGGGTGACAGCAGCGAGTTTGAGGGTCGGGGGGACTAGGCCAGTGGACAGAGAGGAGTTTATAACTGAGGTGATCAGGGGCAAGAGTGAGGGGAGACAGGCCATGGCTAGGGAGGAGGGGATGGGGTCCAGGATGCAGGTAGAGGTTTTCATGCCAGTGAGTATGGCAGATAGGTCTCCTGGGGTGATTTCAGTGAATGAGGAGAGTGAGTGAATGGCCGGAGGGGATGGTGGAGGTTCCTGAGAAGATACAGTGGAGCTGGTGTTGGTCAGTTGGCTGTGTATATTGTCTATTGTTCTTTGGATGTGTGGGAGAAATGAGCATGGGCGTAGCGGACGCGGGGTACGCATCCCCCCCACTTCCCGTATCTCTGCCCTCTGCCCCCCGCACTTTTTACAGCCATTACAACCATTCAATTCATTTCTGACACGTGGAAACGCGTTTTTCCGAGCCACCTTTGAACGCACCATGAGCAGGCGGAACCAGGTGGCAAACACCACCGTCGTGTTGTGATTTCAATCACACAGACGTTGATTCAGATCTGTTTCAAGCATGTTCAGCAAACCAGCAGCTGCCAAGAGGCGAAAAACTTTACATTGTTTTTTCCAAACAAATCGTGTAAGTTGAGTAATGCTGTTGCATGTTGTTTAGTTAAATGATGACTGACTAATAGATGTCAATATATCAAGTTAAGCTAGTTAACAATTGTTAACTGTTACCTATGTTAAATCGCTTGCTAGGTGCAGAGATTATAGTAACTAGTTACATTTACTCTCTTACATTTAATTGAGTAACTTTTTGAATAAATTGTACTCTTAAGAGTTGTTTTACTGCAAAATACTTTTTTACTTATATTATTCTAAAGTACTCCTACTACTCCTACTTGACTGCAAGTTTTGGCTACTCTACCACCTAGGAATAAACCCCCTCCTCGCATTTCTGCACAGAAGCTCACTATTCTTTTGCACATATCTTTTTAATCTTCATACAATAGAAAGAGCAGGGTCAGGGAGGAGACAGTGGACCAGAGTCCAGCAGCAGCAGGAATGAACAGGGAGGGTCTTCACAGCAGGTGAGGAGAAATTATAACCAAAGTCCTTAGAACGTCTGTTATAACTGGCTGAGAGAAAATATTGATAGCATAAAGGGACTTTGAGCAGCATCCGTAGATGACTTAGCAGCATCTGATATGACCAGATTCATCGTATGTGCAGCACAAGGGACAAAGACTGCCCTTGAATTGTGTTGTAGCAGTCTGGCCTGCAGTCCTTGTCTCTTTCCCTTCATATTGGCTCCATTATCATTGGACTGTCCTCTGCAATCGTCAAAGGAAATGCAGAGTTCCCTCAACTTTTCCAGAACAACATTTGACAGATTGAGGCCTGTTGTTTCCACCACGTTCATATATCCAAGGAAGTATTCTTTGATGTCTGGCTTAGGCACCAATTCAACAATGCGCACAACAAGTGACATTTGTTCCTTGCGGCTGATGTCTGGGGTGCAGTCGAGGATGATGGCATAATATTTTGCTTCTTGGATTTTTTTCACAATGGTTTGAACTGTGTGGGAGGAGACAATCTCTATTATTTCATTTTGAGATTGTTGTCCAAGATAGTGCGTTCTAGAAGCCTCGTCTTTAATTTTGGCCTTATGTCTCTCTGTAACTGGATAAAATTCAGCCAGCAGCTCCACCTCTTTGAGAAAATTGCCATTATCTTGTTCATATAGACTTTGCCAAGAGCCCCTAAAAGCCACATTTCTGGTGGCTAGAGACAGGGTTATTGAGAACAAGCGTTTCAGGACATCTCGCCATATTTTCTTCTCTGTCTCAATTAAGGCCAGCTCCTGCTGATCTATAGCTAGATTCTTATTCAGTCGCATATCCAGTTCCTTCCATTTCACCATGCACTTGGTATGGTCTGGACTACCCTCATGGCTCTTCAAGTAGATGTTAATGTTGGACCAGTCGCCATAACCTTTTTCTGTCAGCTTTATACTCTTTGACCCAAACAGCTTGCATGCAAAACAGAACACAGTATTGTTCTTTGGAGAGTAGACAAGCCAGCTTCTTTGGATCTTTTCTTTATTAGAAAGGGATTTCAATTGGAGGTTTGGGTGAAATGCCCTTCCATCCACCCTTGGAAAAGAAAATTCTGCTGGAACTTTAGATGGTCCTCTTCTAACAATCTCTACCCTGTCAGTGTCTGAAATATGTGCAGGCCAAAGTGCGGGGTCTGTTGGAGATGGCACATTTGACTCTTCATCATCTGCTGGAAGGCTTTCAGTGATGGGTGTGGATACAGTACCTAATGAGGGTACAGTTGTGTGTTGTGTCTGTGTACCGGAACTTGAGGATGGTTCTTCACAGCTCTGTACTGAACTGGAGCCTTCAGACACGGTGGACGGTTGCTGGAGTTGTTCAGTATGCTGGGGTTGTTGGCGGCTTGTGGACAGTTGATGGGGTTGTTGGCGGCTTGTGGATGGTTGCTGGGGTTGTTGGCGGCTTGTGGATGGTTGCTGGGGTTGTTGGCGGCTTGTGGATGGTTGGCGGCTTGTGGATGGTTGCTGGAGTTGTTCAGGATGCTGGGGTTGTTGACAGCTTGTGGATGGTTGCTCAACTTCTGCATCTTCATCCTGGCTACGTGTGGCTCCTTGAACATATTTTAGCATTGACCCTGTGAATATTTTTGAAATACAAAAAAATTTGATTAGCAAAAGCTAAATAAAATAACCAAAACATTAGGATTTTTTGATGACAAAAATATCATGTCGCACTACTGTTTATAATAGGATAAAAAGTCACTAAAAAAACACCATATTATGCGTAATCTTAAATCTGCTCTTTATCTGTAAAACACTTCCATTACTATCTAGTCACTATGAAAGTATATTAAACTATTATATTAATTTAGTGGAACATAGACAAAACCTTAAATACCTATATAGACTCCAATTATACACATTAAACAAAACAATGGTGGAATTTTGTAAATGACAAAGTGAAGATACCATATTTTTAATTGGCCAGCAGATGTCGCCCTTTCCATAGCCTCACTAGAATGTTGTTGACTTCATATAAGGCTTCATATAATGTCTACAGTGACAACCGTCAACTATTTGCAAACGTGTCACATGCATTGTGGAATGCTAGAATATGCTTCAGACTACACAGCTGATAAGTAGCGTTTGTGACAGAAAGTGATTTTTAAGATGACACGCCGTCACACAGTGTCTTAACTATTAACTTCTGCTGCTGTGTAGTGTAACTGTCATGCTAGCATTACAACAATGAACGTTAGTAAAACAATTAGACCTATAATACTCACACACTTACCAACAAGGGATGCACGGGTGTAATCTCTCAACTTTTTCTTCTTCCGCTTTTCTGCGCTGAATTCCTGTTGTCTCTTACTTGCCATTATGAATCGCCGTGGCCGCCATTCAAAAGCAGCTTGATATCACCGCCGGTATGGGTACCATATGTGTTCGGCTGCCAGATCGGCTCGGGGGTCCTAGATGCGCAATAATGAAGCACTTCCTGTAAACTATGTCATTAAATGCGCATGCGCATACTAAAACGCTGACATGTTTTTCCGCTCTTTAGGTAAGTATTAACGATCTCCTTTTCTTTTCTAATCTATGAATAATAATCAGATTGATGGCTAATGTGAGCTAATGAAGATTTAGAAAATATAATTATTTTAACCTTTCCAAATAAGCCTATAAAAGAGGCGTTTTTATGTGACTAAACACGCCACAAACTATTCCAAGCAGCATACTTGAAAAAAAAATTAAATAACTACAGCCAACTTATAATAAAGCAAAAACAATATAAAATAAATACACATTTTAAAAGTTGGGGGGGGAGGGGGGCTTTTGTAGGTGATAATTACCCTTTCCCTAATACCATTGAATTAATTGTTTTCTGGCCTTAATTCTGAAAACTGTCTTTGTCTTTTTTATTTCATTTATTTTCACAGAAATTGAAGTGTTTTATACTGAAGTCAAGCATTACCTCAATCTAAAAACATACCACATCTTAACAACAACCGCCCCACACCCAGAGAGCAGGAAGGCCAACATTAGGAGGGTATCAAAGACCTACCTTCTGAAAGGTAAGTCACAGTGTGTCAAACGCAAATGCACATTTGAGCCAGTTAATTGGAAGTATTCTGTATTGGCACTATTCCTTTGCTTTTTTCTTCCAAGTACTGCCCAAAGCATTTGCTTGTATTTAACCTCTATTTGTTACTTCAAAATCACTAGATTTCCTGAAGCTACTTGTCATAATGTTACCTAACCACAGATTGTACATACACATTCCGAAATGAAGTAGGGCTGCCCCCTAATAGTTGACTAAAAACTTGTTGGTTATACTAGTAATGTTGTTATGCAAAAGAAATTAGAGGGACTATTCTAAATGGAAAACTCTTAGTCAGGGCAGCTCTAAAATGAATGTTTTTTTCCCGCTGCATCAGATGAGGGGTTGTATTATAGGTACAAAAACAAAGCAAGATTGGTGGTGTGCACTAATGAGCGGGCTCGTGATGTCCTCCGGGAGTGCCATGACAACCTGGGCACTGGAGGTCATCCAGGGAGGCGCAGGACAATGGACAAAATAAAGGCATCCTACCACTGGGCAACAATGCGAGAGGACGTTAAGAAATGGGTACGTTTTTGGACTTTTTGAAAGGTGAGTTATGAGACTGAATTGAGATGGATTTATTTTTAATTTAGACATTCTGTAGAAGTATTTTAATCGGCCTCCTGTAACCTCCCTAAATTGCAAGAAATATACAGAGAACTTGTTATTTGCTTTGTCATACTTTACATATCATTTTCGATATTGAAATTGCTGTAGCCTTATGCAAAAAAGCTTTAAACGCCCCATTGCGTTTGAAACTGTGTTGTTGTTGTGTTATCTATGAAATCTTCTTGATCTTGCCTGACATATATTTTACAGTTGCCAAAGTCAGTGCTGTCTGACATCCTCACTGAGGTGGTACTCCAAGAGGGAGATAAAGCTTACTCAACTCTGGCTCTGGTGTGTTCCACCTTCAGGAACATAGTGTCCACTGACTGATTCAAAAGACAGGCACATTTTCTGTGGCTCAACAGTGAGTGCATCAGTGAAGGGTGCATCAGTGTACAATATCCTAATTTAATATAATAATGTAATGTCCTGTGGGGTCTATGCATGTTTTTACTGCTCTATCAAAATAAATGTGCTCTTTCATCTTACACTTTGTTTGTCACAGGCGTCACTACATGGTGTACAGTATCCGCCAACTACAGAGCAGAGTTCTACACCATGTAGAGTATTGGGACCTGCATGGCATGTGGTCAGCTCTACAAAGTCTGCACAGGTTCTTACCTTCGATAATAGGGACTTTAAGCAGCAACGTTTTATGGGAGGCAACGGCATCGGGTTGCCGTAATATAACTCAAGTATCACTTAGCCACTCTCTACTTGCTTGACAAAACACCCATTCCTCTTTATAAACAGACGGACTACTGGAACGGGAGGTGATAACATAAATTCCAGAATGCCATAAGTTGTTTTCGAGGTAGTGTGGTAGAAATTAACCTTACATTGTATGTTAAACTATGATTATTATTATTATAGTCTCGGGGTGAGCCTAGCCAAAACCACAAACAAAACAATCTAACCCCAAAACTAACTTCCCTAACAGACAAACCAAAGAAAGCAAAGTTCACAGGATTCTTACTGACTCCCTACATGATAAACAGGAGAAAACAACGATAAACAAAACAAGCTACTCACCCCTACGAATATCTGGACTGCTTAAGTTTTATCATAACAAAACACAATACAACATAATGCCACATAGTAAGCCTGGTGCAGTTGGGAGCAGGGTCAAGGAAAGGAGAATGATTGTCTCCAGCGGCGGCCATTTATAGCAGCTCCTCCAGCCCCTGCACCAATCAACAGCCAGCACCTGGAGAAACACCAATGGTGGCAGCACCACCCTCAGGCCGGGAGGAGCAGCACCTGGAGAGGGTGTTGGGAAAAATAACCTGCTGAGTACATCACATGTACATTACAAATATAGCTAACTCCTACCCTAGCCTGATGAGCACATCACATGGCAGTCACATTACAATATAGTCAACTTTTAACACATAACACAAACATGATAATATAGTCAGGTCAAGGCCAGAGCCAAGGCCCCATTTCCCAAGCAGGCAAATGGTAAACACTCAAACAATGCAACAGTCATCCTCAAGAACGGGAGAGCCACATTAATTCATCACACAAGAGATACTTCGAGCACACAAGAGATACTTCGAGAACAAAGGAGACACTGAGGAGCTCTTCCCCGTTAGTAGGAACACAAGAAGATACACTTGCATACACCAGGGCCTGGGAGCCAAGGTCAAGCAAAAACACACAGAACCACACACACCTCAAACGCACACACCTCATCGAGAGGAGGATACAGCATAAAACTGTATCACACAGAGACCCTCCTCTTCTTCTGAAGCAGACCTTCCACGGAGGCGAAGCTCCGGACAAACCATCAGCGCTGATTAGGGACTTAGACATATTCGATTTCTCACGCTTTATGACTCTGTATAACCGTTGCCACTTTACTTAATAAATCCAAGGTCCTCGTGCCGACAGACTTTATTACCTCTCCGTCTCATTTTATCTGGTCCAGTAACTAGACAGACCGTTTTTCCCTTCAAGGGAGAGAGCCTAAGGGTGGTAACACCACCTTCAGGCCGGGAGGAACCACAGCACAGACGAAACCCAACACTGAAAAATACACATACGACCCTGGGTCGTAACAGTAAGGATTGGGGATATAAGGAGCAGTACGGGTCTCATTCTGGAGTGTATTTGCAGATACCACTCGGCTTTGTTGTCTCTCGTTTGCGGGTGGCAATAAACTCTCCATCTATACTTGACCTGGACTCTCCGATTCCTCTTGCTTATAGCTAGTTGAAGTGAATTAGATAAGTCGTGAATAGAAATCCACCACAGTAGCCCTCCACTCAACAGTTGCTGCTCCAAGTCCCTAATCTTATGTGTCAGTGCAGTGTGTGGTTAGACTAGGATTTCTATATTTTTTTCTGTTTTAGGATATATTGGTACAGGGAAAAGACGCAAACTGGAAGGAATATATTCCGACAGCTACAACGAGGGGTACTGTGTTGACATCTGCCGTCCAAGATCATATGTACATTTAAGTTGTAAATATGGATACAAATCCCTGACGAGACTAATTGTATGAAGTTGAAGGTCTCAAGACAAATACATCTGCACACCTCTGCTTCTTTCAGATGGCATTTTCCCCCCCCCCCTTCCCGTTGAGAGGAGTGGAGATATGGCTTGATGACTGTTGTTTTCAGAGCCTGTGGGAATACACCTGTGCGATATCGCCACTGCAGGCCACATGAATAAAAAAATATGTAATAATATACAAATATGTCAGTGTGTGTATCCAAACACATACACTGCATTTCACATACACACATACAGCTCAATGTAAATCCATGAAAACATGGATTTTCATACCACATCCTGGCGTGATCTATTGCTTAAATATATATATATGTGTGTATTTTTGGCTAAAATGGATTTTAGACAGATTTGTAGAAAACACAGTACTGTGCAAAAGTCTTAGGCACCCAAGAGTTTTTATATAAATTGTCTTAGATGTTAATTAATTTTTTTCAGTAGACTACTCTTAGTACATTTTTTGATATTTAGAAACTTTTACTTTAATTATTTTTGAAAGCATCTTCATTCACTTTAGTATTTTTACAATTAAATGTAGACCTTTGCACAGTGCTGTTTTTAAAAAATAATTGGCAAAATTATTTTTGGTGTTAAGCTGATTGACTGAATTGTTGGTTTTTATATTCTCAGAGAGAAGCATGAAAGACTCCCGTATTGATCGTGCTGTTGCTGTTTGTAAGAAGGTTGTGAGCAGCTTCTCATTCAGTTGGAAGACGAGGAGAGACCTGGCCACAGCACAGCAAGAGCTGAACATACCTGCACACCAGCTGATCGGTGAGTCCAGGGGCGGCCCCAGCACATTTGGCGCTCTAGGCGAGGGGGTTATGAAGCGATTGTTGACGGGGGGGGGGTATGAAGCGATTGTTGACGGGGGGGGGGGTGTGAAGCGATTGTTGACGGGGGGGGTATGAAGCGATTGTTGACGGGGGGGGGGGGGTATGAAGCGATTGTTGACGGGGGGGGGGGCGATTGTTGACGGGGAGACGTGGCCAATAAGTAATTTTTTTTTTTTTTTTTTCGCGCGCATTTTATATTTTGCGCTCCCCCTCTAGATGGCGCTCTAGGCGGCCGCCTGACCCGCCTGTAGGGAAGGCCGCCCCTGGGTGAGTCTCCTACCATGTGGGGTTCCTGAGCAAAACTGTTTGAGCGGGTGCTGGAGCAGCAGCGAGCTATTTCACAAGTCTTGGCCTCAGACAAAAAAACAAGGCATCTTGTTCTGACCTGGCAAGACCTAGAAGTCCTCGAGTCAGTGCACAAGGCTCTAAAACCCCTCCTGGAATTCACCGATGCTTTATCGGGTGAGGGCTACGTCAGTGTCCTATGTAAAGCCTGTGCTTCATCTCTTCCACTCCAGCATCTTGGCAATTCAGGAGGATGACACTGCACTGACCCAGTCTATCAAAGTCTCCATCTTGGATTACCTGAGGGAGAAATTTGATGACCCTGCCACCGACGACCTGCTGGACATGGCTGGCTTAGTGGATCCCAGGTTCAAAACAAGATACGTAGCAGAAGACAAGGTGGAGGAAATCAAGTGCAGAGCCATATCAGAGATGGAGGCAATGCTGTCTGAGTCTGACCATGGCACAGCTGAGTCGTCTGCTTCACAGCCTCATCAAGCGCCAGCAGAGCCACCAAAAAAGAAAATCCTCGGAAGCTTCTTCAAAAGGGCAACAACATCCTTTGCCACATCATCACAGAGAGAGCGGATTGAAACAGAGTTGTCTGCCTACTTGCAGTCTGTCGATGCTGACAGTGAATCAGATCCCCTGCAGTGGTGGAAGACCCATGAGGAAATGTTTCCAAACCTGAAAAATGTGGCGAAAAAGTATCTGTGTGTGCCCGCCACCAGTTCCCCATCGGAACGATTATTTAGTACCAGTGGGAATATAGTTACATGCCACCAGGCAGCTCTCAAGCCAGACGCCGTTGATAGGCTTGTGTTTTTGGCACAAAACCTCTAGATAACCTGTTGGTACTGACTGGTTGTCACACACAGGACACAATCATTTTAGTTTACTGTTTTTGACCAGACCTGTTGTTTGACATCATGCACAAAAAGTGCATTTTAACTTATGTTGATTTGAAAAGTGCACTTTAATTTAAAATGTCTAGTGACAAGCACAAAGAGTGCACTTTAATTTATGTTTTGAAATGTAATGGGGTTTCTGCACTTTTTCCATTGAGCTCTGTTTTTGTTACGGGTCATTGAGCTTGAACTCTATGGAAATAGGCTACAGTATGTAGGCCTACATCTACATGTGGCATTATTTATTTTCATTTACCAGCTGCTAAAAGCTTATGTGCATTTTGCAATTGCCTTGAATAAAAACTGTTTTGCTAAATTTAACTTCGTTGTGATTTACCCCTTTTGCACACAAGTTAGTGTGTGCAAAAGAAACCTCTAATGAATACAGTATAAATAAGAATGGTTTAATGCAGACATATGTTGCAGGGACTACTAGAATCATCATACTGGTGTGACTATGCATCAAAGGGTTAACTCAAGCATTTTTAAGTGCTTTAGAGGAAATGTCAAAATATCTAGATATATATTGTGTATCACAATATAGCAAAAAAATATTGCGATATCATTTAGAGGCCATATCGCCCAGCCCTAGTCTGTGTTACCTGCGCCTTGGTTGCATTAGACTGCGGGGTACGTTTGTCTGCACAGGAATGTCGGACAATGAGAGATGGTAAGTTCAGCTATCTATTTGCGGGGCCATTAACTATTCCTTTCAGGCTTGCGTATTTTGTAGGACGTGTGGTTTATTATTTTTGAACAGTTCCTGTGGCTAGAGCATGGTTTCTCAACGGGGGCGCTGGGAACGTGAGCGGTATTTTTTTTTCAAATATTTTTGGTGCAAAAATAGCCTACCTGAAATAAATAAATACATTTATAATTTTTTTGTCTTGCTTCGCACTGAAGGGACTTATTTTCGTGCACACGCCCAGACTCCCGTTACCTCCGCTATCATCACGATCTCTATGGCAATGCTGATAAACATTACCCAAGTTACCCTGGTTAACGGTTCTAACACCAACACAATCAAAAATGGCGGATAGCAAGAAAAAGTGCAGACAGTACAATGGTAATTGCATAAATTATGGATTTATTACTTCACCCATAAACAGTAGTTTACCCATGTGCCTTCTCTGCGATCACGTTTTCTCAAATGAGGCCATGAAACCCTAGCGGTTACAGGAACATTTATTTAAAAAAAATCCTGACAAGGCATCCAAAGATCCGGCGTACTTCAAGTCTCTGAGGGATCAGCATTCAAGGCGTCCCACAGTCAACACCCTGTCCGCCCGGAACATCAATCAGAGTAACAGCGGGTTGTTGGCGTCTTATAACATAGCTTTATTAATTGCCAAGTCTGGCCTACCGTTCACTGTTTGTGAGTCTCTGGTCATTTCAGCAATAAAAGAGGCTATCTCCACAGTCATGGAGCGGGACGCTGCGCCAGTCATCAAGGCCATCCCGCTCAGCAATGACACTGGCCCGACGCATACGGGAGATGTCGCTTGACACTGAGGAGCAGCTGTGTGCCACCTTACGTGGCTGTCCCTTCAGTATCCAGCTTGATGAGACAACAGCTGCCGACAACAATGCCCTCTTAATGGGATGTGTTAGGTATTTGTCTGGGGGAGATCTCAAGGAGGACTTCTTGTTTGGGAAGTATCTCACCACCGAAACACGAGGGCAGACCATCTTCAACGCCCTGACTGAGTTCCTGCAGGAGAAGGCCATCCCGGTGACGAAAATCATCGCCTGTGCCACGGACGGAGCGCCGGCTATGGTCGGGAGATTTGTGACGCTCCTGAAAAAAGAGGTCCCACATGTGCTTACGGTGTACTGCACCGTCACAACTTGGTGGCAAAAACCATCTCTGACTCACTCCATCGGTCCCTTGATGTAGCGGTGAAATCCATCAATAAAATAAAAGCCCATGCTCTTAATGACCGGCTCTTCAGGCAGCTTTGTGGAGAAAAGTCTTTTCAGCGCCTGCTGTTTCATACGGAGGTGCGCTGGCTCTCCAAGGGGAACTGCTTGGCCAGGCTGTTTGAGCTGTTCGACTCGGTCCTCGAATTCCTGAAGAAGGCCAATGCGACTTTGAAAGATCAACTATGGTCCTGCCGCCACGATGTCTTTTATCTTTCGGACTTCTTCGGGAAGATGAACGAGGTGTCGCTGAAGCTCCAGGGGGATGGTGTGACTCTCATCCATTCGAGGGCCACCATACGCAGTCTTCTCGCAAAGCTGGAGCTGTTTGGAAGAAATTTGAGCAGGCGTCAGTTTAGCAACTTTCCACAGTTAACCAAGGTAGGCTAATAATTAATTATTAGACTACCATTGTCATCATTCTTTACACAAAATAACATAGGCTTCACACCATTAAAATAACTTACTGTTCTTACATTCAGGTGTTGGATGAACTGACTGATGGCCATCTGCTGGTTTACATGGACCACTTGAAGGCAGTCCAGGCAGATATGGAGGTACGTTTCAGAGATCTGGACCAGTTAGCCGTCCCCGATTGGGTGATGGAGCCGCTCCAACACGATGCCGCCAGCAGTGAGGAGGCTATCCAAGAGAGCCTCATTGACCTCCAAAATGACGCCGAGGCAATGGCAACGTTCCGTACCTCGGGTTGGCGAGCGTTGTGGCTCACCCATGGCCAGCGTTTCCCTCAGTTGTGGGAGAGAGTCCACCTTCTGTTCCTCGCTTTCCCCACATCCTATCTTGTGGAGCAGGGCTTCAGCCAACTCTGCACATGCAGTCAAAGTACCGCAACCGCCTAGACCTGGTTAGCTCTGGCGCTCTCCGGTTGAAATTGACCTCACAATGTCCAGACGTCAAGATGCTGGCAGCGGGCCACCAAGCACAGGGCTCTCACTAATTTTGTTTTTGTAGCCCGTTTTCGTCATTCCTCTTGCTGTTGTTCAGTTCCAGCTGCTCCGTATTCTCCACAAATAGTTGCATTTAGAATTCCTAATTAGGACTCACGCGCGCGATCTGTTTCATGATTGGCTCGTGACAGTTACCTGTTCCTCTGATTATTCAGGTGACGTGCATATGTTGTTCACGTGATACGCACATGATTTTTGTTGACACGTCTTGTAGCCTACATTTAATGTTCTTTTTGATTTAAAAAAAAGTTACATTACAACCAATGCTGATGTGGTCGTGTTTTTTTTCTTATCCAACCAGCCTCCTATCTGCTTAAAAAAACAGGGTTATTTTTTTTGGGGGGTGGGGCGCCAGAGGATCAAGGTAAGGTCAGGGGGGCGTTTGCTCAAAAAAGGTTGAGAACCACTGGGCTAGAGCATTTGTCTCGGGGGCACTCAGAGGCATTGGTGGAATCGCCAGTTTTCTGGTTGTTTTGCGATACCTACGGGCTTAGTGCTTAATTCATCCCACCACGGGCCTGTTTGGGCCTGTTTTTAGTTAATACAATTTGGTTCAAATTGGAATGGTCTTTGCTTATGTTATCGCTGGGCTTCCCTGTTTAGTTTTTAATGTCTGGTTGTGTGGAGTCTTGTCTGATTTCGTTCAGCTGGGGAGTCTTGGCTGATTTTGATCAGCTGGTGTGACGCGTTAATCGCTAGAAGGATGACGTCACTTGTTGAAAAGTTTGTTGAAGAACCCTCCAGGACTGGCCTGGTTCACACGTGCGCTTCTGCTTTAGAGCCGTCTCACAGGGATGGCACAGCGGGCTTTCTCTGCGTTAACTGTTGAAGAGGCTCGTGATTATGAAATTGTGAAAGCTTCGGTGTTCCGGGCGTGTGAATTGAAACCAGAGGAAGTGCCTTGTTGGCTACCCTTTTACAAGAGTAATCTCTATTGAGAGGAAGTGCCTTGTTGGCTGCCCTTTACAAGAGTAATCTCTATTGTGGTGAAAACCAGAAGAAGTGCCTTGTTGGCTGCCCTTTGGAGCCCATGCAGTTCGCCTACAGAGCCAACAGGTCTGTGGACGATGCTGTAAACATGGCCCTCCACTTCATCCTCATGCACCTGGACTCCCTGAACCTACGCCAGGATCCTGTTTGTGGATTACAGCTCTGCCTTCAACACCATCATCCCCACTTTGCTACAGGACAAACTCTCCCAGCTGCACGTGCCCGACTCCACCTGCCGGTGGATCACTGACTTCCTGTCTGACAGGAAGCAGCATGTGAAGCTGGGGAAGCACGCCTCCAACAGCCTGACCATCAGCACCGGATCCCCTCAGGGCTGCGTTCTTTCTCCCCTGCTCTTCTCCCTGTACACCAACAGCTGTACCTCCAGTCACCAGTCGGTCAAGCTCCTGAAGTTTGCAGATGATACCACGCTCATCGGGCTCATCTCTGGTGGAGATGAGTCTGCCTACAGGTGGGAGATTGACCACCTGGTGACTTGGTGTGGCCAAAATAACCTAGAGCTCAATGCTCTAAAGACAGTGGAGATGGTCGTGGACTTCAGGAGGAACGCAGCCCCACCCTCCCCCATCACCTTGTGTGACTCCCCAGTCAACACCGCGGAGTCCTTCTGCTTCCTGGGCAGTCATCAGCCAGGACCTCAAGTGGCAGCAGAACGTCAGCTTCATCACCAAAAAGGCACCTCAGAGGATGTACTTCCTGCGGCAGCTGAAAAGGTTCAACCTGCCAAAGGCCATGATGGTGCACTTCTACACCTCTATCATAGAGTCTATCCTCACCTCCTCCATCACCATCTGGTGTGCTGCTGCTACCATCAAAGACAGGAGCAGACTGCAGCGTATCATCCGATATGCTGAAAAGGTGATCGGCTGCAACCTGCCGTCCCTCCAGGACCTGCATGCCTCCAGGACACTGAGGCGTGCAAGGAAGATCATGTTGGACCCCTCCCACCCCGGACATATACTCTATGAAACACTGCCCTCTGGTAAGAGGTTGAGGTCTGTCGAGACCAAAAACCTCCCGCCACAAAAACAGTTTCTTCCCGTCTGCAACTGGCCTCATCAACAACGGCCCCGGACCCCCACCAACACTGACAAGACACTACCCCCCCTTCCCCCATCAACACCCACAGTCATCTGCCTATGATGACAACAAGTTTTGCACTACTTTCACGCACAATTGTACATATATTCTTTTCTTATCTTATCTTCTTATCTTATTACAGTGCATATGTATATGTATATAGAGTGTCTCTATTTATTTATTTTTTATTTACTCTTATCTTTTTCAGTACTTATTATTCAATACTTGCTTATTGTTTATCGTTTACTCTTTATTGTTTGTTAAGATCGTGCGCAACGAATACCAAGACAAATTCCTTATATGTGTAAATGTATTTGGCAATAAACCTTTTCTGATTTACAAGAGTAATCTCTATTGTGGTGAAAACCAGAGGAAGTGCCTTGTTGGCTGCCCTTTACAAGAGTAATCTCTATTGTGGTGAAAACGACAGGTGCGTCCTGTTTGGGCAAAGACTTTGGCCATTGGCCGGTACCCATCGCCCACGAGTAAGAAGGACGTGATGCGTTTCTTGGGCATGGGGGGGTTTTACCGTGGTTTCTGTCCTAGTTTTTCATCTGTTGTTGCGCCGTTGACGGATCTCTTGAAGTCCTCTGTTTGACTGGACTCCAGTCTCCAGTCTCCAGTCTGTATGCCAGTCTGTTTTTGAGAGAGTAAAAGCTCTCCTTCCAACTTCTCCTGTTTTGGCCGCGCCGCAGTTGGACCGGCCGTTCAAACTGCATGTGGACATTAGCCAAGTAGGAGCTGGTGCTCCATGAAGATGAGCAAGGCATCGATCGCCCAGTTTGTTTTTTTCGAGGACGTTTCTCTCCTATCAGTCCAGCTACTCTGTGATTGAAGAAGAAGCGTTGGGGTTAATTTGGGCACTTCAACATTTTGATGTTTATGTAGGGGGTGCTGTTTCTCTGGTGGTCTATTCTGACCATAATCCTCTGACCTTTTTACAGTCACTTCAGAACCCCAACCAGCGGTTGATGCGCTGGGCTCTTTTTCTTCAGCCATTTAATTTAGAGAGACAGGTGGCGGGAGATTTGATTTGTGCTTTGCACTATGATTGTCAAGATCTGTTTGATTCATGCTTTTCACGCAATTAAATGAAGAAACGTTGATTGTTCCCGCTGTCTCCAGCTCCAGTTTCTTTGTTACGTTTGAGCCACGTAACACAATCGCACATGGGTAAACAAATGATAAAGGCAACACCACACACACACACTCATCCTGCAAGCCATCCTTTCAGCACTACGGACTGCGGCCGAAGCTTCAAATCAACACTTATCTAACAGCCTGCCCTGACCTGGGCTCAAACTACCACAGCCTGATGATGTCTCCAAACGATCAAACATTCAAATATAGCTGACACTAACAAAGCTACACACATTCCACTTCATAAAAAAGAGAAGCTGTACTCACTCATTCGAAGCTCATCTTACGGGCCTTGCGCTCAACAAAGTCATTTACGACACAGCTCAGGTCTAAAGTCCTCGCTCTGCCGTTCTCAATAGAGAGTATAGCCAGTCCACTGAGTCTTTCTTGTCCCATGCTGCTCCTTAAATAAGTCTTTATCAACTTGAGTTTGGAGAATGAGCGCTCTGCAGTCGCGACAGTGACAGGTATGGTGAGATATAACAGTAATGCAGTGCAAACGTCAGTAAATGATGCTGCCATGGTGCTGTTTTCCACAATTAGCGTCTTAGCCAGATCCTTCACAGTTGGCTCTTTTGCTATTTCAGACTTAAAGCAGGCTCTGAATGCAAGGAGTTGGTCAGGGAAACTTGAGGATAAATCCCTGCTGTAGTGGCCCGCGAGGCGCCGTGCGTCCTGCTGAAGTGCGTCATCCTGTGCTTTGTTCAGTGTGCCCGGGTGGATAGCGTGGAACGGGGTCATCCCTATGTACCCCGCTTGGGGAACATAGGGCCCTTTTTTTTTTTAAAAAGGTCCTATGATCCCTGTTTTTCCCAAAAAGGGTCCCATGTTCCCCTGTAGCAATACATACCTGGGAGCATGTAAACTGATAACGTTGAAATTATTCAGGAGAGCCTGTAGCCTTTGATTCCCATAGTTCAAAAGGGAAATACCCAGGGGAAAAAATACTATAGTTTACTACAGCATTTACTACAGTATACTATATATTACTATAGTATACTACAATATAGTGTGGGATTTACTATAGTAATTTTCCAGACATTGTAGTGTAATATGGTAAATACTATAGTAAGTCACTACAAAGTGTAGTACAGTATAGATTACTATAGTTAAAGGTTGGGTACGCGATTTACGAAACGCCAGCAGATTTTGAAAATACACAACTCAAATGGTCCTACCCCCTCTCCTTCAACGCTGACTCTGACTCCACCCATTCCAAGTACCTGGACGCGCAATCATGCACGAGCGCGAACAGAGATGCGCGAGAGCGAGCCAGGCTAGCGTAGGTTTTCGTTTAACAACATGGCACTACATTCAGCTGTAAATTGCACCCAGTACCGCGGGAAGTAGGGGTTTTGGGGGTGCTGCAACACCCCCTGTCCGAGGCCCTGTCTTATCACAGAAAACGATCATTTCTAAAAACCAAAGTGGAGATTTCTGAAAACGCCGGTTATGTGTTGTCGTATCAACGGGGAGAAACGGGATTTTAGGTTCTGAAGCGTCACATTATGCACCAGGAAATGCTTAACGTCATGTGAGCGTCCGCTGTACCGTATTGGTCCGAATATAAACACAAACCCCATTGTAATACGACCTATATTTGGAAAAAAGATTTGAAGACCAGATCTTGATTTCATGAATAAATAAATTGTATTAATTGAAATAATATACGAAAATAAAAAGGCATAGAATTAAACACTGCATTGCCACTAAACAGTAGTGCAAATAGGCCGTACTGATGTGTACACCAAAGACTTCCTGACACTCCTCTGCCCCGCTGTGTTCGTTCTGGCTGTGGTCGCTCCGCACTGTTTCGGCCCGTGGCAAAGCGAGTCATCCTCGCTGCTGTCCAAGGCATGTTGAGACGCAGCATTTATTTAATGCTCATATGTCCTAGTGCTGAAAAAAGGTTATATGAAAAAGTGTGAGGGTCGCGGTGGTGCGCTAAACTTGTTCTGTGAGCAGCTGGATGTGAACCATGGTGTGAAGGAAGTGAACACAACGATCGATTTTCAACTGTGCGCGCATGCACTGGTGTAATTGAGCTGCGCTGCTATATATCTTTTTTTATCAATGTGACGAGTTGCGAGTCTAGTGCAGGCCGGGTTTTTTTTTCCAGCACCCCCTGCTGAGAATACGTTCTCGCGGCTATGGTTGCACCAGATGTTATAAACATTAAACGGTCACATAAATCATTACTATTTTTAGAAAATGTATGTTTGTTTCATATAATTGTATTGGAAGTCCTGGTTTGCACTAGGGTTGCCGCGGTTTGGACATTTTCACACCGAGTAATACACTCGTCTCAACACCGGTATTACCGAGCATAAACGGTATAAACTTTGAAACTAGGTCAACCGCCACACAAGCATCGGTTTTTAGACCCTTCTCGTCCTTCAGTGGCCGCCAACGTTCGAAAGCAGCGCCTAGGATTATTCTTGATTTCAGTTTTTCTCTTTCAGCGTTTTTATTATCAATTACTCTCTGAAAAAGAGTTTTCCTTCTCTTTGCTGGTGGTGGTGGTGGTGGTGGTGGGGATTGTGGCGTCTTGTCTGCCATGGAAATTGTCTTCTACTGCTAGGTCCAAATGTGGATTAACTAGTTCCAGTAGATACCGCAGGATAACAACAAACAGGAGCTTGCTCTGGGTCACGAGCTCTGGGTCACGAGTACTGCACGAAGGGGTCGCGCGCGGGGCGCGGGGGAGGGGGGGAGGGGGAGTGCAGTACGACCGTTTGATTGACGTACTTACTGTCCAATGAAACTCGGTGGCAATGGAAATGATTGGCTGGAGTTTTTCGAGCCCTGCCCGTTCCACAGATGATTGACAAGTTTAATTTTCATGTCAGTACTTCTAACTCAGTGGCTGTAAGCGGGTTATGATAAGGATTTCAAGTAATTTTGCAAAAATGGCCAAAAAAGCGAATCACCTACGCAACCTTTAACTATAATATACTTTTTTAATATATATTTTCATTATTCTGTAATTTGGCCTAAAATGAATATGTGAAACATAAGCCAAATATTTGTATTATGTGGAGATTTTATTGTATAAACATAAACCACACATAAATATAAAACATAATGCACAACATGCATAGGCTACAACAGCCAGAATATAATAACAATGAAAGAGTACAATTGAAGCCTTACTAACTTTAAACATTTTCTAATACAGGCATCTTGATAAGAATAATTGACTCTTCGTTTATGTAGCAAAAGCATTTGCACAAAATATCATTAGGTTTGCAAAGAAGTTTTTCATGGGTCTTTTTGTCTGGAATCCTTTTTGAATCTAAAAATTTGTAGGTACACCTCTTCACACTGGCATGCTGATAATCAGTGGCGGTTCTAGGTCCAGTTGCGCCCCGGGCAAGACTTCCTACAAGCGGGGGGGGGGGGGGGGGTGGAAGGAGCAATTGTTGACCGGGGGGGGGGTGATTTGTCGTGTGATTTGGCGCCCACCACAAATATGCCGCCCCGGGCGGCTGCCCGGTTCGCCCGTGCCTAAAACCGCCACTGCTGATAATCAACCACAATTGAGATTACAAAGTAGTATGGATTTAATGCTACCATGCTCTCCATTTTTTAGAGCCACACAAGAATTATTGAGTTTAAAATTTGCAGCATACATTTCCGTGGTGTATAAAGTGTGGTGGATGAAACATCTCTTGAATTCTTTGACACTGTCCTCTATATAATTTCCAAAGAGAATGGACTCCCCCACTGTAATTACTCTTGTTGTGTAATTCCCGACAACCCGAGTACCACTACCTACTTTGTATGATTTTAACACTGTATTGTCTTTGTTAACAAGTTTGTTGAAAAGATCAGACATCATCACTGGCATTGTTGAATAATTCAGTGTGGTTCATTAGTGTTTTTGTGTTAAAAAATCTCTTAAAAATTTGTTCAGGGACTGCCTGTGTACCATTGAACATTTCAAGAAGACTGCCAATTGTGTCTTCATAAACAAATGAAGAGTTGGCCCACAGCGGACCCCACATGTCAACTGCGTTGCTAAAATGGGTTAAGCAGTGAACATTATAAGATACATAACATTTTCCATAAAGCTCTTGTACCTCGACAACAAAACGCGTAAGACAAGAGGAAGCATGCAAAAGATTTTGGATATGATCCTGGAGGAGTGTGTAGATGGAGAAGACAAGTAATAGCCAGTGATTATAATAAACCGGGGGTAAAACTGTTTTCAAAAGAATGGGGGAATAAAATAAAAGAAATGCCCTCAATTCAGATGCCTTCCAATAGTGTCTCTCGGACAATGACCTTGGACATCTTTTGACTTCATGTAGTGGGTGTATGGTGAGGAGGGAACTGTCAATCTGTTGGATTATTTTCGGTTGTAAATAGAATGGCAAAGCAGAGTTTTTTGAATCACACCAAATACTGACAAATTGTTTTGTTACACCAAGGCAAACACTATGCATATATTCTGGGACAAAATGTTTGATAATGTCGAAATTAGGAAGTTGACTAGGTCCCTTAACCCCATTAACATCTGTGTCTGATTGTAGTAAAACTACTATAGTAAGGTTAAAAAACACTACAATATTTACTATAGTATATATAGGGTATACTATAGTTTATTTACTATAGTAAACTAGAATTTTCTGTAGTATACTATAGTTTACTGCAGTAAAACTACTATAGTAAGGTTCCAAACACTACAATATTTACTATAGTATATATAGGGTACACTATAGTTTATTTACTATAGTAAACTATAGAATTTTCTGTAGTATACTATAGTTTACTGTAGTAAAACTACTATAGTAAGGTTGAAAAACACTACAATATTTACTTTAGTATATATAGGGTATACTATGCTTTATTTACTATAGTAAACTATATAATTTTTTCATGTGGGTACTGACATGGATGTTTAAAGATTATAGTTTATATTTAATTTCAAAGAGACTTGTTTATTATTTATTTATTTGCAGATATTAAATACTGTATCTTTAGGTATTGAAATCAATAGAGCTAGAGCCTACTACTGTAGATGGTAAAAAAAAAATCATGACAAGATACACAACCCAAAAAAACGTTATTTGTCCCCAGGGGGCAATTGAGGGCACATAGCAGCAACATTACAAAGGACAGGGCCATGTCCAAACAAAAAAAAAACGAAAACACAGCATTGCTACCTGGCAGACAATACACACAAGCACAGGTGTCTACAAATACACACATTTATATAAATATTTATAAAATATGCAAAGTGCATGTTTATAAATGGACAACTGACTCTTAAAAGTGTAAATTGTGTCAAATATGACATTAATATAAAGTGCAATCAGTTAATAAATACCATGCTGACTATAATACATTTTAGATGAATTGAGGCGAGGCATTTATGTTGTAACAGTTAATGGGAGTGAGAGGGCAAAACAGAGTTCACGGCTTCACCAGTCCACACTAAAAAATATATAAAAAGTTGAGAAAACTCAAAATTGCAAGGCAACTTACTGCAATACATTTTTGAGTTTTGAGCCCAACAAAATGTCATTTTTCTTCTTTAGACAAACTTGAAAGTTAGTTATACCAACAAATATTTTATGTTTTACAAAACTCAAAAAAGTAAGTCAGGGTTGTTAACTTAATATTTCTAACTAAGGTTACTATTATTTAAAAAAAAAAAACATTTAAAAGAATGCAAAACTAGTTTTAAGTTCACTTTATTAAAATTAATAATTGGAAACTTCCATTTTACATTTCTGAATGCCAGACAGCAATAGAACAAGCAACATGTAGCTAGTTCAGCAGCAGAGAATCGCTGTCTAAATACAGCAAACCAAAGTGCAGAACAAGTTCGACATTATGGTCAAACTTGTTCTGCACGATACGGGAGCCCAGGTTAAACGGTGACGCAACTCTCGTGCCTCATACACCGCACGATCCCGAGAGCTGCCTTTATTTAACACACACCCACAACACACAGCGCACCGCACACCCAACCAACGGACATGCAAGTCTCGGTAACGGTGGCGGCAACACTACACACAATAAACAACACACAAACAATAAAGACCCCAAACCCGTTAACCCCGCTTAACCTAACAGAAACAAATTGACAAAAGGCAATAAACCCCTTTTTCCCAACCGGCATCACGAATACCCAGACTCCCCGGGGAGTAGGAGTCGCCACAATATTTACCATCTGAAAATTCTGTTAGGAAACCCCGTATTTTTCAATGTGTCGAAATGCGCATGTGCACCGTAGTTGGCCCAGCCTCAGACAGAGTCTGACTTAAACCTGTGTGTCTTGCTAACAAAGATACTACACTGAGCCCAACTCTTGACCCAAAACTCAACATTGTTGGTTGGACTAAATTGCATTGCACAGTTGACATGAATACTTAATGTTTTATAGGCCTATTCATTTTACTCAGAAATCATAATGAGACCAACAATTTTAAGTTTTCGTTTCTACAGTGCATGTGGGGAGGGCACAAGCCCGGGTGGGGGGTTTAGGAGGAGTTGAGGAGGTGACCAGCCTTGGGAACAAAGGTTGCTTTTCTCCTCTGTGTCCTGCAGCCGAGGCAGCGTAGTCGGCGCCCTGAGGGGAGCCACTCAAAGGCGGGGTGTAGAGCGTGTGAGGGGTCCTGCATAATTCTGTTGGCTAACCGGAGTGTTTGCTGGTCGTGGATGGAGGAGAGAGTTCTTGTTGAAAGTCCAATTATTTTAGAGCAAACTCTGGCCGTACTCTCCAGGCGGTTTCTGTTTTGGAGGGTGATAGAGTGGAACCAGCAAGTTATAAAAAATGTACAGATGCTTTCAATGAAGGAGTAATAGAAAGTAAGCAGTATGTTTTTGCTGACTCCAAAGGAATTTAGTTTCCTTAAGAGTTACTTCCGCTGATGACACTTCCTAAGAATCTCTTCAGTGTTGGAGGAGAATTTCAACTGGCTGTCGAAGATGGTGCCCAGGTATTTATACTCCTCCACCAGCTCCACCGGCATCCCGTGGATTGAGATGATGGATGCTGCGGCCAGCTCTCTCTGCCTCTTAGAAAAGGTCACCACCATCTCTTTGGTCTTACTCACATTCATCTCAAGGCATGAGCTGTCGCACCACTCCACAAACTGCTGGACAGCTGATCCATGCTGCTGTGAAGGACCTGAGAGCAGGGACAGGAGAACTGTGTCGTCTGCGTACTTCACCAGGTGACACTGAGGCTGTGTGGATCTGCAGTCATCTGTATAGAGCAGGGGTACTCAAGTAGAAATGATGAGGGGCCACAATTTTTTTTTTCAGTGACTCAAGGGGCCGGTCGGTATACGTGTGACTGAGGCCGATATATGCTCTTTTTTAGACGTAACGCGTAAGCACGTAAGATACATAACCCCCCCTTGCGCGGCAAAAATATCCCCCCTTACGTGCTTAAGTGCGTCGGCCAAAATTCCTGACTATGCGACTAAAACACTACGGCCCTACGCAGCTCGCAAAGACTGTGATTGGCCAGCTAACCACATCCTTTCAGGAGTCTCACATTTCCGGTTTTACAGCATAATAGCGCCATTTTTAAAAGGCTGTGAGAGAAGCGAATGAATAATTTTGAAGAAGGAGAAGAAGAAAACACAAGAACGTATTATGATAATTATAAATATAAACAAGCCAGCGATTTCCACTTCCACGCCCACAGATTCGTTCGTTGCTCCCCCTACTGTTCTGGCGGAGAATCCCCTTGCAACACGCGCAATCCTTAAGGAACCGTAAATCAAAACTTGTCTAAAACAAGTCCCTTGTGTAAATTACGTGCTTACGTCTCTGCGTCGATAACGACCCTAAATCGGCCTTGACTGCTGCTGAGATGGACTGTCTGCCTCGAGTTTGGGAGGGCTGGAGCGGTCTGTGGGCTGGAGTGCTATCTGTTTATCGTTGCAACCCCCAGCCTCGTATTGAGATCGCGGCGCGCGGTTTCAAAATAAGAGCGCCCAGCAGGATTTTTTTTTTTTTTTTAATAATTAAAAAAACTTTTCAAAACAGCTCGAGGGCCATTAATAGACACCCCGCGGGCCGCTACTTGAGTATGACTGGTATAGAGGATGAAGAGCAGAGGTGAGAGCACACAGCCCTGAGGGGAGCCCGTCGAGGTGTGTCGGAGGTCGGAGAAGGTGTTGTTGACCCGGACTCTCTGTGACCTGTCGGTTAGAAAGTCCAGTATCCACCGGATGAGCTGGTCATCTAGATGGAAGTAGGAGGCGAGTTTGTTCGCCAGGATGTGCCTTACATTACCGCGTTACAGCAAAAAGTAATACATTACAGTAATCACATTACCTTTGTAACACGTTACTCCCAACACTGCCAAGGATTGGACTACTTTCTTCAAAAAAACGCAACATTCTTAGTCTTGATTAATTTTGCACATCTGTGCTGTCATAGTTGACGACAGCAAATGTAAAATAGCTACATCTTCATGTCGATATGTTTATTGTTGTCACTTTCAATCGTCACTTCTTGCCATTAAATTATGTTACTGTTACCTTGTCACTTCCATTCCATTTTGGTGCTGGTGAAACAGGAATGGTGTTTTACATAACTTTTCGTGTTCAGTGTTGTCATTTGGCACTTAATTATCTGGCTACTTACCCTGTAGATGCTCGAGGGTCATTCTGTGTCAACTCAACCAGAGTTTGGCAGTTTTAGATTTTGACTTTATATTTTAAAGGCCCACTATGCAACTTCGGGAATTTCTTCGCTGTTTTCTTGGTTTTGGCACGCACATTTCTCCACACAGCGCCCCCTACAGCTTCGTAGTAGATATTTTACAACACTGTCGTAACAACTCGTTGACGACCCTTCCCAATGCATCTTCTACGCGAGCCATGTGCATTTGTTTTCAAAGAAGCCGGCGAATGCGTGGAGCCATGTCTGAAGTAAATGTTCATAAAGTGTAGGCAAGGTTATACATTTTTAAAATGGTGTATTTGTATTGCAATAAACATAAAGCCATCCTTTTTATAGTTGACGGGGAGAATTTATATCCTAGATTATAATTGTTTTATCTTAGGTTGAACAGAACAATCAGTGTGAGAGTGTTGGCCAACATAATAATCTAAATAAACAAGAACCTGGATTCGGGGATTCAGTCTGTATCTGGGGGACGAGACAGACGAACAGCAAAACACCAATGGAAACAAAGGTGTTTATATGGCTGCAACCAAGCAAGCTAGAAACAGACAGGGCTCACAACAAAACGGTCGGGAAAACAATTTTTACAGGGCTCACAACAAAATGGTTGAGCAAACACATTTGTACAGAGACTATCAACATCAAGAATACCACGAGGACAAAGTTCACCCAAGGGTACTTTAAATTTCAAAAGCAACACGGCCAAGTCGGAGTCTGATTTGAAGTCTTCATTTTCTTTCAGTTCACGCTATTCCTGAAAAGCTTGCCCAACGTTTACTCGTGTCTGGCCTCTCTGTCGGTCAGTCTCCCCTTTCTCTTCTTCTGTTCCTCCGACATTGGGTTTCTCTGTCTCTTTTTAGTCGGCTGATCTATGATGAATGTAACAATCCCTTAGTTACTTGTGTTTATATCGAGCCGGTTCCGTGTTTGGGGGTCTGTGCCGCAAAGCAATTTGTTACTTCGCGAGACCCGAGACTCCCGCGAGAGTGGGCGGCGGGTCGCCGGCAGAAACATATTCATTTTCTCCGCCAAGATGCGCAAGAGGGAGTTGAAACAACGAACAATCGAACAAAAATGTATAATGGAACCATCGCAATGACTCCTAGCCTGTTATATTAAGGTAAATCAAGCCAAATTGCCTCGCAACTGGCTGTTTATATCTAGCCGGTGCCATGTTTGGGTGTGTGTCTGTGCCGTAAAGCATTTTCGAAACTACAATCTGACTACATTTTCGAGGATACTTCCGCCGCGTCACATCCGGAAGCGCTCGGTCCGAACACATCAAGTTGCATATGCGCTTTTTCACTGTAGAGGCCACATGGGAAAATGACACACCCACCAATCGACCCAGAAATGGATGCAGAACCATCAGCATAACTCTCAACCTGCATACTTAATGTAATTTTGGCTAAAAAAGTTGCATAGTGGGCCTTTAATAGTATATCATTTTAAAGAACTAAAGTCGGTCCCCTGTTGCTGTGCTGTTTGTGGCTATGTGGTTCTTTAGCCACTAAGGAGAGGTGCAACTGAATGTGAGAGGATGATAAATCACTCAATTGACCTCTGAACAATTTGTCCCCCTCACTTCTGAAATGATGGCTACGCCCCTGACGATCAGGTTTGTGATGAAGAAGGTTATTTCTGTTTGCAAAGCAGTGCAATTACAATTCCATTGTAGGCCTACTGTATATCTGTAAATTCGATTTGTGTGCCAATATTGCTCTAACCTTTTTTTTAAGCACATACTTGGCCTACATTTTGAACTACATGCAGATATTAGTGCTGTCAAGCAATTGAAATATTTAATCGCGATTAATCGCATTATTAAAGGCCCACTATGCAACTTTTTTAGCCAAAATTACATTAAGTATGCAGGTTGAGAGTTATGCTGATGGTTCTGCATCCATTTCTGGGTCGATTGGTGGGTGTGTCATTTTCCCATGTCGCCTCTACAGTGAAAAAGATATGCAACTTGATCTGCTCGGACCGGGACATTCCGGATGTGACGCAGCGGAAGTATCCTCGAAAATGTAGTCAGATTGTAGTTTCGAAAATGCTTTACGGCACAGACACACACCCAAACATGGCACCGGCTAGATATAAACAGCCAGTTGCGAGGCAATTGTTGCATTCATCATGGATCAATCGACTGATAAGGGACCCAAGAGGCGACTGTCGGTGGAACAAAAGAAGAATGGACCAAAAAAGAGATCAGACACGAGTGAAAGGGGAACTATGCAACTTTTTTGGCTTGATTTACCTTAATATAGGAGTCATTGCGATGGTTCCATTATACATTTTTGTTCGATTGTTCGTTGTTTCGACTCCCCCTTGCGCATCTTGGAGGAGAAAAGGAATATGTTTCTGCCGGCGACCCGCCGCCCACTCTCGCGGGAGTCTCGGGTCTCGCGAAGTAACGAATTGCTTTACGGCACAGACCCCCAAACACGGAACCGGCTCGATATAAACACAAGTAAATAAGGGATTGTTACATTCATCATATATCAGCCGACTAAAAAGAGACGGAGAAACCCAATGTCGGAGGAACAGAAGAAGAGAAAAGGGAGACTGACCGACAGAGAGGCCAGACACGAGTAAACGTTGGGCAAGCTTTTCAGGAATAGCGTGAACTGAAAGAAAAAGAAGACTGCAAATCAGACTCCGATTTGGCCGTGTTGCTTTTGAAATTGAAAGTACCCTTGGGTGAACTTTGTCCTCGTGGTATTCTTGATGTTGATAGCCTCTGTACAAATGTGTTTGCTCAACCATTTTGTTGTGAGCCCTGTAAAAATTGTTTTCTCGACCGTTTTGTTGTGAGCCCTGTATGTTTCTAGCTTGCTTGTTGGTTGCAACCATATAAACACCTTTGTTTCCATTGATGTTTTGCTTTTCGTCTGTCTCGTCCCCCAGATACAGACTGAATCCCCGAATCCAGGTTCTTGTTTATTTAGATTATTATGTTGGCCAACACTCTCACACTGATTGTTCTGTTCAACATAAGATAAAACAATTATAATCTAGGATATCAATTCTCCCCGTCAACTATAAAAAAGGATGGCTTTATGTTTATTGCAATACAAATTCACAATTTAAAAAATGCATAACCTTGCCTACACTTTATGAACATCTACTTCGGACATGGCTCCACGCATTCGCTGGCTTCTTTGAAAACAAATGCACATGGCTCGCGTAGAAGTGCATGGGGAAGGGTCGTCAACGAGTTGTTACGACAGTGTTGTAAAATATCTACTACGAAACTGAAGGGGGCGCTGTGTAGAGAAATGTGCGTGCCAAAACCAAGAAAAAAGCGAAGAAATTCCCGAAGTTGCATAGTGGGCCTTTAACTATTCTAAATATCTCTTGATTTCGTGGTGCTAGCCTTTTAGTGAGATCATAGTGTTGAGAAGGACAGTAATAAAATATATTTGGTAAGATGGATATAAGAAGAGAGACCCGCAGTGAATTCAACCTGGTCCACTTGACATCGGGTAGGTGCATGATAGTGGTAGGCCTACCATAAAACTTCAAAGCCCAGGCTTTTATTTGTTTCAATCATTGAACTTTCGAACAAAACTTGCTCAGCAAAGATGGGAAATACTATAACATTTATTATTTAAACCAGTATGAATAGTCCTACCGTACCTAGGCCAATACACATAACCAGGCTATCGAATAACACCCACACAGTGGTTCTCAAACTTTTTCGGTCATCCCCCACTTTGGACTAGGGGGAATTTTGAAGCCCCACCTGCCCCCATCGCCCCAACACAATGCTAATGAAATACGCCAAGCTTAACATTTTCAAATTTAATGAATTAAATAAGCCTAGCTCAGGTGTTGTCAATGAGCTCGTTAGGCTCCTCTCGTTAGGGTCGTGACAACATCAAGTAACATCAACATTGTATCTAAATTCTAACTCAACATAAAATAACAGCAAGTTAAAAAATCAAGAAAATAACAGTGCCACTTTGCAATCTCTTCAAAAATAAAAGAAGAGAAATGCATTTGGCAAAACATGAACATATGAGTTTTACCCCTGCATTAGTGGCTGCAATGAGCCTGTTTTGCATTGCACATCTTTTCAAAGCGGGGTTGCAGGCTTGATAGTGCCACCCTCAAGTCATGCTCAATGTTCAGCTGAGATCTGTACTTGGTTTTCAGTGAAGCAACAGCTGAAAAGACCATCTCACAAAGATATGATGTGGCAAAGGGAAGAAGAATGCACACAGCTCTCTGCCCAATGAGTGGATACTCCCTCTCCACTCCAAGCCAGAATTCACAAAGAGTCTGAGCTGTAAACCTCAGCCTCAGGGTGGAGTCAGATGTCATTTCAATGAGCTGGTCCTCCTCAGCAGACCTAAAATCAGCAGGTGCTGCAGATAGAATATGAATAAATAGGCTTACTTTATTTGTCATTGCATAATAAACACAAAGAAATCTGTTTGACAACAATCCATTCCAGTTAGTAAGTACCATCTAACATAAATAAAATTCATGTATAATATATGAGTATAATATTCAAAATACCAACCTGAGCACTGTTGATCGGGAAGTATTTTTGAAACAGTCCTCTCAGGGAAGAGAGGTGCTGCTTAATACATGGGATCACTGTGGTGGCTCCAGAATCAGTGGTTTCAGCAACTTCACTCAGGTTCTCAAAGATCGAGGCGCCTTCCCCATACCTCAAGCTTTCGGGAGAATGCAGTGATTTTGTCTGCCAGGTGAGGTAGGTGCCTGTCTTTGCCTTGGGGCTGAAGATTTAATTCATTCAGCTTGCCAAACACATCGCTGAGGTAAGCCAACTTCAACAGAAATTGTTCATCACTGAACTTGCTTGCAGCCTCATACATGCGCTCCTCCTCTAAGAAGATCCGAATCTCTTCCCTGAGCACAAAGTCGCGCGACAGCACTTTTCCCCGGGAGAGCCACCTTGCTTCACTATGAAACAGCACAGATGTGTGATCAGCTCCCATTTCCTCACAAAGTGCGGAGAACAGTCGCACTTTCAGTCATCAGGTTTTGATAAAATTTACCACGCTCACAACTTCTGTCAAAACCTCATTCAGTTCAGGGCTGATCTGCCTTGACGCGAGCGCTTCCCTGTGAATGATGCAGTGCGTCAAGTGCGCATCTGGCGCAACCCTCATTATTAGTGCCTGCAGCCCGTTTCTTGACCCTGCCATGGTCTGTGCGCCATCAGAGCAAAAGCCCACACAGTTTTCCCATTTAAAGGCACCCAGTGCAACTTTTGAGGCTTAAAAATAAACATTCAATTTCTAGTCTTTTTTACACGTAGTAAGTTTCAATAACTCCATACCATTACATACCGACATTTAAGCAGCAAAGATGAGACGTCGGTTGTGTGGTGAGAACTGATACAAAATCGATAACAACAACAATGCCGCCATTTTCTTTATTTTTTGTAACCTACAATAAATAAAGCAGGCTTCCAGTCAATGGAAAAATGGCTTCTCCCCACCGGCGATTGTTGTTGTTTACGATTTTCTATCAGTTCTCACCACACAACGACGTCTCATCTTTGCTCCTTGAATGTCGATATGTAATGGTATGGAGTTATTGAAACTTACTACGTGTAAAAAAGACTAGAAATTGAATGTTTATTTTTCATTGAATGTTTACATAAAGTTGCACTGGGTGCCTTTAAGGCCGTGTTCTTTGAGGTATCTGTCCATGATCTTAAAAAGCTCATCAGCTGTGGCTCTATTTTGTATGTATTTGCAAAACAGCAAATCCTCGCACAGTGACTCGCAATTCACAAAGCGGACGTAGGCCTATGAGATGAACAAGCAGTCCTTAATTCTGTCAGTAGCTTCGTCCACTTGTAATGCAAAACGACTTTCTTGTAATTTTTCTGAGTTGTTCCTCAAGATCGCTTGAAATGTCACATATACATCTCGCAATTATGTCGTTTGACAGGGGGACGGCTTTTAATTTTGCTGCGCTTGTCTCGTCAAGCATAACCATGTCTAGTGAAGTGGGGAGAATGAGCTGCTCAGCAATCGTGTGTGGTTTTTTGCATTGTGCAATTCTGTATGCAACTCTATATGACGCCATTTGAGCGTTACAGTTTACTGATGCAGCTTTTACCATGCGATTCTCCTGTTGACGGTATTCTGCCAGTTTTCTTTGAAAGAAATCAAGTTGCTTATTGACGTGACTGGGGTGTGTGGTCTCTAGGTGTCTTCTTAATTTGTTGGGTCTCATGCTGTCTGCTGCTAGCGGTTTAAGACACAGAACACACAGGGGTCTCTCCTCTGCCCCCACCACCGCTGCCGTAAATCCAAGAGCAAGATACTCTTCATCATATTTTCTTTTCAGTTGGCTTTTTGGTTTATTAGCCCCCACGCAGCACATTCAACATGATAGCTCAAACAGCTTTACAAAAAAACAGTGTTACGTCTCTAAACTGAGGTAGACCACATAAACTAAAAATGTAACAGTTTGCTGTAGCCTATTGATAATCAACTGTATAAGGAACCAAAATAATAACAAACACTGACGAAAGAATGCCTTAAATTTATTACTGTATTATATTGATTACGATTATTATCTGGCCTTGGTGAAGATCGTGACCCAGCCTCCTCTATTCCTACTGGTGTGCCCAGTCTACAATGACTGTCAGGTTTCTCTGGAGGCGCTGGATCGACAACATTTGAGGACCGTGTCATACTTTTATCCATCTTGTATTGTTGTTCACACCAGCCTGCTAACCGGAGTAGGGTCCAGCTGCAGCCCCGGAGAACAACACCCTGGCGTGACAGAACACCCTGGCGTGACGGAAGTACTGTGGCTGGACGGAAGTTACCTCCGATTATTTTCTATAGACAAATAAACGTATTTATCGCTTGAATGAACATAACAAAGAAATAAAAAAATATTTAGACACGTTAGTAATCATTTTTATAGCTTAGAAAAGTTTTTTTAACGTTATTTAGCCCCGGAGAACAACACCAGTTTATAACATGAATACTGTCAACATAGACAGGTCCATTAAGAGGGTGCCGGACTTCATTGGTTGAAGGAATGGCAGCACCCTGTAAAATAAGTTGTTAATGCCATGTACAGTGGTCAATGTTTATTTTATTTGACCTGTTGTGCTTATTTGTTAATGTTCATCTACCTTTGGTCGTATGTACAAGTTTGACCGGCCCATCGTGCCATGGCCCCGAAGGTCCCTCGGGCAGACATCACCCAAAACGATAAAGGTACGGCCAATGAGCCTGCAAAGGTCGAAGGCCTCTGGAATGTACAGCAATTTATCCCTGAGGGCCTGCAGGAACTCCTCGCGGGACATTGTGTCCTGCAGTACCACTGTGCAGGTGGCTAAGATTTCTAAAAAAAAACATGAAAACAATTATTTAGTAGTACTATACTCAGAGGCTACTTTCTTTAGTAGAATATGTACTGTATATGTAATGTGATTTCATTATTGTACACGTGTACAATAATAAAATCATCAAATCAAACGTCCCCTTTTCTTTAAGGGGAAGTCTTCTTCAACCCCTGCAGCCACTCAACTTGTGTACAGTGGTACACCGCAGTGTCCTGCTTAAGGACGGAGACCTTTATTGTCAAATGTGTCCTCCGTGGTCTTCTCCTCCTGCCTTCACAACTCTGTGGAGCTTCGCCCTGTCTGCAACGGTGCAACTACGGTGCAACTGAAATTTGTGAGGTCTTTTATGCCCCGCCACACCTCCTGTGTATTGTTGCTGGACAGATGGGACTCGGAGAGAAGGATGCGCAACCTGTGGGCCGCCTTTTATTCCTTTTTTTTTTTTATTCCAGGTCAGCTCGAGCAGCTCTATACAGAGCTCTGTCCCCTGACCTGAAGGCAGCGTCGCGGGTCCTGAGGAGTGAGCGGAACTGGTAGGTCATCCAGCTACTCCAGCCACAGATGGCAGCACCTTTAGACAGGTGAGGAGGGCGGAGCCAAAACGTCACACAGGCCACGCCTACTTCATATAGGCCACGCCCACTTGATACAATTCGGCGCGGGAGTGAGATTGGAGGCCAGAGACACAGAGGACCCGCAGAGAGCCTCGGGCCTAAGCCCCGGGGCTCGAAGTAGCTTTTCAGTATCTCTCTCCACGAGTGTTGGATACAATTCCCTCCCTTTTGCTTCATAGTTACCATACCGAAATACTTTAACAACATCATCTTTTAAACACTCACTCGTGGTAAAACTATGTTTGCTCACGATCAAATACTCATCAATCCTAAAAGTTATGGGCTTGTATACGATGTCTGGGTCAAGAAAATATGTTTGCTGTACACTGATTCTTGGGCATTTGGATAAAACAGGTTTTAATTTTGAAAAGTGAGTTAAATTACAAAACCTGAAGGTATATCATTATAGACCAAGGTCTTGGCTGCTCAGCAATGTACTGGCACCACCTCCCCATTTTGTATTGTTTTCATAAAATGTTTTTTTTCCAGTTTTTACTTTGTTTTTGTCTACACCGCACAATAAAAAGCAAATAATTTCTTATTTATTTGGTCCAATATGAATTTAGAGTTTTTTAATCATTATCAGGTATTCTTAGTACACATATGCTGTTAAATGATGAATATTCACTTTTGTTCTTTTTTTATACTGTTACACTTGCAGTCCTTTGCAAGATCTAAGATCACCCTACGTTTACTTTAAGTCTAAATAGAAAAAATAATGATTTTTTATTTAAGAAAAATATTTTTGTATTAAAAGAGACTATTACTTGAATAAGTCAACAGCACTGAATAGCTTCAGAACTGACGGTGGTGACACTAATCTGACGGTGGTGACAGTGGCCTCATTACAACATACAATTCCAAAATGTATACCACTGGCTTCTTGCTCAACAACTTTAGGTCCAAAAAATAACAATCCAGAGCACTGTGATAGACATTTTTTCAAGGAATTTAAGGTACAATTAAACAACATCATTAAAAGTACCCCATCCCCATGTCATAAAATATCAAATCATAGTAAAAAATAAAGTCCTTACCAGTAGGAATAACGTATAATGCATCACTGACATCATCTCAAACTGTCATCTAGTGCCCCCTACTCATAAAATAATACATTATGATCTTCTGTAAACTGGACTGTAAACTGTATATTGGACGTGAAGAACAGCTAACAAATAACAATAGGGGATTATCACGCTTCCGGGTTCCGGTGGCGGGATTTGTCTTCGTTGTGCATGAACACTTCCGGCGCAGTTCAACAATGGCTGAAACAAAAGCTAGATGTCACTGCTCTGTTCCACTTTGTACATCGAACAAACAACGCCAACCATACTTGAGTTTTCATGGATTCCCGACTGATACTAGTCTCAGGAAGAAGTGGATCCAAGCGGTTCGCCGGGATGAAGGGCCAAACTTTAAAATAAAACTAGGTAGCACGTTTGTTTGTAGCCGGCACTTCAGTGATTTAGACTACACCAACGCTACAGCGAGCAGGATAGCAACCAACCTGGGTCATGTCAAGCGACTTAAAATCGGGTCTACACCCTCCCGTTTCCAGTGGAACAACTGGGGCCTGCCAAGAAGGGAGTCCGTATATAAAAGAGCATCAACTCGCTTAGGCCATGACGTTCACCCAGCCCTTCCTCTGGAGCTACCGCTTCCGTGTGAAGAAGAGCCGGTGGCGGAGATTGCAGCTTCGGTGGTGATGACAGACCATGATTACGGTTCTGCTCCTAAATCAGGTTTGTTAGTGTTCTGAAATATTAGCCTACTAGTACCCCATACTGTTCTTACACCACCTACCTGACAGGATGTGCTACCAATGGTTTAATCACAGAATGGGCTCTTAGTAGGTTATACCGAGGAGGCAGGTCAACTTTTCAGAACTCGGCGCAAAATGTTTAGTCTTATTGATGTCCCAGCATTTGACCAATACCACAATGTGAAAAGCTTCATTACAAGTTCAAATGTTGCATTTTATATTTTACTTAATTGTAAAGGTGAATATTGAGCTATAAAAAGTACATTTTAAAAGCAATATTGAGCTATAAAAAGCAATTTCTTTAGAGGTCCAAACTACTTCCAATATGCAAGTCACAGTCAAAATCTGGGTCAGGTGTGCTGGATGCTGCTGCTGCACGCATACAGCAATTAGAGGAAACAGTAGAGGAGCTGACAAGAGAGCTGTTACAGCTGAAAGTGGGTCCAGTGCCCTTTCACAGATTTTGTGTCTCAGACAAGGACATTTTTTTTTTACGATTCACATCGAGAGGTTTTTTGTGACTTGTGGGAGGCTATTCAACCATCTGCCTCCATGTTAGTTTATTGGTCGAAAGCTCAGAAGAACCAGCAAACATTTGAACCCATTTCTCCCAGTCCAACACGTAGACTGCAACTGTTTGATGAGTTCTTTCTCTTCTGCTGCCGGGTTGCTGCAGGCCTGCAAGAGAAGGTACTGGCTGACATGTTTCAGGTCAGTGTGTCCACTGTCTCCCGTGTAGTTATAACGTGGGCCAACTACCTTTACCTGCTCCTTGGCTCCCTCCCCATCTGGATGAGCAAACAGCAAGTCAAGAACACCATGCCGCGCAAATTTGTGCAGTACAGTCCCGATGTTCGGGTAATCATCGACTGCACCGAGGTGCGATGCCAGAATCCGTCATCCCTCACTCTCCAGTCTGAGGTTTTCTCTTCTTACAAAAACACGACAACCTTTAAAGCCTTGATTGGGATTGCCCCGTGTAGTGCTGTGACTTTTGTGTCGAGTCTCTTCACCGGCTCCATCTCTGACCGAGAGCTGACCGAACGTTGTGGACTGCTGGATTTACTGGAGCCAGGAGATGGCTGCATGGCAGACAAGGGTTTCACCATTGAGAAGCTGCTAGCTGACCGTGGGGCAAAGCTGATTATACCACCCTTCAAGATGACAGGTAGGCATGAAAGGAAGGAACATTTCAAATTAAAACTGACCCAAATGTGAAATAATACTAATTAACTTATCTCTAACCACAGCGCAGTTCACCGATGAGGATGCTCTGAAAACGCAAGCAATCGCCCGACTTCGAATCCTCGTGGAAAGAGCAATACGCCGAGTCAAGGAGTACCGCATCTGGGATTGCACTGTCCCTCTCACCTTGTCTGGGACAGTCAACCAGCTGTGGACCGTCTGCTGTGTGATGACCAACTTCCAGGGACCCCTTGATTTAAAAGGCTACATCCCTGTTGAATAGTGTTTACTCAAACATATCTATAAATATTAAAACGAGAGACACTGAACATTTGGAGTGGTCCCTTATTATATATATTTTGAACGACACGTACCTAATTGGGTAACCCTTCCTTTTACAGTCCCCTAATTACTAGGTATTTACCCGGTACATACATGGTAAATTATAGTGTATTACTGGGTAATTACCACTGGTAATAAGAAGGTAAATACAGAGGTAGTTACCCGGTAAATACATGGTAAATCGTAGTGTATTACTGGGTAATTACCACTGGTAATAAGAAGGTAAATACAGAGGTAGTTACCCGGTAAATACATGGTAAATCATAGTGTATTACTGGGTAATTACCACTCGTAATAAGAAGGTAAATACAGAGGAATTATCCGGTAAATTATAGTGTATTACTGTGTAATTACCACTGGTAATAAGAAGGTAAATACAGAGGAATTACAGCTGATGTACCAAGTAAAACCTCCACTATTACCCATCAACTCAACTAAGTAGCGTGTAGTTGTAACTGTTTTAGGTTGGTAATAACTCCGATATTGTGTACTTCCTAGGAAATTAGGCAACCAATTCTTAGAAACACCTATTATCCAAGGTTTATGTTGGTAACAGCCCAAATTTAATGATGTATCTAGAAATTAGCATAGTACTTTCCAATAAAATACTTTTTCTTAGTTATTATTCATAGCTACACCCATTTAGAAAGGGTTTATTCAGTTTACCACTATGGAATTACTTACCTGGTAACAACCTCTGCAGGAAGTTTTCCTCTAGTCATGGTACATCTTCTTAAATACTGGGTACAAAGCCGTTTGTTTCCATGGTATTACCAGGTTCTTACCATATCATTTATAATAGATACATTCCATTGTCCATGCAGTCAACACAAACTTGTACCATGTACGTTCTGCGACGTTACCAAGTAAAACACGACAATTTACCCAGTAAGTAAGCTGAAACTGTACTGTAAAAGGAAGCCTTGTTTGTTTCCATGGTATTACCAGGTTCTTACCATATAATTTGTAATACATTATTCCCTTTTCCATGCAGTCAACACAAACTTGTACCATGTACGTTCTGCGACGTTACCAAGTAAAACACGACAATTTACCCAGTAATTAAGCTGAAACTGTACTGTAAAAGGAAGCCTTGTTTGTTTCCATGGTATTACCAGGTTCTTACCATATAATTTGTAATACATTATTCCCTTTTCCATGCAGTCAACACAAACTTGTACCATGTACGTTCTGCGACGTTACCAAGTAAAACACGACAATTTACCCAGTAAGTAAGATGAAACTGTACTGTAAAAGGAAGCCTCGTTTGTTTCCATGGTATTACCAGGTTCTTACCATATATTTTGTAATACATTATTCCCTTTTCCATGCAGTCAACACAAACTTGTACCATGTACGTTCTGCGACGTTACCAAGTAAAACACGACAATTTACCCAGTAAGTAAGCTGAAACTGTACTGTAAAAGGAAGCCTTGTTTGTTTCCATGGTATTACCAGGTTCTTACCATATATTTTGTAATACCTTATTCCCTTTTCCATGCAGTCAACACAAACTTGTACCATGTACGTTCTGCGACGTTACCAAGTAAAACATGACAATTTACCCAGTAATTAAGCTGAAACTACTGTAAAAGGAAGCCTTGTTTGTTTCCATGGTATTACCAGGTTCTTACCATATAATTTGTAATACATTATTCCCTTTTCCATGCAGTCAACACAAACTTGTACCATGTACGTTCTGCGACGTTACCAAGTAAAACACGACAATTTACCCAGTAATTAAGCTGAAACTGTACTGTAAAAGGAAGCCTCGTTTGTTTCCATGGTATTACCAGGTTCTTACCATATAATTTGTAATACATTATTCCCTTTTCCATGCAGTCAACACAAACTTGTACTATGTACGTTCTGCGACGTTACCAAGTAAAACACGACAATTTACCCAGTAATTAAGCTGAAACTGTACTGTAAAAGGAAGCCTCGTTTGTTTCCATGGTATTACCAGGCTCTTACCATACAAGTTGTAACTGGTTATTCCCTTTTCCATGCAATCAACACAAACCATATATGTTCTGCAACATCGTTCACCAGTAGTTAAGCACTTTAATTGTTGTTATAAAACCCCAAACCACTGTTGATGAAAGACATATTAAAATTAAACAAAATCAAAGGCCTATCTTTCAAACAATGCATATCTCACAAACAGGCACTGAACACTGAAGAAATCGGACAAACAAAAGAGCCGTCCACATCAACTCAATTTAAATGTTACTGATGGTGTTTTCATAAAATACATGACAGTGTTATGGCAAGTGACCACAAGGAAGACTGCTTCAACCTCTACAATTTGAATAAGTGGTGAATGCCATGCAGCAATCTGCCTATGGGAGCATCTTCGTGGTCATTCGCAAACCAATGAGTCCACTCGATGAATGAGAGATGACTCTTTAGTGTCTTCTCTGTGAGGTATCCCTGCAGTCTCCACATCTGGGATTTGAAGGCTGACCAAGACCTGACCAGGTACCTCCAAATCTCCCCTTCAAGAATCAGAAGACAAGAAAATAAACATTAGGACTGTCAATTAATGAACATTTCTAGAACATGTAGAAGTCAAGGATTATTTTGTTTATCAGTTAAGAAAGGATGCTGGTCCTCTGGCCATTGTGTTTGGTCATATTGAAAAGAGAAAAAGGCATAGCCATAAATACAGTTAATAGGACGGGAGGGGACAGGCAGTTAGCTCCGGTTAGCCCTTTAGCATCGAGCTAGCAGAGCTTCTGTCATTCAAATAACTCGGATATGTTGTTTAAAACCTATAGCACCCAATTTATTAAAATATCCGGATTTAATCGGGCTCTCTCCCATAAGTACAGTTAATAGGACGGGAAGAGACAGGCTCTGTTAGCCCCGGTTAGCGCGATGCTAAAGAGCTGAGAGCTCTACCGGAGCATGCCACCTCAACAGGTGCAAGTTAGCCTCCGGTTTGATATTCGCCGGATACTCGGTTTACCACCCAATCGGATTCATCAACATAAGTGCAATACATTACGGGCTTAGTATGTTGAGGAAGGTTTAGGACACCGTATCGCGAAAAATCACAAACACATGTTGTCGCCATCGATGTCTGTGCAACTACGTCATTTACGTTCTCTGGCTGCTACCTGTTTTAGGGACCGTCAACAAGTTACACTCACCAACTGGTGGCAGAGACGTTACCATGGAATTGTTTCTGGAAATAAATCATATAAAATAACATAGAAATCACAAAAAAATACATTTTGTCACCTGATTGTAGTAGTAGTTGCCAATGGTGGGCTGCTACTTACTGCAGGTAACTTTGCTAATATTGCATTATTGTTAAACGGGATGCAATTAATAATTTCAAATATAGTTTGGTCGATTTTTGTCGAATATTAAACTATTAACTGCATTATGATTAACTATATTGCAATATATTTGTGTGATTCATTTCCTGAAACAATTCCATGGTAACGTCTCTGCCAACAGTGAGTGTAATTTGTTGACGGTCCCTAAAACAGGTAGCAGCCAGAACGTAAATGACGTTGTTGCACAGACATTGATGGCGACAACATGTGTTTGTGATTTTTCGCGATACGGTGTCCTAAACCGTCCTCAACATAGTAAGCCCGTAATGTATTGCACTTATGTTGATGAATCCGATTGGGTGGTAAACCGAATATCCGGCGAATATCAAACCGGAGGCTTACTTGCACCTGTTGAGGTGGCATGCTCCGGTAGAGCTGCTCTTTAGCATCGCGCTAACCGGGGCTAACAGAGCCTGTCTCTTCCCGTCCTATTAACTGTACTTATGGGAGAGAGCCCGATTAAATCCGGATATTTTAATAAATTGGGTGTTATAGGTTTTAGACAACATGTCCGAGTTATTTGAATGACAAGCTCCGCTAGCTCGATGCTAAAGGGCTAACCGGAGCTAACGGCCTGTCCCCTCCCGTCCTATTAACTGTATTTATGGCTATGCCTTTTTCTCTTTTCAATATGACCAAACACAATGGCCAGAGGACCAGCATTCCTTTCTTAACTGATAAACAAAATAATCTTTGAGTTCTACATGTTCTAGAAATGTTCATTAATTGACAGTCCTAATGTTTCTTTTCTTGTCTTCTGATTCTTGAAGGGGAGATTTGGAGGTACCTGGTCAGGTCTTGGTCAGCCTTCAAATCCCAGATCTGGATACTGCAGGGATACCTCACAGAGAAGACACTAAAGAGTCATCTCTCATTCATCGAGTGGACTCATTGGTTTGCGAATGACCACAAAGATGCTCCCATAGGCAGACTGCTGCATGGCATTCACCACTTATTCAAATTGTAGAGGTTGAAGCAGTCTTCCTTGTGGTCACTTGCCATAACACTGTCATGTGTTTTATGAAAACACCATCAGTAACATCTAAATTGAGTTGATGTGGACGGCTCTTTTTTTTGGCCTATTTCTTCAGTGTTCAGTGCCTGTTTGTGAGATATGCATTTGTTTGAAAGATAAGCCCTTGATTTTGTTTAATTTTAATATGTCTTTCATCAACAGTGGTTTGGGGTTTTATAATAACAATTAAAGTGCTTAACTACTGGTGAACGATGTTGCAGAACATATATGGTTTGTGTTGATTGCATGGAAAAGGGAATAACCAGTTACAACTTATATGGTAAGAGCCTGGTAATACCATGGAAACAAACAAGGCTTCCTTTTACAGTACAGTTTCAGCTTAATTACTGGGTCAATTGTCGTGTTTTACTTGGTAACGTCGCAGAACGTACATGGTACAAGTTTGTGTTGACTGCATGGAAAAGGGAATAATGTATTACAAATTATATGGTAAGAACCTGGTAATACCATGGAAACAAACAAGGCTTCCTTTTACAGTACAGTTTCAGCTTAATTACTGGGTAAATTGTCATGTTTTACTTGGTAACGTCGCAGAACGTACATGGTACAAGTTTGTGTTGACTGCATGGAAAAGGGAATTATGTATTACAAATTATATGGTAAGAACCTGGTAATACCATGGAAATAAACGAGGCTTCCTTTTACAGTACAGTTTCAGCTTAATTACTGGGTAAATTGGTGTGTTTTACTTGGTAACGTCGCAGAACGTACATGGTACAAGTTTGTGTTGACTGCATGGAAAAGGGAATAATGTATTACAAATTATATGGTAAGAACCTGGTAATACCATGGAAACAAACGAGGCTTCCTTTTACAGTACTGTTTCAGCTTAATTACTGGGTAAATTGTCGTGTTTGACTTGGTAACGTCGCAGAACGTACATGGTACAAGTTTGTGTTGACTGCATGGACAATGGAATGTATCTATTATAAATGATATGGTAAGAACCTGGTAATACCATGGAAACAAACGGCTTCGTACCCAGTATTTAAGAAGATGTACCATGACACTAGAGGAAAACTTCCTGCAGAGGTTGTTACCAGGTAAGTAATTCCATAGTGGTAAATTGAATAAACCCTTTCTAAATGGGTGTAGCTATGAATAATAACTAAGAAAAAGTATTTTATTGGAAAGTACTATGCTAATTTCTAGATAGTACATCATTAAATTTGGGCTGTTACCATCATAAACCTTGGATAATAGGTTTTTCTAAGAATTGGTTGCCTAATTTCCTAGGAAGTACACAATATCGGAGTTATTACCAATCTAAAACAGTTACAACTACACGCTACTTAGTTGAGTTGATGGGTAATAGTGGAGGTTTTACTTGGTACATCAGCTGTAATTCCTCTGTATTTACCTTCTTATTACCAGTGGTAATTACACAGTAATACACTATAATTTACCGGATAATTCCTCTGTATTTACCTTCTTATTACGAGTGGTAATTACCCAGTAATACACTATGATTTACCATGTATTTACCGGGTAACTACCTCTGTATTTACCTTCTTATTACCAGTGGTAATTACCCAGTAATACACTATGATTTACCATGTATTTACCGGGTAACTACCTCTGTTTTTACCTTCTTATTACCAGTGGTAATTACCCAGTAATACACTATAATTTACCATGCATGTACCGGGTAAATACCTAGTAATTAGGGGACTGTAAAAGGAAGGGTTACCTATAATTGAATGAGAAGTCTTGCATCTATAATCAATTTTAAAGTCCAGTCAGTCTATCCAGAAAGTATTCAAAATGTTAATATGTAATGTAGTAAATTATGTACTCAGAAAGGGAATGAATTAAATCCTTTTATTCTTTCAGTTGATTTCACTTTCTGCTGAAGATACACATTCATATATGTACCAAAGAAGTACAAGTCTACCTTATTTTTCATCTCTTTTATCATTTCATCATCCCTCCAGACTCTTTCGACTGTGAAGTCTCCCTCAGTGTCTGTTATAAAATCGCACCAACTCAATCCAGTTATTGCCAATTAACCTTGAACCTGCCAGTGGTATTTATGATTCTTTTTCAGTTTTGCCTGACCATTCACCATTTTAACATGTCCTGCCTCAGAAATGTTAGAGATGTCTGGGCATTTAACTTCAGCCAGCCCAAAACACGGAACGGCACTTGGGTCATATACTCTCGCATCGGGATGGATGACAAATCCACAGCGCGAGACATTTACATTGCAATGTTTTGAATATTGTTCCAGCACCTGCGGCTCGCGATCAAGGCCCCTTTTCATTGTGGGTGTTTGGCGTACACCCTTAAGTATCCGCCCTGCCAGGGTCTGACCAGAAGACGGTCCTTTCACATGGCTAACCTCATAGAACCTACTAGCTGTCACTCTAGTCTTGCGTAAAGCTTGCCATAATGGGCACTCAGACTGCTCACGTGTCTGCTCCTCTCTCTCAGCTGCCATCTCATGTGTCACAGTTAAGCTGTCCAAATGGAGAAACTGTTGGGAGTTTGAGGCAAATTTAGGAAAAGTAGTGGGACACGTTGACCCCTCTAAAGGCAGTTTTGGGAATGTTGGTGCATCTGGATGTTGAACATCATTTCTGAGTTTGACCACAGGAGGATACTGGTAGGACAGGGGTGAACCCCGCGGCACAGGTCCGAAGCTGGAGTCGACCATGGAGACTTCAGACAAGCCATGTAGCACTGAGGATATCAGTGGTTGCGGCCTGATTTTTTTCAGTCTTTCCCCAAGAGACAAGACTTGCGGGTCAGGGAGGGATCCTGAAACATAAAATGAAAAACTGTTACCCTGCGTTCACACCAAAAGATGCATTTGCTGCCCGAACGCGTTGACGCCTGAGTTTTGCGGCGCGTCAAATCAAGTTTTGCGGCGCGTCAAAGGTTTGCGGCGCGTCAAAAGTTGAAATATTTCAACTCGAGCAGCATTTGACGCGCCGCAAAATACGTGAACGCGCCCTTCGCCCGTGCCCGGCAGCGGGCACGGGCATGCCGCGCCGCAAATCAGATTTTGACGCGCCGCAAATCAAGTTTTGCTGCCCGTTTTCTCGGCAGCAAATGCTGCGGCAGCAAAGCAGCAACGCGTCTCTACATTCACTTTGAATGGGATCACGACGCGCGTCAACTTTTTGCATCTTTTGGTGTGAACGCAGGGTTAGTGTGAAATTATCCACACATCTCTTGTTTTGGTTTTAAATTCTGATGTCAAGAGTCTTTCTGGAGAATAGCTCACTGCAGTGTTATATTTGGTACATAATCTATGAGTATTAAAGTGGCAAGATACAATTATGTATTATACAGCAGCCAACAGTATGCTGTTAGTTACAGTAGTAACATCACCTGTGTATGCTTGATAGAGTGTTGATTTGCATACACTCCTGGGGGATGGCTTTGGTCTCCTAACCACCAAGTCCGGAACCGGCTCTGCATGGATCCCCTGGGAATGATATCAACAAGTAGCCATGATTGTAATAGTATCTTGCTTGTAGTAGTATAAACACACTGCTCGCCGTAGCCACGTGTAGCGGCGCCGCTTCCAATTCACTCCCATGTTAACAAACGTAGCCAGACGTACAGCTGCGCAGCCCTATCCGCTGCACCACTTTAAATTGACTTCCAGTCTATTTTTCGGCCGCGCGCACCACGCTTCGCTCTGCGAACAGTGTGTAACATTTGTAACACACTGCTCGCAGAGCGAAGCGTGGCACGCGGGGCGGGGTACGACGCGGCTGAAAATAGCCTGGAAGTCTATTCAATGCGGTGCAGCTCCGCACAGCTACAATGTTACCTTAGTCCTTGGTCGATGCCATGTTTGCAGAGAGCTTGTGCAGGCCATAGGTGGTGGTACAGCTTTCACCTGCAGAACAAGAGATAGAAGAGCAAACCAGGATTGAGGATGTGCTTGTTAATAATCGAAGGCAGACCTCTAGAACCAGTGTCACTCCAATCAACCTGCCCATGTGAACATCATCCCAGACCTCAGCCCTCACCTGCAACATGCTGTAATGGGCACTCTGGAACAACAAGGCCACTAGATGGTTGCAAAGAACCTTGCATGCTGTACAGCTGCATGTGGTTTCTTGAAGATTGGCGCCGTCAGCTTGGAAAACAATCTACAAATATTTAAGTTGATAAAGTTAAACTAAAATAAACAGATTGTTGCAAATTATATAGAAATGTAACCCTGCGTTCACACCAAAAGATGCATTTGCTGCCCGAACGCGTTGACGCCGAAGTTTTGCGGCGCAGCAAATCAAGTTTTGCGGCGCAGCAAAAGTTTTGACGCGCCGCAGTTTTACAGCGCGGGAAGATTCGCGGCACGGCAAGTTTTGCCCGCGGTGCTTCTGAATTCATTCACAACCATGGCCGACATTACGAGCATTGCATGTTTACCTGTTGTGGAAGAGGGAGAGACGTCGGAATGCCCGTCGTTTATGGGTTCATGAGACCATTCGGAGCCTGGAAGGCTGGTGCTGCCTGGCACCCAACTGGGTTTTGTTTGGGGTTGTTTTCTAGACCTTTACCATACTCATAGTTTAGTTTAACTGTCAACACAACTACACTACAGAATGCTGATTTGTGGGTTTTTTGATGTCAAAAGAGCCCAGCAACAACTGGCAAGGATTGAGCAGGGGGTCTCGGCTAGTCCCCAGCAAAAGAACACGTCCAAGTTAGGGATGGGCCGATAGTCGATTCTATCGACTATCGACGATAGATGGATTCCATCGTCGATCGTCTCAAGTAGCCGATAAAAAGGCGATAATTATATTTTAATAATTAATTATTATTATTATTATTATTATTTATTTTTTTTAAAAGCGCTGTGGTAGCTATTTTTTCAAATTAAAAAGCACCGCAAATTGTAATTGAAATGAACTGGCACCGGTGGAAAACATACTATGTAGCGCTGACCTGCCGTATTCACTCACTGCTGCAAGAGGAGAGGGGAGGGGCTCGAAACCTACCGGTCTGCTCGCACGGCGAAATGACATCACACCCCGCTGCACCATTTCCGGGTCACAGCTGTGGTACATGAGCTGTGTTCGAAATCGTTCCCTATTCACTCACTCACTATTCCCTATAGTGTTCATGATATAGTGCACTACATAGGGAACGAACAAACGAGAATTCGGACACTACGCTGAACATTTCTAAACGTCATTTGCGTCAGTAAATGCGCCGGGTATTTGTGTGACGCAGACAGATGCGCCCAGATTGTGTAAACAAACCGGGCACTCTAGAGGAAAGCTGGAGGTTGTATTGATGTTGAATGTTACATTTCCTTGAACAAGGTTTTTCTTATTAATTTTGAATGTTTAATTTTCTTGTTAAATCCCAAATTAATTGTTGATATTTCTAAACGAAAGCCGGAGACTCCATCATTAAATGTAGTCGTTTTCGCCGCTTGCGGTTATTGAGCTTCTTCTTCTCCTCCGGAAAAACACGACTGCATTGCATTGTGGTATATGGGAGTAACACCCACGTAGGGAACATCATATGTACACTCACATTTTGGGTATTTTAAGTGCATATAGGGCATGAAATTAACCAGTGAGAATTCGAACAACACTACAAAATAGCGAGCACCCTATATAGTGCACCATATCCGTGATAGGGAACGATTTCGAACACAGCTACGAGCTGTGTGTCATCAGCGTGTGTCATCATGACAGCGCCGCCGGCGCCGACTCATCGAAACTTAAATCAGCGGAGGCTCACGCTGGTCCAAGGGGAAGACCATCGTATTCGTTTTTAAGAAAAAAATCGAAAAATAAAAAGTGATAAATTATTATAAATAATTAATATTATAAAATTATTATAAAGATGCCCCCCCCCGATAGTATCGACTATCGGCGATCGCAAGGGGGTGCTATCGGACGATGGAAGCTTGTAGACGATTGCCCAACCCTAGTCCAAGTCTTTGCTGGACACTCTTCTTGACTCGGACTCTGAGGGGGAGGACAGCACAGAGGGTATTGGCCAGGAGGAAATGAGGTTCTTTTGTATTTTGGGGAGAATTGCATTTCAAGGGATACTAGCCCACTTCAATGGTGGAAGGAAAATACAGGAAGCTTCCCCAACCTGGCTGTTCTAGACAAATCCTGACGCCGGATCATGTTGACATGTTAACATTCCTCCACTCCAACCGTCAAATTATATCTTCAATTCCACACACACACACACACACACACACACACACACACACACACACACACACACACACACACACACACACACACACACACACACACACACACACACACACACACACACACACACACACAGTAGAAGGGAGTAGAAGAGTTTTTATTTTTGGTATATTCCTCCTCCTGAGTGACTTATTTTGTTCATTTGTTAGCTACTACATATGGCATCAAAATGCACTATTTTGCAGTTTGCACAATTTAAGTGCAGTGTTTGCACAATGTTATTGCACAAAAAAGTGGCATGTTAAAGAAATGTTTAATAAATGTTGATATTTTAACAACAAATGTTTTGATATCCATATTGTGTGAAAAGTTACATTGAAGTAATGTGAAATAATCGGTAACGGAATAAATAATCGTTAGATTAATCGTAAAATGAGTCGTTAGATTAGTCGACTAATCGAAAAAATAATCGCTAGATTAATCGTTTGAAAAATAATCGTTTGGGACAGCTCTACTCCAGCCACAGATGGCAGCACCTTTAGACAGGTGAGGAGGGCGGAGCCCTCCTCACCTTGATACAAACCAGCACCTTGATACAAACCAGCTTGATACAAACCACCTCCTCACCTTGATACAAACCAGCGAGACATATGCCGCGTTTCCACTGCAGGGTGCGGAACGGTTCAGTTCGCAAAGGTGCGGTACGGATTGCGTTTCCACCGCCAAAAGTGGGCGTGACCCGGACTGAGCCATACTCGTTTTGCCCTCGTTATTATTCTTTACAATGAACATGTCGCGTATTACGCTTGCTTGGGCGAACAAGGAGGTGGAGACGTTCCTCTGCATTCTTGAGGAGGAAGACGTTGTTTACGTAGCTACTGCTGCGATCGACATCCGGCCTACCATAAAGGGTACTGTCTGCGTTGGATACGCAACCTCGGAACTGAGCTGGGCTATACCGCCCCCTCCCTCCCGGACTGAGGCGGACCGAACCGTACCGCACCCTGCAGTGGAAACGCGGCATTAGGGGGACCCGCAGAGAGCCTCGGGCCTAAGCCCCGGGGCTCGAAGTAGCCCTGGGGCTGTCATTGTACAAAGTCTGACAGAATTTACACCTTGATCTAAAGTGGGACAGAAGCGGAAATGCAGCAACTAAATTTAGGGTTGTGTTCCTCCATCCTTCGTTAAACACGACCGGGTCATATAAACTTAATTAAAATATACTTAAATTAAGAAGCAGATAATTAACAAACTTTTTAGGAAAAGGGACTGAAATGTTTCAAAATACAGAAAGCATTCTATGTTAATACCACAAAACACATCTGGCACAAAAATAATAATAATTCAAATGTGAACTCCTGTGAGATGGTCACTCCACCACTCATTTAGCTTTACCAGGAAGTATATGGTGTACATGTTTCTCCTCTATGAAGTCCATGACTTCAGCAGACAGGTTGTATATCTCCCTCGTCCTGCTTGCATGACCTGGTGATGACGTTTCCACAAGTTTGACCAGAATATGGTCAAATGGTATGAGGCACATATCATTTCCACCTCCTTTTGGATAGAATCGTGTGTTGGGCCCATGAGGGTGGAAAAACTCAAATTCCACATCTTGATGATGAGCGTCCACAGTAACAACCTTTGCTAACCACCAGTTCTGGTCATAAATGACTGCAAGCCAATCTCCGCAATGAACTACATCAGAAAATAGATCTGTCACAGTCCCATCAGGACCACTCTTGGTCAGGGTCTCCTGCTCACTTTCCTCCCATTCCATTTCCTCCTGCTCACCTTCCTCCCGTTCCATTTCCTCCATCAACATTGCCAAAGGACCTTTCCTCTTTTGCCTTGGTATAGGACCGTCATCCTCAACCTCCTCAAATCCTCAAACAGGACAGTGATCTGCAATGGATCTCAGAGTCGTTTCGGTGTGTCGTGGGATCTGATGGAGTTTCCTTGTTGCAGGTACAGGTTTTAGTGGTTGAGAAAGGAGTGCATTATATGGCTGCATGTCAGCTTCAGTTATGATATAGAGCTTAGCGCTGCAGAGGCTTCTGCCAACCATCTCATGGAAGATATTCCCATTCACAATGTAATTCCCCCACAGTATAAGGCTGTCTGCAGACCATTTCACAGTTCCTCCAATGCCGTCTGGGGCTCCCTTCCCATATGAGGTGGGGAAGAAGTTCCAGGTTGTTTTCTTGAAACCTCGAGTTGGAGGGACACTGCAGAGGAGAGAAACGTTTTTTTTGTTCTTGTATTGCTTGCACGGGCCATCTGACCAAAAGTGAATAGTATCAACTTCTGGAAACTTAAAACGAATATCTGTCAGGACTGGTTCCATGTCCAAATGGAAGACTTATCTTGTCGCTTCGATTCTGATACTGTGCAAGAGCCTGTCTTCTGTTCTTTTGTATAGTACATGCCAGTGTGCAGGTTGAGCTGTGGGAGGTTCTGACTAAAATGGCAAGACTGTACCTCAGAACTATACTTACATTTCCACGCCTCAGAAAAGTGTACATGCACAATTACATCATGGTCCTGTACTCTCTGGCCTGGTTCTGTTACTGTCTTCAGTTTGTCTTCATATCGCTGGATAAGCTCTCTGAGCGTGCCACCGTGCGTCACAAGTCTTGTGTTGAAGTGGAGCCCATCTGCTGTTTGATCCTTAACTCGTTCCCATTGCTGCCATTCAACATTGGTCTGATTTTGCTGTGGTATGGGAAGTGTATGCAGGAGCGCAGAAGACATGCCTCGCTTGTCTGAGAACAGCAGACAAGTTCAAAACTATCCTCCAGTTTGCTGGACTTGACGATGTAGGGGAATGTGTAGAAATGAGGACTTTGTTGCCAGTGAAAATATATAGCGACGGATTTATTTCCTCAAACAGACAACCCCCTCACAGCCAGAGGTGCGTTCCTTAAATAACGCGTCGCACCCCCAGGTGAGTCTCAAGCCCCCTTCCATAAAGGGGACACGCACCATACACCATACACAGTGAATTACGATACCGGAGAGACACCGCTACAATGACACCATTTTCTCTTAGGAATTTAAGCATCAGCTTAGCATTTTCATGGTACTGACATTGGCATCTTACGATCCGACGGTCTTGGTGCTGTGACATAGTAAGGCACAGAAGGATGAATACCTGAGCTTCACACTTGGTTCCTTCTTGGTGAACTCCTTGTGAAGGTTCAATACTGTATCAGTCAGAATCATTCTCTGATGCTTTATTTTCTTGCGTGTGATTGTGTCCCGTTTGTCAGTTGTCATTCGTGTTGAATTATGGTAGAAATCATGAACCTTCTGAGTAATTGTTTGAATGTATGCAGGTTTTTTGTCAGTAAGCCGCCTCTGCCGCAATGCGTTATAATCAACACCAAATTCCCTTGTCTGGTGAATTATATTTTTTCCGAACCTTGCCTGACAGAGTCAAGTTCTTGTTCTTGTGGGCAGACTTCTTTTGTTTCAATTCATGAATGAGTGCGTTGTGGAACAGCAGAGTTTTCTTGACTGAGTTTTTTTTTGATTTAGCTTCTCCGCAGCAGCTGGTCTGTTTTTTTTCTTGGTGATTCTTGTGTTTTTTTATTCATAGCCTTTTCTGTATGCTTTGTTACCTTTTCAAGTTTATTCCTTAAAGCTTTGATCTGAGTATCTTGCTCTTGTTTTACTTCTTTCCCTTTCTCCTGCTACAGCCTGCCTGGGGACCTCCTTCCATTCAGACATAACGCCTCTCTGATATTGACGTCTAATTGTCGTAGTGGCGGCACTTCCATTGTTTTCAAACGTCCCACCACTCCGACAATTTCTGTTCCAAGGGTCGGAGTTGCATTACTATTATCATTGTACTTTAATTAATCAATATGATTATTTCTTAGTTGCATGCACTGTAGTATTCCTACACTGACATTCCTCATTGGTGATTGGGACAGTCCCGATTTTGAGTTGCATGCCCCAAGTCCCAGCAAAAGCCCATCAGGACGCTAAAATGTCCTGGTTTCCACCATCCACTATGAAATGTCCCCTTTTGTCCGCGATTACATAGCCAACGTAATCTTATTATAGCCTGATCATTGACTAAAAAACACATGGAAAGATTAAAGCATCTAGCATGTGATTTCAACAATGTGAGAGGGCATACGCAACAGGGATAATCGCACAGTGGAATGCTGCGTGATTTATCTGCACAGTGGAAAGCGCTCGTCCACTGCGCGGACGAGCCCTGACCGGAGATGTTCGCTCATTTCAGAAGCAGGGAGATTACAAGACAAATATAAATTTATAATTTGCCGTGTGCTGCCTGGAACAAATGCTCACGTTGAACTGATCTTTATTCCATTATGAACAATACTTGAACTGACGAGATGAACCGCATCATTACCACCTTAAAGGCGTTGCTTTTTTTTATAGGTAAAAAAAATGGTTGGGGGATATTGTATAACAGCCTATGTTTAACGGATTTCCTTTCTATGGGCAAAAACTGATGGTTTATTTTTATTGATCCCCTTCGAGAATTTGTGTGGAAAGGGGTGGGTCTGGGGCGGGCTATATTCTCGCCTTGTAAAGTGCATTGTATTGCCTTTGGGCCGATATGAGTTAACTGCGTCTATTCCTTGATTCGTTCTGCCGCGGCACTCCAAACAATAAATTTCGTTCCAATGTTCGTCCAATCCACTCCAATAATGGTCCTGCATTGAGTTTAAATCCAACTAACGAATAAATGGTCCAGTTTTAAGTTTCATAGAATATTTATACATTCCCAGGGCATTTTAAATAAGTAGCCTACAAGCCCCGCCACTCGTAACACACTTGTAAAATGCAGTTAATAGAAGGAATGGCTTATTTCGTACATCCCAACCAAAATTTGGAATTAATCAAATAAATTGAAGATAAATAATACTGCTTTTTGGTCAAACACATTTGAACGAAATATTTATGATCCCCAATGTTGGCCTGAAGTCGGCGCCACTGATTGATAGACTGCCGGAATGGCGATACTAAAAGGTGTCGGAATTGGGGCATGTCGAAATGGCTGCATGGCAGCATGTCGGACTGGCCGCATGTCTGAATGGCAGCATGTAACCTGGCTCGTGTATGGCCTGATCCACGGTACTGTCTGGGGGAGTTTCTGGGTGATCTGAGCCCTTTCTCTTACGCCTGATTTCCACCGGGGACGTAAGCGCAGCGGAACGGCTGTGCCGCGGTCACCGCTGCTGCTCGCTGCCACTCTAATCAATGAAACTATCCCCACCGGGCACGCCGCGGAACGTCTCAGCAAGGTTGAAGGTTGTAATGCGGCCCCGACATGCAGCGGAGTGCATTAACTGCGTTAATTAAGGATAGTCTAATGGCGTGAAGTCTATTATCCCGCTTATTCTAGAAAGAAATTTAGGGGGATTACATAAATAAAAATATAAAAGTGGCAAATGAAACATTACAGGTCATATTGGCATTTATTGTGATCAACAATTATATTCAAGCCTCCATTAAGGACCATTTGGAGGTTTTTGTCACCACCGTCAGACTGTAACATCCCCACCGTCAGACAGAAAACCTGACGTTGGTGACGTCTGATGGTGGTTACTGTTTCCCCCTGTGGTCATGGGGAGAGAGAGACAGGGGTCACAATCTCCCCCCACACCACCCCCCTCACACCACCCCCCACAATCACCCCCCACACCATCCCCTCACACACCATCCCCTCACAATCTCCCCCCACACCACCCCCCTCACAATCACCCCCCCCACAATCACCCCCCACACCACCGCCCTCACAATCACCCCCCCACAATCACCCCCCACACCATCCCCTCACAATCTCCCCCCACACCACCCCCCTCACAATCACCCCCCCACACCACCCCCCTCACAATCACCCCCCACACCACCCCCCTCACAATCACCCCCCACCACCCATGGTAGGCGCCGAAAGTACCATTTCAAGGTGATAGGGCACATTCATTCGAAAGACACATCGCCGCCGAGGGCGTGCGATCGGCCCGAGGTGTGGTCATGGGGAGAGAGAGACAGGGGTCACAATCTCTCCCCACACCATCCCCTCACAATCACCCCCCCACAACCACCCTCTCTGCTGAATGAACTAGTAAACCTCTTGATAGGTCATCCGTCCATCCCAGAACCACTTTATTTTCTATTTTCTGTTCATTTGACCACTTTGTAACTTGTTAAATTCAAAGCATTAATAAAGAACGTGATTTGAAATTCCCTTGTTGCGTCGTGCTGAGAGCAGGGCTGCGACAGTATGTATTGCCTGGTGGTTTACATACAGAATATCCCATATTAAAATGTATATGGTTGACGTAGTGTAGTTAAAATAATTAAAAGTTATTTTAAATTGTAATGGACAGCTGATCATATGTTTGGATAAGTGTATATAATATGTGTATATACCTGGTTTGTTGATCTGCGGTGGGGAGCATGTTTGAGGGTAACCGCAATGGCCTCCTCCACCTTCTGGCAGTCCACATTCGGAAAGGTACGGCTGCAGGCACCTAAACAAAAATATTCATATGACTGACCTAGTAATGGTGGGACAAGTGTAATCAAGGGAAATCTCCATTAGCGCCCAAGGAGGTTATGTTTTCATTGTGGTTTGTTTGTTTGTCTGTATTTGCCAGCAGAGTAATGGAAAAACTCTATACAGTGTACTATTTAAAGCATTGTAGCCTACAGTGAATGTTTAGCACTTGAATGTGCTGCAATATATTTTTTGATGAAGGCTATACGTGTGTGTGTGTGTGAGATTTAACTTACGTATCACCACGTCATAAATTAATAAACTGTGGAAGGGTCGCTTCCCTTTTCTCCCCTTCAAACTGAACCCCTTCCACAGCTCATTAGTGCCGATTTTTTTCAGCATCCTTCGAACCCCATCCCCGACATTGCTGCCTCCAAGAAGGCTCAGGTGCCGAATCTAAAGAAATAAAATAATAAAAATCACCTCAAAACCATTTCATTTCAAACCACATATTTGACACATTTAACAAGTTGTACATATTAATGTTCTATTAAAGAATGTGTCCCAGCAATATAAAGAGAAAAATAAACTTAGACTGTAGGTCTATTGGTTTCTGGGTCTAATTTCTAATATTCCAGGACATACCATTTTCTTTTTAAAAGAGCGTTCTGCAATCTTTTTGCAGAGGTCCTCCAAGTCTGCAAGGTTTTGACATGGACCCTCTAACATGTCCTCTTCAGCTGCCTCAGATGTCCTTCCTGGCCTGGACTCCACAGCCTCCATGACTCTACCATTGCCATTTCTTAGGTCCTCGTGCATCCTTTCCAACTTCAGCATAATCCTCCTCTCCATACCCTCCAGGAAACTGAAAATCTCTGTGGAAACAAGCATAATAATTAACATTACAGTCGAGATTCATTAAATGCTTCCTCAGTCGTTGTAATAATCAATGGGAAGGGATGACTTTTTCAAAGATACCTTTGGAGACTGTATCCGTTCCATCTTGATGGTTCCCTAAAACCAAATTATTTCAATAATCAAGTCATTGAAAATGTAAATGCAGGGCTAAACTGGGAACAGGTACAAATAGGTTTATATAGTGTAGCTATGTGTCTGTATTAAGGTACCTTGAAAGGCCTCATAGGTTTCTCCCCCGATGGTGGAGGATTCACATGGAGTAACTGCAGAGCAAATGCAAAGAACAATAAGTGATGTAGGCTAGGTAGCCTAGCTCTGAATAATTGCCAACAAACTAGTTTGACCAACTAACAAACTATTACTATTATGTGGTTGGATTCCAGCAGCTGATACACCAGCCATGCCTTCATCATCGACCCTGACAGGTGTGATGATAGGTGGTGAAGGGACTGCAAAACAATAAAAAGAAACAGTTGGCAAACAGAATTAACAACTTTTTTGTTTTTCAACCATAGCTACTATTGCAAATACTTACACGCAGGCCCTCTTGGCAACACTCCAGGTTTTATTGTTCTTTTTTTTATTTTTTTTATTACTTCTTCCTCATCTTCATGAGGCATGTATGAATTTTTTTTTTTTTTAAACATGAGTCTTACAATACATTCAACAGAGAACTCATATATATATATAAGTATAGACACATAATTACCGTCACTATCAGGCTCCTGGCAGGAACGTTTATCCTCCTCGAATTTATCTCCACCGTTTCCACCTGAGAGGTGTCTTGCCCCTTTCTTGCCCTCTCCCTGGCCAGGCTGTAGCTGTCTGTTAATGGAAAGGTGCAACAATTAGAATTTAAATGTAAATTACAGATATGCTATCAGTCAAAGGCGATTCTAGGTTTAAATTGTTTTATTTTATTTATCATTCGAGCACAACAAATGTATTTGTCATTATGGGGGTGAAACACATCTTACCTGTTGAAGAGAAAACGCGAACTTTGTACTTTTTCCAAAGTACCTTGTCGGGCAGAGCACAGCGTCTTGCCAGAACGCTGGCATTATTTGCCGGCCAATAGCAATTCAGAACCTGTAAGATATTTGCAATTGTTGTGTATGCTTTTTTTTGTATGACACCATGCAATTTATGCAATTTTCAATGAGTTGCCTTACCCCATTGCTCTTCGCCAACCATAATGATGGTGCCACATCCACCTCATTTTCCTCAAGAAAATGCACCACCGAAAACTTCAGACGATGAACCTGAAGTACAAAGACATTTTGATGGAAACTAGGGCGATGCTGCTGGCAGGTATGTCAGTGATGGAGACAGAGGCGATGCTGCGGCCAGGTCTGTCAGTGATGGAGACAGAGGCGATGCTGCGGCCAGGTCTGTCAGTGATGGATACTGGGGCGATGCTGCTGCCAGGTCTGTCAGTGATGGAGACTGGGGCGATGCTGCTGCCAGGTCTGTCAGTGATGGAGACTGGGGCGATGCTGCTGCCAGGTCTGTCAGTGATGGAGACTGGGGCGATGCGTCAGTGATGGAGACTGGGGCGATGCTGCTGCCAGGTCTGTCAGTGATGGAGACTAAGGCGATGCGTCAGTGATGGAGACTGGGGCGATGCTGCTGCCAGGTCTGTCAGTGATGGAGACTGGGGCGATGCTGCGGCCAGGTCTGTCAGTGATGGAGACTGGGGCGATGCTGCGGCCAGGTCTGTCAGTGATGGAGACTGGGGCGATGCTGCTGCCAGGTCTGTCAGTGATGGAGACTGGGGCGATGCTGCTGCCAGGTCTGTCAGTGATGGAGACTGGGGCGATGCTGCGGCCAGGTCTGTCAGTGATGGAGACTGGGGCGATGCTGCGGCCAGGTCTGTCAGTGATGGAGACTGTGGCGATGCTGCTGCCAGGTCTGTCAGTGATGGAGACTAAGGCGATGCGTCAGTGATGGAGACTGGGGCGATGCTGCTGCCAGGTCTGTCAGTGATGGAGACTGAGGTGATGTGTCAGTGATGGAGACTGGGGCGATGCTGCTGCCAGGTATGTCAGTGATGGTGACTGAGGCGATGTGTCAGTGATGGAGACTGGAGACTGGGGCGATGCTGCGGCCAAGGTAGAGTCTCATGAAAAGGAGTGGAGAATGGTAAAGAACACTTGTGAGCCATATTCCTCCTCAAACATGATTGCCCTTTGTTTGAGGCATATCTCTGATAACAGTTTCATGCTTGTGTTTCGGATGTTTGTCCGTATTGCTCCATAAAGGCGAGAGTCACAGGGACTCGAGGTGTAGGGTTCAAGGTGGTTATACACCCTACAAAGGAACATTTGTGCGCCATCATTTTCTTCTGGGGTTGTTGACAATACCTCACAGCATGCTTTGTCATTTAGCATGTAAATGTTGTTTGGATGTTTGCTACTTACTTTGCCTTCTTTCTCAGTAAGTTCCCTCCTGAGACTTCCACCCTCATTCAGTCTTTTCACAATTTGGACCAGAGGACTTCTTCCCGAGCGGACCAGTTTTTTCAAATGGTGAAGATAATTCTCAAAGGGGAATGCACTGCAGTTGTCCAGGCAGCCACATTTTTTAGCATCAGCAGCAAGGTGCAGCATGGAGTGGACGTTGTAGACTAGGAAGCACTCCCCATACAAAAACCTTCCTTGCTGTACAAAAAATTAGAGCAGTTGATGTGCATACGAGCAGTGGGCTTGCACCAGGCTTTGAGAAATTAGCATGCACATTGCAACGCTGAAAGCCATGAAATGCTCAAACAGGTCATCTTGAAGAACTCCCCTCAGGACTAACTTGCCAGTGTAAAGAGCAAACTGACGGAACTCTGTGGCCTTCCAACGCTCAAGATGTTCCAAACCCCTTGGCTTTCTTGCGAAATTGTTTAGAATAGCTGTCTTCAGTTGCTCAAGTCTCACACTCACCTCCTTAATCTGCCCTGAGGACATTCTTGTCTCCTTCTTTCCTTTTGTCCACAAAAGCAAAAGCTTCTTCATTACCCCAAGGCAACACTGGTGCATATAGTCCACAGGAAAGGATATGACCATGTCAATAGAGAGGTTGGAGAAAGGTGATGTTTTTCCTTCATGGTGATGTTCCAGTTGAGTTACCTCTCTGAAGGATTGGTCAGTCCTCAGTGTGAGGTCAACCTCTTGATAGGTCATCCGTCCATCCCAGAACCCCTTCTGTGTACACCTGTCACAACCAAAGTACCCCGAGTACTGCTTGATACACTTGACAAGTGCCTTCGCAGGAGCGTCACAAGTTATGCACCTTATCTGGACCCGTATCACCTTGTCTCCCCACTCCAAGCCATTCTGCATCAAGTTCTACAATTTGCTGACTGTTTCGCTGATGAAGTTGAGGGAGGTTGGTTTGGATGACACCAAAGCCAGAGACAGGGGGAAAATAGATTAAGGTGACAAATTGATGCAGCAGAGAACAGGCCAAAGAGATTGGTTGTTGCTTTTAAAAAGAGGCAAGCCATCAACATTCAGGGAGATGTCTACACTGTCTAATTTTTCAAGCACTGCTTGGGGATACTTTTTAAGATGTTCCAGAATCTGCCCTCTAACATCAAACTGAACACACTGCATTCCAGACTCAGTCTCCACATCCACTTCATTGGTACTCTCCAACAAGGTTCTTGCAGTGGAAGGAAGCTCTGGATGACCATTTTTTTTTCAGGACCTTCAATAAGGCATCCACAGCATTGTGTTTCTCTCCAAAATCAATGGCCCATTCTTTAAGTTGCTCCCTAAAGGAAGAGGCAACTGCACTGTCCTCATCACCATCACAGGAATCCTCTGATGTCTCCATTTGTTCCAACTCAGTCTCAGGGACAATGTTGGTATCGTCATGCAGCTGCTCTTCGATGGTACATCCACCTCCACTCCCAGGGCTATCATCACTGTACATCTCCTGATCATTGTGATTCTGCAGCTCATTTGGTTCTCCATCACGTGTATTCTTTTTCTGGGCTCTTGACACCCTTGCCCAGATCCGGTTGTATTCTCGCCTCTGATCAGCTGACGACATCTGCTCAGTGGATACAGCCCTAAAATGGTGTGCCTTGAAGATTTTGAGCCACATTATAAAACCTTTTATTTTTTTGTATTTGATTGAAGAGTGACAGTACTAATTTCAAAATAATATTAGTATTATCCTACCTTTTTTTTGAACATCTTAAGATCGTCAGATCTTCCAGCACTGTTTGCCATATCTTCAGAAAGTACATCCACCCGGAAATACAGAAGTTGCAAAATGAAAAAAAAAGCATAAATTGTTAAACTCTTGCCATTGAGAACTATAATGTATACCTTTTCAAGCAACAAAACCATAGCAAAAAGCCAATACAACCTTATGAGTAAATGGACACATTATTTTCTATATTTATATATTGCCTGGTGTTTTTTATACAGAATATCCCATATTAAAATGTATATTGAATTGTGCATGGTTGACGTATGTAGTGCAGTTTAAATAATACAAAAGTATTGGAATTGTAATGGACATCTTGTGGGTCATTTTGATAAAAGTAGTATTTTTTTTTTTTGTCTAACTTAATTATCGTAGTTACGTGTCTGTAGGTTATGTAGCCTGTTCAGAGTTTCATTAAACTATGCACTGGAAACTTAAATCCTACTGTAATTGACCTATCGCTAAGCCACAAATACATTTTCCAATGACTCCAATCATACCATATATATTTAAAAAATATATATATATATTAAAAAAAAAGAAATTGATCTTAAAAAAAAAAAAAAATGTACCCTCTGTGGCAATTTCGATTTGTGTATTTCTGCCATTACTTTCAATACATAGCGCTCCGGATGTCACGTGACTTTACTGTTTTGCCGTCATTTTGGCAGGAAAGTAGTGGTAACAACGAACGTAAATGCAGCCACTGTTATAACTTGTATAGCTATATAATCTGTAACATTCGCCAACGTATAGCTACTAAAGTTGGCTAAGTAAGGAATAATCACCGAGAGGCCTGGCAATAAACAGTTTGATATGCCCGGCTCGTGGGCGGTAACCTTCCTGCGAGCCGGGCATATCAAACTGTTTATTGCCCTGCCTTGAGGTGATTATTCCGTTTATTCTACTTCGCGCCGGCCAACATAATGAAACAATTCAAATACTTTAATAATTAGCCTTTTTCTTATTCTTATTGCATGCTTATTAAATGTATACTCTGTTTAAGTTCATCTCCCTCGAAAAGTAGTTCCCTTTAGAACTACGGTGAATAACGTTAGCTCAGCTGTAGGTAACTCGTTTCTATAGCAACCACACAAGGCTGGATCTGATCACTAGTTTAATAACGTAGCTGCTACATTCGTATCAAGTCAGCTTTAATGACGATCGATCAAACATGCACTCCTTGGTTCATTTTTACTATGGTCCTCATGTTGGAAATGTATGTGATAGAAAACGATGCAAGCGGCGTATTGATCTACTGTGCTCAGTCAGCAGCAAGTAGAACCGACAAGTCAGCGGGCAATATGCCGGATTAATGCACCCCTCCCAGCCAATCAGAATCAAGCATTCTTAAATGAAGTAGAATAACGTACATTATATCACTGCTCTTTTCATCACAAAAATGCCATTACATCTTTATTACAGGCAGCATTACTTAGGAGCAACACGACTGGCGCTCCACTCGGCTCTCCACTCTACATTTTGTTCGACGTAGCAACAGTAACTAAGAGAGCATGCGCGTCTGAGTCCGTAACCAGGACAACAATGTCAAATGGCAAAGGCAGCCAACTGTCATTCTGATACTTTTCTCGCTCAACGTCTTGTGGCTCTTGTCAAAAAGTAACTAGCTTTTGAGCTACTAGACTATAGCAGTAGTCTTCACCTGTCCAAAAGTAGCCAATTCAGCTGTTTTTGTATTTTATATATCCTTAATGGGGCAACACAACTGGCGTGTAGGCATATTCCTACTTAGTGCTATCGATAACATTGTTAATTTGTTATACAAATAACACGATATACGCGTATGTCGCGACATCTCAATTTAGCCGACTTCGCCTTCACAGTTTGAGCTAGTTGTACAGTTATTAATATCGATATTCATAGCTATGGCATTTCCACGTTAGATAAACATACAAATACATAGATACAGGTAGAACGTAAGTTTGTATTAAAATGTATTTACCTCAAATGATGTCCTTCGGGTGTCTGTCCTTCCCACCTTCACAAAAAACTAATCTAAACTATTCAACTATAACACTATACACTATACTAATAACACTATACACTAAACTACACTATAACATAACAAAATAACAACTAAATAACTAAACTATCAATACTAAAACTTAAGTTAAATATATATTTACACAAAATGATTATAAAACGGTACTTTTACTAGCTATGGATGTGGGATCAAAAAATTGCTGTCTCTCTCTCGACGTCTCACTCTACAACAGGGTTCACGAGCGTTGATAGGGACCCAACCAAGTAACCAGGCAGGTCCACGAGATGTCATGTCAGATCAGCAGCCAGGGAAGTTTCTGGAACGTCCGAGTGTCCCTCGAAAACTTCTAACATAATTTCATAACCAACCAGGGACGTTGCTGGAACGTCCCGAATGTCACCCGAAAGTGTTTAATATAATGTAATTTCATAACCAAACAGGGACGTTGCTGGAACGTCCCGAATGTCCCCCGAAAGTTTTTAATATAATGTCATTTTCATAACCAACCAGGGACGTTGCTGGAACGTCCCGAATGTCCCCCGAAAGTTTTTAAAATAATGTCATATCATAACCAACTAGGGACGTTCCTGGAACGTCCCCTGAAAGTTTAAAATTAAATTACTAATTGTGACATTTTAGGAACTTAAATAACGTCTAAACAACGTCCTAAGGACGTCCTAAGGATAACGTCGCGGTATAACCTATAGGGGACCAAACAGGGACGTCCCCGAACGTCCCTTGTTAGCTGGGTAGGTGCTTGTCTTTGCCTTGGAGCTGAAGATTTAATTCATTCAGCTTGCCAAACACATCGCTGAGGTAGGCCAACTTCAACAGAAATTGTTCATCACTGAACTTGCTTGCAGCCTCATACATGCGCTCCTCCTCTAAGAAGATCCAAATCTCTTCCCTGAGCTCAAAGACGCGCGACAGCACTTTTCCCCGGGAGAGCCACCTTCACTGCTTCACTGTGAAACAGCACAGATGTGTGATCAGCTCCCATTTCCTCACAAAGTGCGGAGAACAGTCGCGCTTTCAGTCGTCGGGTTTTGATAAAATTTACCACGCTCTCAACTTCTGTCAAAACCTCATTCAGTTCAGGGCTGAGCTGCCTTGACGCGAGCGCTTCCCTGTGAATGACGCAGAGCGTCCAGTGCGCATGTGGCGCAACCCTCAATATTAGTGCCTGCAGCCTTTATGAAACTTTACCGGTTGATTAGCCACATGATTAGAAGAAAATGCATTGGAAGTTTTCTGTAATTGTATGTTAAGATATGCTAATTAGGGGTGTGCCAAATAATCGTCATGACGATGCATCGCGATTCTAATTTTCACGATCTACTGCATCGATTGTTGACGCCAAGAATCGATTATTAATTTAAAAAAATGAATAATTAAAAACAAAAAAAAAAAAAAAAAATTATATAGTTTTATAAAGCCTATTCACTTTTTGTGGCATCAGTTTGTCCTTTTATGTTTATGAAATGATATTGTTGTTATAATGGCAGCTACTTCCAAAAGGGGAAATGTTTGAATGTTTTCATTTCATTGGTTTAAAGGACCACTGAGGCCATGTAAACGGCACTGATTATCCTTATTTTGTTATTTTAAGTTTTATAGATCCTTAGCACTTCTTGTCAGTGTATCCAGTAATAGTCGTTTCAATAAATACAGCTATGTATGAATTGAGTTGCTTTGAGTTATCAATTGAACACACTATCCAGATCATACACAGCCAGTCAGCCACTGGTAATGGCTTAATTTTTTCTTTTAACAGTGTTCAGTGAAAATTCGCAATGCATCGCAATGCATCGCAATAATTCAAGTATCGCGATGCATCGTGATAGAATCGCATCGTGGCATGTGAATCGTGATACGAATCGAATCGTGACTTCTTTGGCAATACCCACCCCTAATGCTAATTAGGCTATATCTAATAATATATGCGCAAATGTGCATATATTTTGAAACAAAGAATCTGACCATTGGAAAAAGCCAGGCTAAAAAAAAAATTCATTGCCACCCTATTTTTATGTATAAAATGTCATGTAAATCAGGCCAAGAATGATATATCAACAAATCCCAAAGTCAAAATCTTCATATAGTAGCTGAAAATAAGATTCTAAAGTTTGGTGTATGTAGGTGCTACAGAAGTGGAGATTCCTTGCTTGGCGTGTGAGGAAAAACTCATTTTGAGAAAACGGCCTTTGAAGATTTTTATGGCAAAACTAAAGACGATTACATAACAAAACTCAAATATTACACAACATAGTTCCCCCCAATTAATGTGCAGTCTACATCTCCATGCCAGCACCCTATGTAGGGCCCTCCTCTATCTCCTGCTGGTGTCCTTTCACTTTTCTTACTTTACCAACACCAGGTTGGACTAGATCTAGTGTGCATAGGATTGACATCACTGGACATGCAGTGGAGGAGACATGCCCATATTTGTGCCTTCATTACATCGACTGACCCTTGGTTATTTAAAATAGCTCCCTTGTAAAAGTTCTGCAAGGCTTTGCATTTCTTGGCAGTGAGCTTACCCTGACCTTTGCCCCCTAACTTAGCCTTAGCACTCAGATTCCTCAGAGCTGTGCCCATGCGCTTGTGCACATGTTTTATGCACTCAAGCTTGGTTATTTCATGTCCAGGGTATGGGTTGAGTTCAACCACCTGCCTGAATGCTGCACTGTCCCCATCTGACAGCATCTCTGTGTAGTTCAGTTGAGGTTGGGAAACAGACCTGGCCCACATCCTCTTGGCTGCCTCCTGCTCCATGGCCTTACTTGACCCTGAGAACGTTTTTGCACAGTCTACATGGGTCTCCTTCCAGCTTTCAAACTCATGGTTCCCGCGGGTCCTTAAGTCTTAATTTTTTTTTTGTGAAATTAAGGCCTTAAATTGTCTTAAATTTACTGTAAATTTGCTCTAGGTATTACATTTTTCAGATTTTTTTTAAGACTATAGGGGAAATTGTCATACACAACAAATCAAATAGTGTGTATTTTAATTACGGCATTTTCAGGAGTTTTACGTTACGTTAACGTCAGTCATCAGTAAACTGGCTGGCGCTACTTTTAGCTAGTGACGGTTGACCTCATTGGCCAACCTGCGCTACTTCAGGATGGGACGGTGCAAATTTAATGAAAAATGGTTCTAGGAGGATAGATTTCGGGGGTGGTTGGAGAAGGCAGGGGACTTCGAGGCAAGGTGCCGTTTATGCCGAAAGTCATTCATAACGGGGACAATGGGAGCAAAAGCTCTCGAGTCCCACATGAAGTCGAAAAAGCATACCCGATACACCGTGGCAGCTAGCGGGACAACACCGATGCCCGTATTATTGGAAAGAAGTGGCCTGAAAAGTTCAGAATCCGTTGCTAGTACGACACATCAGACGGCGTTAACCAGCTTTGTGTCGCCACCAGATCCCAGAAGGCGGAGGTATTGTGGGTTCTCCAAACGGTGAGCAGACATAATCCGTTCAAATCTAACGAGGACAGTAGTAGCGTCTTTGCTGCTATGTTCCCAGATTCGGAGCTTGTGAAGTCGTTCACCCGTGGTGAAAACAAAACGGCCTATCTCGCCCAATACGGCATCGCATCTTTTATAAAAAGCGAGCTGTCACGCAGCGTACAGGATAAACAGTACGTCCTCATGTTCGACGAGAGCATGAACAAGACAACTAGAAGTAAACAGATGGATATACATGTGAGGTACTGGACCAAGGACGACACCGACAGCCATGTCATATCCTGTTACTATGGATCACAGTTCATGGGCCACTCCAGAGCGGAAGACATGCTGGATCATTTTAACGTAAGTATTCCTTGGGCTTTGACTTTTGCCCAAAAATCATATTCGAAGGTTTGTTTATTGATATAAATATTCGAATATATTTGAATATTTATTAATAATACTTTGACCATTAAATTCGTCAGTAAGACCTGGATTGGGTTTTGCTGGGTTTGTTTACCGGCGTTGCTATTGTTACCAGTCTTGCGCGTTCCAACGGTTTATTAGGTATCTAATAAATTGCCGTCTAATCAATACTTCATTCACTGCCTCAACCGTGGTCATTACAATATTATGAATAGACTACGTCGGGTTCTCCGACATCTCTCCCTCTTGGTCTGCCCATAACAGGTTTGAATATTAATTACATTTTTTGATATTCGAATTATATTCGAATAACGAAGTTCGGAGTCAAAGCCCGTGTGTGTGTGTGTGTGTGTGTGTGTGTGTGTGTGTGTGTGTGTGTGTGTGTGTGTGTGTGTGTGTGTGTGTGTGTGTGTGTGTGTGTGTGGTGATCACTGTCAGCCGCGTTTACATGGACACATCTGATCCGCATAGATGTGGAAGAACAGCTCAATCGGAATAGAAAAAGATCATATATACGCCTCAATCGGAATACAATTATCTGTTCACTTCCACTTTGACTCTAACTTGTTTATTATGTGTAACTGCAGGCATTCATCTCCTGTTCTGTAGAGTATGTGCAATTTGAAATAAGAAATAAAGCTACAGTAAATATTGCTTGAGGGCCCCTTGTGGTCAAAGATTTGAATTACACACATACTGTACAGAACAGGAGATCACTGCCTGCAGTTACACATAATAAACAAGTTAGAGTCAAAGTGGAAGTGCGCAATAATCAGAGGTTGCAAATACAAACACCCACTGATGACCTCTCCAGATTATTGAAAATATGTTTATTTTTGATACTGTATATTTAAATTATTATTTTACAACTAATAGTGGTAGTGCTACTTAGAGTTGTTCCGATTCCGATACCAGTATCGGAAATGTCTCCGATACTGCCGAAAATGCTGGTATCGGTATCGGCGAGTACTGGAGTCCAGGCACCTCCGATACCACGTAATTTATTAAAATAGAAAGCTATTTACTGGTTAGCTCCGTTAGCGCTGACACAGTTCTTCTTCGCAGCTCTTAAAACAGTTGCGCTGTGCTGCCATCTGCAGCCTACTGTTTTAGAGGGGCGAAGAAGAATTGATCACCTGTCAATCAAGGAGCTAGCGTTATCATGTCGGCGGTGTGGCAATATTTCACGCTGGATGCTCCCACCAGCAAGACTGCGACATGCAACGTATGCCGTGAAAAGATTTCCAGGGGTGGCACGAGTGTTGCTAATTTCAACACTAGCAACTTAATAAAACACTTGAAGACGCGTCACGCTAAAGAGCACGACGAGGGGGTGGGACCCACTGACGCTACAGACCTATTAGAGCAGTGCCAGTGGGTGGGACTTCACCAGCAGAAACTAACATCCACAGCGTCTGAAGCTAAGATAACAGAGGCTGTTGATAAAACTGAAGTACATTGGCGGAGGGTACTGGATCTGACATAGAAGATGGCTCCATGCAAAAGTTCACCATTTCGAAAGAAATACAAACGAGGACTACCGTATTTTCCGTACTATAAGGCACACCGGATTATAAGGCGCACCTTTAATGAATGGCCTATTTTAGAACTGTTTTCATATATAGGGCGCACCGGATTATTAGGCGCATAGCATAGACAAGACCGAGCTGTGCTATAGAGAATGTCAACAAAACAGTCAGATAAAGTCAAACTTTATTAAGCGTTCTGACAACTCCGGTCACTCCCATGGTAACGATGTTCAAACGTTAATGTGCATATTAACAATATCTGATCAATATCTCTTAACAATAAGCTCACCTTTTCAGTTCATTCCCCGTCTACGAATTCCTCGAATTCTTGTGTGTGCGAATTGAACAGTTGGGCGAGTAGGCTACGGCATCCAACATGCCCGGATTCCTCTCGTCATTATCCGAGTCATTGTCGCTGTTGTTGCCTGGCAGTTCAGTGATTATTCCTGCCTTCGTGAAAGCTTGGACCACAGTGGAGACTGTTATATCAGCCCAGGCATCCACGATCCATTGGCAGATAGTGGCGTAAATCTCCCCGTCTTGGTGACGTGTATTCGCCTTCTTGGCCCCGTCCACACGAAGCCGATTTTTTGGGTGAAACCGCATAAAAAAAACGCTTTTGGTGGACACGGCCTACGGCCACACCAAACGCGTGTAACGTGCCTAACTTGTCGCTTGATCATTGTGTGTCACAAAAATTGGTTCAACGCGCCAAGGCGCCTGTGGCTGCGCTGGATTTAGGAGTCCGAGGTAGGAAACCCAAACGCCGCCATGTTTGGGTGCATGATAGAGTTTAGATCGGGTTAGATTAAATAATCTCGGATATAAATAACAATAATATAGTCCGCCAAGACGTTGAGGTTGCTTAGCAACCAGAGACGCTGTCCATGCAAGTGAATGGAGCGTTCCCTCTTCGTCATAACTATCAAAAAAAACATCCTTCAAATTCAACGAGCGAACATTATGAAATTAAAATGCACATTTCTCGCTAAAAATGTTTACATAAACGCATTTAATGGCGTAACTATGTTACTATTTCCACCCAGAATAAGGAAAGATGACGGCCGTATGCTTCTGTGCAAGCGTCACTACTCTAGTGACGTCGGTTCAAGCTCCACGCTGATTTGTTCCATTAGTAGATGGAACAAGGAGGTGTCCGATAGGCGGAGATGATCAGCGGGAGTGGCCGCCAGCGAAGCTGTGCATGGTGGGAGTTGTTGTCTTCAATCCACAAGCGCCAAAAAGTCACTTTCTGCCTTTTCTCGGTCAAGACGGCACCAAATTAGAATTTTATTTTATTATTCGACTACATATAGGACCCAATTTCAATACATATTCATGTCTGCACCGGTGAAATGCTCCTTTAAAGATATTGTGGCTACACTTTATTATTTTTTTAAAATAACTATTATTTAAGTTGCTGTTGCACTACTGTTTTTTATACTGTTCTATTTAAAAATAAATGGCTTTAATTTGCCTTATTCATTCATTCATTTACAAAGGGTTTAACCTGACCCAGGCCTTACCACAATGATAATCATATCACAGTCATTTTTGTAACATACTGGTATCGGTACTCGGTATCGGCCGATACCCACAGCATAAGTATCGGAATCGGTATCGGGAGGGAAAAAATGGTATCGGAACATCTCTAGTGCTACTTTACATTTTTAATTACATTTTGTTTTAACCAAATGGTGATTATATGACACAATATATGCATCATTTCTTGCTTTTTTTCAAATGTAGGAAGGAACAAAGGAGCTTAATCGGGGCAATTTGCTTTCCGTGTCAATGGATGGGCCTAATGTGAACTGGAAGTTCGTGGAATTGCTGCAGGACGAACATCGGGACCAGTTTGGTGGAGCCCAACTAGAGATTGTCGGGAGTTGTGGCCTTCACACCCTGCACAACTCCTTTAAGAACGGCTTTATGATTTGGGAGATCGAGAAAGTCCTGAGAGCTCTGCACTACCTATTCCACTGCGCACCTGCCAGGCGAGAGGACTTTCTAATGGTGACCAAATCTGCAAAGTTCCCTAAGCCATTTTGTGGGCATCGTTGGCTGGAAAACCTGCCAGCAGTGGAGCGAACAATTTAATTTGGCCAAATATTGTGAAGTATGTGGATCATGTTAAAACAAAGAAGCTCCCGAGCCCAAAGTCTTCCTCATACGACACAATTTCAGAGGCCCGGATGGATCCCATTATACTTGCAAAGCTGCACTGTTTCAAGAGGTTTCCAGCCATTTCTGACCAAATACCAGACCGATGCCCCAATGATTCCATTTCTTGGAAAAGATTTGGAGGACCTAACTCGGGTAGGCACAACAAATGTATTAATGGGGTAGTAATAATTAAAGCACTGTTAATATTGAGGGAAAAACTATTAAATAAGGTAATGTGTTTTCAGCATGTTGAAGACGCGTGGATGTGAACACACTTTTGGAGTAGGCCTATTTGTCCCGTTCACACAAACTGCACTCAAGCAAAAAACTACTACAAAATCCCTGATTTTGTGGATCGATTTTAATTTGCAACCCAGATCCAGTACAGTGTGGACAAATATGATCACTTCGATTTTAATTTGCAACATATGACAGAGACCGGCTGTAATTTGGAACGGTGCGTAATAAAAGCAAACTTTTGGGGAATGTTCTGTAAAATTCAGTGGCTCTATTTTGTATGCATTTGCAAAACAGCAAACTCGCACAGTGACTCGCAATTCAAAAAGCGGACGTAGGTCTATGAGATGAACAAGCAGTCCTTAAATCTGTCAGTAGCTTCGTCCACTTGTAATGCAAAACGACTTTCTTGTATTTTTCGATGAGTTGTTCCTCCAGATGACTTGAAATGTCACATATGCGTCTCGCAATTGTGTCGTTTGACAGGGGGACAGCTTTTAATTTTGCTGCGCTTGTCTCGTCAAACATAACTAACACCATGTCTAGTGAAGCGGGGAGAATGAGCTGCTCAGCAATCGTGTGTGGTTTCTTGCATTGTGCAATTCTGTATGCAACTCTATATGACGCCATTTGAGCGTTACAGTTTACTGATGCAGTTTTATCATGCGATTCTCCTGTTGACTATTCTGCCAGTTTTCTTTGAAAGAAATCAAGTGGCTTATTGACGTGACTGGGGTGTGTGGTCTCTAGGTGTCTTCTTAATTTGTTGGGTCTCATGCTGTCTGCTGCTAGCGGTTTAAGACACAGAACACACAGGGGTCTCTCCTCTGCCCCCACCACTGCTGCCGTAAATCCAAGAGCAAGATACTCTTCATCATATTATCTTTTCGGTTGGCTTTTTGGTTTATTAGCCCCCACGCAGAACATTCAACATGATAGCTCAAACAGCTTTACAAAAGTCAAGTCTCTAAACTGAGGTAGACCACATAAACTAACATTGTAACAGTTTGCTGTAGCCTATTGATAATCAACTGGTATAAGGAACCAAAATAATAACACACACTGACGAAAGAATGCCTTCAATTTATTACTGTATTATATTGATTACTACGATTATTATCTGGCCTTGGTGAGGTTGGTTGAACACGGCTGATTAGATAAACAGAAGATCGTGACCCAGCCTCCTCTATTCCTACTGGTGTGCCCAGTCTACAATGACAGTCAGGTTTCTCTGGAGGCGGTGGATCGACAACTTTTGAGGACCGTGTCACAAATGTATCCATCTTGTGTTATTATTCACACCATCCTGCTAACCATCCCCGCAAAATTTGGTCCCGCCTTATCAACCCCAGCGTGTTTGGTTGCTAAGCGACGTCAATATGTCAACGGTTGTGCGCGAGAGACATACAAACGTACGCCTACCACTTTTGTAAATGCCACATATACGGTACATCCAGATTGTATGATAGGAATAGATCTATTCCGATTAGAAATCGAATCTGATCAGAAGTTTCGATGTAAACGCGGCTAGTGAAATTTCCTCCCGTTTGTCTCGCCCCACCTTTCACGTCTCTATTCCCCACCAGTGGAGCGCGCCCCACACTTTGAGAACCGCTGATCTAATAAATAATCTTTCATACAAAAGAGACAGTGTTGACATGTTATGGTTGCGACAGTAGCAGTGTCCAAAAATATGAACGCGTTTAAGAGAAAATAGCAAACTTACAGGAGCTTGAGTGATCTTGAAGCATGCAGTAGAGCTGAAGGTTTGAAAAGGGGGTCCTCAGGAATGGCCTTGACCTTGTAGTTGCCTGATTATTATTGCTTTTTATAGATATCTGATGGTGGTGACGAATACGTGGGACACATTTTGAGCAACAACAAATAGTAAATATGGTTCAAAACTCACTGTTTGTAGTTTTTAATACATATTACATTGTATTCTTTCAATTCAGTTATCACTTAATACAAATTAAAAATAAACCTATAAAATAAGATTACATTTTTGCAAAGAACCCCCTGATTATAACCTTGATTCTTTTTATTCATGAAAATGTTATTCATTTCAAACAGAATTAGCACTTTTCTAAGTGGGACATGTTTTATCCAATACCCCAAGAATCAGTGTGTACGGTGTTCACAGATGCATTGATTTAAAAGTCCAACTTATTAACACTGTATCAGCTGTTTTTTCCCAAATAATTCAACCAACGTTATCATTTAACCTATAAAGAGATTTTGTTTTGGAAGGCTGGGATATAGCCTACTTTTCTATAGTTCTATTTCATGTAGGCTACGCCGTCTAGGCTTCACCTTATGGGCTTGTCCCGTGGGTGTGCTCGCGCGCACTGAAGAATTCAACTATGCACAAATCAACGTGGGCACCGACCACATTTCCCACGGTACCGTGTATATAAGGCGGCGCAAACCGCCGCCCATCCAGCCTTTTTTTCTTTCAGCACTCGAACTGATCTAACGGAAAAAGAGAATTTGGAGACTTCAGTGACTAGTGGCAACGGCGTGGGCGAGGCTACGGACCAACGGCCCTTTTCAGGGCCACTGGAGAGCGCTCTTATAAGAGCTACAGGACGCGCGTAGGATGGGAACTCGTGTTGCCCGTACTACAGGGTAGATGCTAGACCACTGACCCAACTGCTGGTTCCCAATTTTGATAGAATACATAAATTTGTCTAAAAATGGGTTTAGAAAATATCCACGATAACAATAGTTAGAAATTCTAGGGCTGGGTATTGTGGCCAATTTCAAATAAGATAACCGAGGGAAAATGTCCCCTTCATGGTCAGTGTGTTATCATTGCTAGTAAGTGGTGTCAGTCCTATTGTAGATTCTTGCGCTTGTGTGTTTTGTTTTAATATCCCCTTTAGAATCATGCCACGACAGTGAAGACATGTCCCTCACCGTGAGCTTCAACATGGTCCCTAGTGGTGTGTCTGAAGATGGCGCCTCTATTATATTTATTACGGTAGCCAGTGATGGACTGGGATAAAAAAAAGGCAATTTCATTTGCACCCACCAGCCTCCCATGGTGCCCGTGTGCCCAACTCGCAGATACAACTTTTCACGCACAGAAAAAAACAGCACTTTTGATAGCCCCAGTGATGGTGAACTTAAAGTTAAACGTCAGCGTTAAACAACTGCACCAAAACATGGACATCAATGCATAAAAATGTCATAGATCAGAGCCAGCCGCTCCATAATAGAAACATGTCTTACGTCATGCAGGTAACGAAGTACAAAGGACCTTATTGCTTCCTTAAACTTTTATTTGGGCTATTACTGTAATGGGGCGTGAGGTTGGACCCAAGAACAGCACAAACCGAGACCAGTGTTGGAACGGTTCAACAGTTTTATTATCCAGAAATCCAAGCCAACATTACCGGAGAAAGACAAGGAGCGAGCAGGCAAGGGGTCGGCAACGGGAGGGCAGACAGGTAGGCGAGGGGCAGGAGACTGGGAAGCAGACAAGCCGGCAGGGACTTGACAACAGGCAGGTGGTCAGACAGGCGAGAGGTCGTAAACAAGCAGGATCAGCGTTGTAGAATAGTTCCGTAGTTGTGGGAAAGCTCTGTGAGTACGAGAGCAGAGACTGAGTGGAGAGAGAGGATTTATATAGAGGGTTCACAGGTGGACGTTGTTGGGTTAATTAGGGGAGATCAGGGTGGCAGCCAGGCAGGTGAATGGGAAAACCAGGAGCGGATCATGACAATTACATTGCTCCTGGCAACTTTGGGCAACTCTATACTCGATTATCAACGAAAAGAAGGCTCTGGAGGGCTTTTATGGGTCTTCATGCTGAAAAAAGACCCTGGGTTAAATTTTTGCCGGGATAACACCTTAATATCATACTTAAGCCATTGAAACATAAGTTGGATTTTGCAATAGCGTGTGTGTGGTTATAAAATCACAGCCCATACAAATTATCTGAAATTAATATTGAAGATTTGAATAAAATCTAAGTTATAAAAATTCAGGTAGATTACTGTCATCATTCACATTCAGAATAAGGTAAACTTGTATTCTGTTAAAATCAGTTTAATTGTTAAAAAAAAAGAATAAATGTGGCTAAAAGAAACAGCTGAAAGTCAACTTAATTTATTCAAAATGGTATACAAATCCAAGGCGCTGCAAGCAGGACACACTGGTGCTGAGGATAGAAGAATATTGAAAACATAAACCTGACTGCGAGTCTCATGGACATGACATTTTTAAGTGCCCAGTTGGTCACCGTTAAGTTTTAAAAACTGCTGTGTATGCTGACACTGCTAACTGTGATGCAGTAGAATTAAAGGCAAGGCAAAGCAAGGCAAGGCAACTTTATTTATATAGCACTTTTCATACACAAGGCTCACTCAAAGTGCTTCACATATAAACATTGTCATACAATTAAATAAAATAAAGGTCCCATGGCATGCTACTTTATGGATGCTTTAATATATATATTAGTGGGCCCCTAACACAGTATTTGAAGACGTTCCCGAAATTCAGTCAAATTCAGCCATGGTGCAGAATTACAGCCGGTGTCACGTTAAAATTGTACCGGGGGCGAAAATTGTACCGGCCTACGTCATCGTTTGTTTACATCCTGACAACCTGCCCGGCAACAGACGACGCGATGCAGAAAACATGTTTCCAAACGACGAAATAACATAATACAGATAGCGGATCGCTATCTGTATTATGATAGATAGCGATAACACTATCTATTTTACTTTATATTTGTATTGTATTTAATTGTTTAATCGAAACAATAAAAAAAATTGCCCGCAAAACGGGCGATCGCGTCAAATGACAAATGTTTTGCCCGCGAAACGGGCGATCGCGTCAAATGACGTAGGAGGGTTCTTGAAACATAATACAGATAACGGATCGCTAAATAACACTTGTTTTTACTTTATATTTGTATTGTATTGAATTGTTTAATCGAATTTAGCTAGTAAACTGAGTGTTTTAAGCAGGTTTCATAGTCTAGAATGTTCAAGAACCTTCCTACGTGATTTGACGCGTCATTTGACGCGATCGCCCGTTTTGCGGGCAAATTTTTTTGTTTCGATTAAACAATTAAATACAATACAAATATAAAGTAAAAACAAGTGTTATCGCTATCTATCATAATACAGATAGCGATCCGCTATCTGTATTATGTTATTTCGTCGTTTGGAAACATGTTTTCTGCATCGCGTCGTCTGTTGCAGGGCAGGTTGTCAGGTTGTCAGGATGTAAACAAACGATGACGTAGGCCCGGTACAATTTTAACGTGACACCACCGCAAGCCAATCGCACATTGAGCTTTCCCCAAACGCGCCGTTTCGGTGTCTGTAGCTTTAATGCAAATGAGGAGGAGAGAGGCGGGTCGAGGGGGAGGGTGGGGGTGTGGCCCTGAGCAGGCTGCGGGCAGCAGGCAGCGCTTAGGCACCACCGCCTCCTGCAGCGGGCAGTGGGCAGCGCCGAGGTGGTGGTCCCTCGGCAGCGGTCAGTGGGGCTCAAGCGGTAGACAATTGCGGGCAACAATCCCTTTGTCCTCCATGTTGTGGTTCATGTACTTCAGGGAGTCAAAGCCAAAGTTCCTTACCCCCAAAACCATGGCTGAGATAACCCCCACTACGAGTCTCGTTGTGGAAATACCAGAGACGAGAGTCCGACGTGTTATGCGCCATAACACCAACAGCAGAGCGGTTATCCAAATAACAAAGCAACAACAAATCCAGGATAATTTCATGCAAAGATGGTTGCTGATCCCTATCGACTCTTTGACTCTCCCTGATCTGTCTGAATTAGATTTAGATTTAGATTTTATGTGGATTAAAAAGGAAGAAAAATACATGTTATGATTACAGGTTGCTCACAACCTTTTTCCCACCACCTTCATCACCACTCTGAAGCCAAATTACTCTTACACAGTTATATGAAACGTGTGTCTAGAAAACAATGGACAAACTTTGGAATTGTGTGTTTTTCTGCACTGATTGATTATAAAAATGTGACCTGTGGATACCTGATTGTCACCAGGAGCACTGGCTTGAGGGTTTACAATGAAGACAATTTAAGCAGGACAATTTTTCTCTTGTGCTAACATGTCACCTTGAGCAATTGGCATAAAACATCTGTAGACCTGAGGTCTCTGGAGTGGATGGATGATTGAATGGATGGATGAGGGATGAGTGGATGTACTGGGAGTGGGAGATGGTGGAGGACCGCAAGGAGAACATGACCACAGGAAGGGAGTAGGGGTGTAAATCTCTGGTTTCATCACGATACGATATTATACAGATTCATTGGACAACGATACGATATTTGCCGATATCAAAAGTCTGCCGCGATACGATTTCGATTCGATTCGATTCAGTGGCCTGCGATCGATATGAGACGATATCATATGCCCATTTAACACAACCTGTTTCAATCACATCAACTCACAAAGAAAAACGTAATTATAATTGAAACATTTTATTGCTTTGCTCTTCCAGATGTTAAACAAAAACCATACATTTTTAACTTAAGAGCCTGTAATAGCTTTCAGAACAAATGTATTTGTAACCATTTCACCATAACAATAAATAATATAATAATCAAATATGTCCTCCAGTGTCCTTTGGGAGGTTTTTCTTAAAAAAAAAAAAACAAGCTTAACCCAAGAGCCTGTGATAGCTTTCAGAACAAATGTATTTCTTTCAGAACAAATGTATTAGCAACAATTTCACCATAACAATCAATAATATAATAATCAAATATGTTCTCCAGTGTCCTTTGGGAGGTTTTTCTTTAAAAAAACCAACTGGTCAACATGCTCTGCGGACAAAACACTACGTTCAGAGCGGACAATGTCTCCAGCAGTGCTGAAAACGCGTTCTGAAGGTACACTAATACCAGGAATGCACAGGTAGGTTTTGGCAAGGTTTGCCAGGAGGGGAAACTCAGTCTGATGTGTTTTCCACCACTCCAACACATTACCTTCCAGGGGCAAAGGGTCAGTGTCTTTATACTTGGCAACTTCTGCATGGACTAGGTCTCTGGAGGTCTTTTGCCTTGGGTCAGCAGTGCCGAACGTGTCGCCAAAGAGGTCCTGAAATGCCTTAGACTTTTTGGGAGCTGGAAAATATTTTAAAATGACATAGAACAGAAGACTAAATTAATTCAGAAGAAATCTATTTTTAATGCACTCCAAAGTTAGCTGAGTATGGATAAACTCATTCATACACTAAGTCAATAACACTTTCCACAAGCAGGAAAAACAAACACCTTGTTCTTGAGCCTGGGATGTCTCAGGGGTTGGCTCCAAGTCAGGCTCATCATCAGTTTGGTCAGCAGATGAGGGAGGAGGTATGTTCTCCTCGACATTTGTCAAAGTGTCACCCTGTAGATGATCATGATCACACACAATTAAATGGAAAGCATTTTAACAATAAGAAAAGGCAAGATTTATGAATATATTTTAAATATATTTTTATTTTTAAGTGTATCATCAAAACATAACTATAATAGACAAAAAATATTAGCTTACTTTCTGGTCCCACAGCTCTGAAGCCTCATATGTGATGCTCTGGAAGGCTGCTTCTTTCTCCTCCTCACTTAGAAAGGGCAGAGTCTTGAATCTTGCATCCAAAGCAGATGCTATGTGGAGGACCTGCTGCACATCCTTGTAGCGCTGTTATAGCTCCCTGGACATAGTTTCCTTCATCTCTCCTAGTAAAGCAGAGTCTTCTTCTGTGACAAGGTAATGCACCAGCAACTTTGCTCTGAGTGGAGCAATGACCGACAAAGTGGGTTGTTTCTCTTCGCACATTATTGTGGTGGCGGTTCTGACTGGTCCGAGGAGCTTTACCATGTCTCCTGCAACAGTGATGTCACTTTCACTGAGTGTGTGAATGTCATTCACACCTTTCCTTATTTTTCTGTCCAGAAGTGAAGCACAAACAGCAGCCTGCTGCTCCAAAAATCGCTCGAGCATATCAAATGAGCTATTCCAGCATGTGCTCACGTCTTGTTTAAGCTTGTGTACGGGGATTCCAAGCAACTTTTGCTTCTCTTTTAAAACTGCCGTTGCTACCGTGCTCCGGTGAAAAAACGTGACGATTCGTCTCACTCTGCCCAAAAGACGAGTTGCACCCGCACATTTCAGGCCTCTCTGTGTGGCCAAATTAATTGTATGCCCGAAGCACTTGATGTGAGGTGTCATTTTCGCCTCGGCTCCGGCTACCGTCATATTGCTGGCGTTATCTGTGACAAGCGCAGGATTTCTGTCGCGAATATTCCACTCTTCACATGCCTCTCTCAAA